>NC_142887.1:26782500-27092500 GCF_051225735.1 Oryctolagus cuniculus
TTCAAACATAGAACAAGATAAGTGTTCTTGTGGAGAGGAAGGAATTGGGTAGGATTTTTAAAAATAATTACCTTTTTTAAAAAGGAAAAACTAAATTAAATTTAATGGGACTTTAATACTTGCGTAAAAACTTCTTAACCACTTTATTTTGTTTGTTTTTACTACTTGTAGATGCTAAGTGGATCAGGTTTAAGTCCCTTCTAAATTACAGGAACATTTACTTAGAGAAGGGAAGAAAATTTGTGACATTTGTAAAAGTTGAAGTCATTTTGAGTTTCAAGAAATACGATGGCGTTACCTAAAACTAAAGTAGTCTCAAAAAGATTAAATGTTTTCTTCTTGCTGGTTTTTAGGATTCTGCCTTAACTGGGCTTCACTGGGATTTATAATATCTAGCTCTTGAGTCACTGTACAGATGTAGCCCTGACGCAGTCAGCAAACTCTTTCAAGCACTCGATTGTGGTGGCTGTCACTGAGTTTTCTGCCATCCCATCGTGTTGTGGAATTTGTGAGAGTGGCGGCAAACTTGTTTTTGAGGGAATGCAGCTGTTCTATAACTAGTCTGATGTTAAAGATTGTGATGTCGCATGTCTCTCTTTAATACAAAAGTAGAACTTGGTAGTGGGTCTTGTTTTCTGTTAACCTTAGGGTGATGGTCCCCTTTGAAATGGCAGCCTGTGGTTAAGGGGTTGGAGAGGTTGTGGTCATGGAACAGGCAAAGTACCACTGCTGAATCAGCTGATCTTAATCTCATTAGCTAGCACCATATTCAAATATAAGTTTAACTGGCATAGAGTTTTTGTTGTTTTGTGTTGAAATATGAGAGGTATTCATTTGGACCTGTGCGGGGCTGTCAGTTTAAAATCTAAACAATTTAAAGAATTCTACCACCTGAATTCTTTCCCCTTCTTTTTTCTTTTCTTTTTGTTTCCACTACCTTGACACTATTTTCTCTCCTTTTTTCCTGTAGATTACAGTACCTACAGCCAAGCTGCAGCCCAGCAGGGGTAAGTCATCTACAGCAGTATTGTGGTGCATGTTTTAGAGCAGAGAGCCGCCTGTAGTTGTAGCAGATGCAGTGGTGAAATCCACATGGTCTCCATTCAGTTCTTGCATTTAATTCTTTTGCAGCTACAGTGCTTACACCGCCCAGCCGACTCAAGGATATGCACAGACCAGCCAGGTAATCTTTACGATAATTTAATGAGCTGCATCTCCAAGTAAAATGCTTCTGCCAGCCACCAAAACAATAGCTAGCACAGATCTTTTCAAAAAGTTAGGTAATAGAAATAGGAAATAATGATGCACTTGTAATCAAAAAATACCCAGGCATTTAAAACTTTGAGAGTGGTTTAGGAAGGCACTCTATTCTGCCGTCCTAATTGATTGGGGGTTGGCTCCTAATAGCTTTCTAGTATATCATTTCTCAGGGGTCCTGCTCAAGCTTGAGAGTCTGTCTACACATTTATACTCGCATACTTAAGTATATTTAACTTAATCATCCCAGTAGTTCTACAAGTGGTAATATGACTATTTTGCAGATGACAAAATTATACGGATATTTATTATATGACTTGCCAGAGATTGTACAGTAAAGTGGTGGGATCAGCTCTAAAACCCATGGCTGCCTAGCTGAGGATCTCCTGACCTCTTTCCATTATATCAGTCTGTATAAATGCCTAAGCCCACAAATTCTAGAAATTGGTTTCCTAGTATTCTCAAGCTCTGGAATTCTGAATAACTGCCATGGAAGCATATGGGGCCAGGGAGAGTGTGGTGTCTTTGGCAGATCTTACGTAACTGGTCATTCAAACAACCTGGAATACGATCATGCTAATATCTGAAACAACAGCTCATTCTTTGCCTGGTTTTTAAAAAATTCAAAAGTTCAAGAACCAGTGCTCTTGATGTGGTAACCATAAGAGGACATGTAGTGTTTTGGTTGATTTTAAAGTATCTGTATCATGCTGAAATCCTGATTTTTCAAAATTGTCTCACAAATTTTAGCCCCATCTTTGTTGTCTCTTTGTTCATTTTGTCTTCCTTGTTTCCAGTCACTAAAACTGTGCTCTCCTAGGTGCTGGCAGTTAACACACCTGTGCCCTTAATTGTTCTTCCCTTGAGAGTGTCTCGTTAATCTGTGCAGTTAACTGAGGTTTTTTTTGTTTGTTTGTTTTTTTTGTTTGTTTTTTGTTTTTTGACAGGCAGAGTGGACAGTGAGAGAGAGAGACAGAGAGAAAGGTCTTCCTTTGCCATTGGTTCACCCTCCAATGGCCGCCACGGCCGGCGCGCTCTGGCCGGCGCACTGCGCTGATCCGATGGCAGGAGCCAGGTACTTCTCCTGGTCTCCCATGGGGTGCAGGGCCCAAGGACTTGGGCCATCCTCCACTGCACTCCCGGGCCACAGCAGAGAGCTGGCCTGGAAGAGGGGCAACCGGGACAGAATCCGGCGCCCCGACCGGGACTAGAACCCGGTGTGCCAGCGCCGCAAGGCGGAGGATTAGCCTAGTGAGCCGCGGCGCCGGCCCTTAACTGAGGTTTTTGACCAAATACTTCAGTAACTTTTTTTTAGTTAAATTAAATGTGAATAAGTTAGATAAGTGGTTGCATTCATAATACTGTGATCATTGGTCTGCTTGTAAAAATTCTTCAGAAAGCAGTATTTTCAGCTCCGCTTTTTCTTAGAAACTTAAAAGTAAGTCACTCCATTTTATTGTTAACACATGAGGTTCATAAATGACGTTCTTGTATCCACTTTCTCTGGAGCAGGCATATGGGCAACAAAGCTATGGAACCTATGGACAGCCCACTGATGTCAGCTATAGCCAGGCTCAGACCACTGCGACCTATGGGCAGACAGCCTATGCAACTTCCTACGGACAGCCTCCCACTGGTAAGGCCTGCTTAGAGTTTTAGGGTCATATTGGCTAGGGTATTTGCTAAGAGGATGCTCTCGGGTGTCTCTTCTCATCCACACTTCGGCCTCTGCGGATCCTCCATGCTTAGGAGAAGGTGTTTTTCTTTTTTCCGTTCCCTCCCTTACATTCTCTTTGAGGAGTCTCTAGTAGAATGTGGGTGGGATAAATCCAGGAGAGAAGAGATTTTTTTTTTTTTTTTTGCCTGTTTGTACAGTCGGTGTATTGGCTAATTCAGAACAAAATGGATGCTGTATAAAAGTCTAGTAGTGCTGAGTAAGAGTGAGCCGCCTTAAACTGAGCCGCTTAAAAAATCAAACTGGTTTTCACATCTGTCTGCTTCATCTGATAGTGTACCCTCTACTTTCTGTTTTGTGCTTTCCACAGTAGAGGGGACCAGTACAGGTTTGACTATCCTCATTCTTGCATGGGAAATGCTTTTCATCTTGTCTAACCGTGTAATGTTTATCCTTTAGGTGTTTCCATTTGTTAACCCCTGCAGTTTCTAACATCACACACAATAAGGTGCTAATGAAAAACTGCTTCAGGTGCCATTTGCAGCTCCATCTCCTTTTCTATATGGTTTTGGGAAGTATTTTATTAACATTACAAGATCTCGAGCTTTGATATTTACCTTCCCAAAGGTATTTCAGATGGTTAGCTCCCAGCTGATGTCTCCTTCTCCTGGAAGGATGGAATGCATGATTAGATTGATTTTGAGGGGCAGACTGCCACCCTGCATGTATCATGTTTGTCTGTTGGTTGGTGTCCAGTTCAGACACATTTTATTTTCTGCTTTAAGTGTTATGAATTACTTTAATTCATAAGATGTCTTGAATACATATACATAAAAGTGCATAACATTTCAGGAAGCTTAAAAAAGACATTCAAAGAATTAGAAGTAGTTGTATATCCTGATACTGAGGTTGAATGGAGTATGTGAAAAATCTGTGTTTTTTTAAGTATTGTGTAATGTTTCAGGCTCTACCTCTTTCCCATCTTTATTATAAAAATGCTTTGATACAAGAAAGTCTTTGCTTTCAAACTGCAATTCTCTAAATTATATGTGGTGTAATAGGTGGAAAATAACATTTATCTCATTGAAGACCCCTATTTTGAATTTGAGAAGTATTTTTCTGATCTATCTAATTTGTATCTTCAATAGGATGGGAAATTTTTTTAAAAAAATTATTTATTTATTTGAAAGGCAAGGAAGAGTTAACAGAGAGAGAAGGAGAAGAGACAGATCTTCTCTCCACTGGTTCACTCCCCAAATGGCCACAAGGACCAGGGCCAGGCCAGGCTGGAGCCAGGAGCTTTCTTCAGGTCTCCACATGGTTGCAGGGCCCCAAGCACTTAGGCCATCTTCTGCTTTCCCAGGTGCATTGGCAGGGAGCTGGATGGAAAGCGAAGCAGCTGAAACTTGACCTGGCACCCATACGGGATACTGGTGCTGCAGGCCCTGGCTTTAACCCACTATGGCACAGAACTGGGCTCTCCCCTTACATTTTTGTTTCCGGGTGGGTGGTTTTGTTTGTTTTAAAGATTTATTTTTATTAGATAGGCAGTGGCAGAGAGAGAAATGTCTTCCATCTGCTGGTTCACTCCCCAGATAGCTAAAACAGGTGGAGCTGAGCTGATCCAAAGCCAGGAACCTGGAGCTTCATCTAGGTCTCCCACGGGGGTACAGGGGCCCAAGGACTTCCATCAGGCCATCTTTTGCTTTCCCAAGCAGTAGCATAGAGCAGGATTGGAAGTGGAACAGCGGAATGAGAACCCAGAACCGGTGCCTTTATGGGATGCCAGCACTGCAACCCTACCTTCTGTCTTTGTTTTTTGTTTGTAGCTTAACCCACTGTGGCCAGCCCCCAGAGTGGAAGTGTTTGTCTAAATGTTGATGCTGGCTCACTAGGCTAATCCTCCGCTTGGAGCGCCAGATTCTGTCCCAGTTGCCCCTCTTCCAGGCCAGCTCTCTGCTGTGGCCTGGGAGGGCAGTGGAGGATGGCCCAAGTGCTTGGGCCCTGCACCCGCATGGGAGACCAGGAGGAAGCACCTGGCTCCTGGCTTTGGATCAGCGCAGCACGCCGGCCATAGCAGCCATTTGGGGGGTGAACCAACAGAAGGAAGACTTCCCTCCCTCCCTCCCTCCCTTCCTCTCTCTCTCTCTCTCTGCCTGTCAAAAATAAATAAATAAATAAAACTTTGTGATGTTAATTGTAGTTGGGGGAAGAGCTAGATCTGAGATTATGCAGTCTGAATTTTTAGCCCAGAATTTTAAGAATGTGAGATTGGCTTAACTCATTAGAAGAATGGTTTGAAAATAGATACTAAGGCTTAGATTGGGCCTTTTGGGTCCCTAGATCATTTTATAGGAATGAAGTAAGATTATATATAGGCAAAATAGTGGTCTTTGGTTTCTTTAGATGCCATCAATTCATGATGTCATTGATTTTGGGAAAGTCCCATCTTGACTGTAGGCCTGAGAAGTGTAAGAGCTTTGAATAGGGAAGCCAGTAGGTTTAATGAGCCAGCAAGGAATACTTGTATAGACTTCACAGTTTATGGAGTGCCCTTCATGTTTTGCTTAATTCTCCCAACAACTTCGCAAGTATTGGAACCAAAATAAAACCTGATGAGAAAACTCAACAAACCAAGTAGGAGTCTTACGACATATACTTTTTCCTCACTGTATGCTACCTTTATACATAAAAGCCACTGGATAAATGGAATCTAAGGCTTTTTGACTCTCAATTCAAATAGTATTTTGTTGTTGATTTATTTATTTGAAAAGCAGAGCAATAGGGAAAAACAGATCTTCTATCTGTTCAGTCCCCAAATGATTGCAAAAATCATTGCTGGGCCATCCTCCCCTTCCTTCCCAGGTGCACTAGCAGCAAGCTGGATCAGAAGCAGAATAATGAGGACTCCCATCTGCACTCCAGTAATGGATGCAGCATTGCGAACAGTGGCTTGCCCCAATGTGCTACCCCAATCCTTCAAATAGTGTTCTTAAGTTTTGATTTTTACTGTCTAAGTTGAACATAGTTTTGGTAGTCCATATAATTTTTTTAAAGATTTATTTATTTAAAAGGCAGCCTTAAGAGGGAGAGACAGAAATCTTCCATCGGTTGATTCACTCCAAATGGCCACAATGGCCAGAGCTGGACTAAGTTGAGGCCTAGAGCCTCATTCGCGTCTCTACCATGGGTGGTAGGGACCCAAGCACTTGGGCCATCTGCTGTTGTCTTCCCAGATGTATTTCAATCAGAACTGGATTGAAAGTGGAGCAGCTGGGACTTGAACCAATGCTCATATGGAATGCTGGCATTGCTGGAGACATCTTAACCTGATGCATCTCAGTACTGGCCTCTATATAATTTTTTGTTTGTTTGTTTAAGATTCATTTATTTACTTGAAAGAGTTACACAGAGGAGGAGAGGCAGAAAGAGAGGTCTTCCATCCGCTGGTTCACTCCCCAATTGGTTGCAGTGGCTGGAACTGCACTTATCAAGAGCCATTCCTCCACGTCTTCCCTTGCGGGTTCAGGAGTCCAAGCACTTGGGCCATCTTCTACTGCTTTCCCAGGACGTAGCAAATAGCTGGATTGGAAGTGGAGCAGCCAGACTTAAACCGGTGCCCATGTGTGATGTCAGAACTGCAGGCAGCAGCTTTACCTGCTACGCCACAGCACCGACCCAATATATAATGTTTCTTAGTGCCTTTTCCCTTCAGGTCCTTAGCACAGGTTAGATACGTTGTCTTTTTTGTTGTTGGTCTTTTTTGTCATCAAATCATTTCATTCTGTTGATTTTCTTCTTTGTTTTGCTTGATTGCTTGTCGGTACTATGGATTAATTAAAATATTATTTATTAATCCAGTATCTATTACTGTAATCTTTAGTACTACAAGGCATTAACTTGCCACATAATTTTATGACATGAGTTACTGCCTCGATAAGTTTCAGGTTTTGTTTTTTCAGTTGCTCTTGTGAATCTTCGCTTGTCCTCATGTAGGGGAAAGAAGTATGTAGAAGAGTAGTGGGGTAGATATAATTAAATCCTAGTTAAATTTAAATACATCTGTGCTGTATGTGGTTGACCTTTGGACTCTGCAGGGAACTTTTAAATTACATAAGCAATTCAGATGAACAGAATGCCACTTCTAAAAAACTTGCATTGCTTGGAGCTCCCTGCTTTGTGAAATATATTTTGCTTGTGTACATTCCAACCTCTAAGGGTTTTTGGGGTTTGTTGTGTTTTGTTTTTTGGGATTTTTTTTTTTTTTTTAAGATCTTTTTATTTATTTGAAAGGCAGAGCTGCACAGAGAGGACGGGAGATAGAGATCCTCTATCTCTTAGTACACTCCCCAAATGGCTTCACAGCTAAGGTGTATCAGGCCAGAGGCAGGATCCTGGAACTTCTGTGTGGGCGTTCTTTGTTGCCCTTTCAGGCACATTAGCAAGAAGCTGGATTGGAAGTGGAGCAGCTAGGACTCAAACTCACAGGGATTGCTGGCGTCACAGGCAGCAGCCCAACTCTGCGTCGTACCAGCCCCCAACCTGACAGTTTCAAAAAGGAAAATTATGGCCTCTGTATAATTAATTTAAGAATTTTCAAATGTTTGGGGTGGAAAAGAAAATATTATAGTTAGAAAAGATGCCACTTATTTTGAAGATTGATTATTTGAGGCAGAGTTACAGAGAGGGAGAAACAGATATTTCATCTGGTGGTTCACTCCCCTGCAATGCCTGCAGTGGCTGGGGCTGGGCCTTGCCAAAGCCAGGACTGTTGTCTATGTCTCCCACATGGGTAGCAAGAACCCAAGCACTTGGGCCATCTTTTGATGCCTTTCCAGGCGTGTTAGAGAACTGAATTAAAAGTGGAATAGCTAGGGCCAGCGCTGCGGCTCACTAGGCTAATCCTCTGCCTTGCGGCGCCTGCATACCGGGTTCTAGTCCCGGTCAGGGCGCCAGATTCTGTCCCGGTTGCCCCTCTTCCAGGCCAGCTCTCTGCTGTGGCCCGGGAGTGCAGTGGAGGATGGCCCAAGTGCTTGGGCCCTGCACCCCATGGGAGACCAGGAGAAGCACCTGGCTCCTGCCTTCGGATCAGCGCGGTGTGCCGGCCGCAGCGGCCATTGGAGGGTGAACCAACGGCAAAGGAAGACCTTTCTCTCTGTCTCTCTCACTGTCCACTCTGCCTGTCAAAAAAATAAAAAATAATAATAATAAAACAAAAAAGGTGGAATAGCTAGGATTTGAACTTGTGCTTACATGGGATACTTAACCCACTATGCCACAGTGCCAGCCAACAATTTTGATTATACAAAAAATTAAAGTTTATTTGTTTTGGCTTAATACAGTTAGTAAGGACATGTTTATTCTAACAAAAGTTTAAGGCCCTAAACTTCCTTTCTTTTTTTAAGATTCATTTATTCACTCCCCAAATGGCCACAACAGCTAGGGCTTGGCCAGGCAGAAGCCAGGGCCAGGGTCTTTTTTGGGTTTCCCATGTGCTTGGCCATCTTCCACTGTTTTTCTAGGTGCCTTAACAGGGTGCTGGATGGGAAGTGGAGCAGCCAGGACTTGAACCAGCATTCATATGGGATGCCAGTGCCACAAGCAGTGGGTTTACCTGCTATGCCATAGCGCTGACCCCTCTCTTTATAACTTTGATTTCAAATAAATAAATACATCATTTAAAAAAATCTTTTTTAATGAGATTTGAATTTTTCTTTGATGGATATAAATGCTGACATCTAGACCAAACTTTGTATTGCATGGCTTCTATTTGTGCTGTTAACCAAGAGGAAGACAAAACTCTCAGTACCAGGAAAAGTTATGGCACCTTTTATAAGAAAGGGACTCAGAAACTGCTGGCTTTGAGTTTTGCTCATGCTCCAAGCCCAAGTCCCACAGGAAAACACATGGCTCCTGCCTGATCTGGCAGAGGCAGGAGCTGGGGAGGGGCTCCGTCTTGGTGTGCAGCACACCTGTGAGAACAGGTCTTTGTGATTCTTAAAGAGATCCTAAAGGGGAGGTGGGTCTGTAGAGTCTGCCTTTGATATTGCTGAGCAGGAACAGGGCCCCTCTGCCTGTGGTAGGTAAGTTAAGAGAGGAATGGAGCTGGGTAACTTGGTAATCAGCCAAGATCTAAGATCTCAAGAGTTTTATGTCAAGGATGTTACCTTTTAAAGGTTTGTTTAGGGCAGTATTAAGTTTAATTAAAAATAATTTGCCACAAAACTTAAATAGGGTAACCTGTGTGTGTTAAGCAAATGTAATTATAGCATTTCTATTATTTATATGCCATTTAAAACCTTAGTGTTAATAACAGCATTTGTTCTGGTTGTTTTCTGAAACAAAATCAGTTCGTGAGAGTGTTCAATCAATTGTTAACTGCTCCCACAGGAAATTAAATGCATGTTCTCTAGATTTTTGTTTCCTTAAACATGAGCTATTCATGGTGCAGTGTTTGGGACTGAAAAAAATTTAATTACTTACCCAGGCTACAATATTAAACCTAGTACCTGGATCATTATTTTTTGGCAATTTTTAATTGCCACAAAATTTGACATTTGCCTCCTTTTGGGGAACATTGTTGTTGCTTGAGGATTTTAGGGAGTACTTAAGTTTGCTAATTGAGAAACTTAACAGGAAGGCCTGCTGGCAGGATCACAGGATCATTAACAGCAGACTTGGCTGTTACTGAATATCTTCAAGACAGTGCAGAAGGAACCCTTTTTCTTTAGCAGCACTTTCCTCTAGCTACTCATTCTCCTATTATATACGAAATCAGAGCAAGTGAGATGTTATTTTGCTAAAAAAAAAAAACGTTACTTTGGGAGATCTTCGGCTTTAAATAGTGGTTTGTTGTTGCTCTTAATGGAAAATGTTTTAAGAGAAAATTTCATGATGCCTTGAAGGAGATGGTTTTCAGACTGTAAATGTCTGGCAGATCTCTGAGAGATCCCAAAATGTGACAAAACTCTCCTTTGTTCTAGGTTATACTACTCCAACTGCCCCCCAGGCATACAGCCAGCCTGTCCAGGGGTATGGCACTGGTGCTTATGATACCACCACTGCTACAGTCACCACCACCCAGGCCTCCTATGCAGCTCAGTCTGCATATGGCACTCAGCCTGCTTACCCAGCCTATGGGCAGCAGCCCACAGCCACTGCACCTGCAAGGTAAGACCTCACTCACGTGCTCCTCCTAACTACAGTACATCAGCCTCGGATTTGCGGGAAAGAAAGCAGCTGTGCAGGGTTGGAGAACCTGTAGCTTAGTTCTTTAGAGTTGCTACTCTCATGCTGTTAGTGTTGACTGTGTTCTTAGCCATTACAGTGATTAATGTGCTGAAACACACCTCAAAAGAATAACCAGTTTACCGATAAAATGGTGACGTGCAATGGCCAAAATAAGCAGTGTCACTGAATGTGTTGTCAGGTTTCAGAATGGCGACCTTCGGGAGGCTGCTGTTTTTACTCTTCTAAACCCAAGAGATTTGAGTGTTGTCCCTGACAACATACTAATTGATGGGATTATATTTCTGATACTTTTATTGGCCTGCAGTGGATAATAGCTTTCTCCCTGGGATCAGCATGGTAGTTCACAATTCAGGATGTTGAGTAACATGATGTGAGTCTAGAAAGAGTTGTGTGATCCAGCTGTCCATGAAGGACGTATCTGTGGTACAGAAAACCTAGCACTACTGCCTGAGTTTCAGCAGTTGATGTGATTGTCTCTTCATATGTAAAGGCTCTGTAACCTAAATATCATAGCCAAGTATCAATTCTCATCTGGTACCCGACTGTGGGATTAATATTAAGTCCAACAGAACTCATGCCTCATGACTGGGTAGCAGGTAAATAGTATTAATCACTACTTAACAGAAGATTTCAGGTCTTTGCTTTAGACAGTGCACTTAGGTCGCTTCTGCATACAGTCTTGAAGGAACACTGAATTCTGATTTGAATGAAGACTTTTAGGGACTAAGCACGATCAACTTGTAACCTAGACTTTTTGTCTGCTGTAGAGGTAAGAAATTAGCTGTGTCAAACGCTCGAAAGCACTTCTAAAATGCACAGTGAGTAATCAGAGCCGCCTGGTGGTTTGCACCTGATAGATAGCCTGTGCAGCAGTTAGGTTAAACTGCCTGGTTAATTCCCAGATGGGCCCCATTTCAGTTGACCTAGGTTCTTCAGCGTTACCAGGTAAACAGAGTCCCATTTGATGCTGAGATGGAACAGTATATCCGGGCCATAACTGGAGGATTTTATGTATGAACTGATTTTTTGTTAAGTCATCCTTTTTGGTTCTTTGTTAATTTTCAGTCCTTACCACTTCAGCAGCAGCTGTCTGTCTCTCATGGCATTTGCTCCCTTTTCCTCTGGATAGAGGGGGCTTGTGCTCCCTTTTCAGCTCAGTGGAGAAAGCAGTACTCCTACATCCTCTGTGGTCTGCCTGTTGTTTATTGGGTCTTGGCTTAAAATAGCTCCAGCTCACTCTGGCACAGCCATGGTGTAAGCTGTTAGGGCTAAGAAGTTGTAGAAAGAAACCCTTGGATTTTTTTCCTTTGGGATTGAGATTGATTTTAACAGCAGTATATTCCACTTCATCTGTGGGTGGGGAGTGGTAGGTGTGTTTTTATGTGTCCCTGACTTACTGTGATACTTCCATTACGGAGACTTTGGGGCAAGATTCTATTAATCTATGGCAGACCAATTTAGGAGTTTTTTTCCCCAGTTCTTAATAAATGAGGAGCATAAACTCATAGAAACTCACAGTTTATAAAACCAGGGGCTTATGTAAATGTTTCTCTGACTAAATCTTGCAGTACAACAGTTATCTTTGAGAAAAAGCATTTTCTTCTTAAAAAAGCACTTCCCTTCCCAGATCACTTAAGTTGGCAATACAGTGTTGTAACCGTCTCTTACCACTCTTGATTTCTTGTGGACCAGATGGAGCCTGTTGATGTTTCTCCTGTGGATATGACTGATATCTATCCTTTCCTTGGTGTTCTCTTCAGACCTATTGTTGTATGTTGCTCATTGATTATTGTAGAGCTCTTAGCCAAGATTTTTGTGGTTGAGAAACAAAGTCTTACTTTTTATTTCTCCTTTTAGACCACAGGATGGTAACAAGCCAGCAGAGACTAGTCAACCCCAGTCTAGCACTGGGGGTTACAACCAGCCCAGCCTAGGATATGGACAGAGTAACTACAGTTATCCCCAGGTACCTGGGAGCTACCCCATGCAGCCAGTCACCGCACCACCATCCTATCCTCCTACCAGGTCAGTCTCTTGTGTATCTGCCTCTTGAGCTATTAGAATGACACCGTTATTTTCAAGTTATCGACAACTTGCTTTGACTTCCTTAGGTAGGATACATTACCTGAGCCTCCCAGTGACCACAGACAATTACATGAAAGTCTCGATCCTAAGACTGGTGTTGTGGTGCAGCTGGTTAAGCTGCTGCCTGCAACTCTGGCATCCATATGAGTTAGAGTCCCAGCTGCCCCATCTCTCTCTCTTTTTTTTTTTTTTTTTTTTTTTGACAGGCAGAGTGGACAGTGAGAGAGAGAGACAGAGAGAAAGGTCTTCCTTTTGCCGTTGGTTCACCCTCCAATGGCCGCCGTGGCCAGCACGCTGCGGCCGGCGCACCGCGCTGATCCGAAGGCAGGAGCCAGGTGCTTCTCCTGTCTCCCATGGGGTGCAGGGCCCAAGCACTTGGGCCATCCTCCACTGCACTCCCGGGCCACAGCAGAGAACTGGCCTGGAAGAGGGGCAACCGGAACAGAATCCGGCGCCCCGGCGGGACTAGAACCTGGTGTGCCGGCGCCGCAAGGTGGAGGATTAGCCTAGTGAGCCACGGCGCCGGCCAAGCTGCCCCATTTCTGATCCAGCTCCCTGTTAAAGTGCCTGGGAAAGCAGTGGAAGATGGCCCAAGTACTAGGTCTGCTGCCACTCACATGGGAGACTTGAATGGAGTTCGAAGTTCCTGGCTTTGGTCTGGCCCGGCTCCAGCTGTTGCAGCCATTTTGGGAACTGAACGAGCAGTTGGAAGATATCCCTCTCTGTAATGCCTTTCAAATAAATCTTAAACAAAACAAAACCCAGAAACCTCAGACCTAGGGTTTCTATGGCAGTGCCTGGCCTCTATTAACTGTACAGATAAAACCGTAAAATCTAGATGCTTCCTTTTAATTTTCTCCATTTAGTTAACTTAGAAAATGAGGAGTAGTAGATGAAAACATGTAAGCAGAACCATAGAAGCGACCTTCTCCATTGCAGTCATGATGGGCAGAGTGCAGGACACTACAGGGGAAAAATACTGTGCCTGAATCATTTTGTAATTGAAGACAACATCCATAGAAGGTCTGTTGTGTACCAGTCTCAATGTTTGGGCCAAGACTTTCTCAAACCACAATGGCAGCTATCATCACCGTCCAGTTTTCATTTGTTTAAAGTACAAAAAAAATGCAAATTTTCTTATCCACACTTAATTTGAAATAGATTTTCAAATGAATTATCTTGATTTTTGTCCTGAAGTGTTAATAGAAGTAGCAGCAGTTTTTTTGGTTTTTTTCCCCCCACCCAACACATCAGTTCAAAGTACAGCAGGGGAGGGCATTTGTCCTAATGGTTAAGAGGTTAAGATGCCCATTTCCCATTTTGGAGCACCTGGCTCCTGACTCCAGCTTTTTGCTGATGTAGATCCTGGGTGGCAGTGATAATGGCTCAAGTAATTGGGTTCCTGCAACCCAGTGGGAGACATATGTTGCATTCCTGTCTTCTGTCTTCACTTCTGGGTCAGACATGCCACTGGGAACATTTGGGAAGTAAAGGAACAGACGGAGCTTTCTCTGTGTCTCAAGTTGTTTTTTGTTTGTTTGTTTGTTTTTAATTTAAAAGAGAGGGAGAGGCAGAGAGAGAGGTCTTCCATCCCCTGGTTCACTCCCCAGCCAGTCTCAACAGCTGGAGCTGTGCTGATCAGGGGCCCAAAGACCTGGGCCATACTCAACTGCTTTTCCAGGCCATTGCAGAGAGCTGGATTGGAAGTAGAGCAGCAGGGACTTGAACCGGCACCCGTATGGGATGCTGGCACCGCAGGTGGTGGTTTACCCGCTACACCACAGCGCCGGCCCCTCAAATAATTTTTTTAAAGTACGGCAGTTGTAAGCAGATTTAGGAACAACTAGGGCTGACCAAGTCAAGTTTCTGTACAACTAGAAACAAGAGTTTATAGCTGTTCCACAGAACAGACCCCTAGATACTGTGTTGTGCACAGTTAATTTGGCAAATCAGATCATTGTGCAGGAAGAGATGCTATTCATAGTTGTGGTGAAGATCTTGGTGTGATAGACACTGTGTTTAAAATGTGTTGTCCTTTTTGTTTTTGGTTATTATGGTTCAGCAAGAGGATTTTGTTGGCTTTAGTGCATGTCATTTATTCACTGTCTGATCAATGTCTAGAGTATAGATAATGAGGCATGTCTGCTTGAAAGTTGTAGCAGTTAAATCTTAGAGGGAAAACTACCATTTTTATATGGCTTACCACAACCTCCCCACCCCCCACACAAATACAAATACACATTCACTCTCTGCGGGCAGCTTTATCTCTCTTGAAGTCATTGTTTTCACCCATGAGAATTACTTGAGATAAGCTTAGACTTGAATTCACTTTACTCTCTCCACCTTTTCTCTGCCTTTTTCATGGGGTCTGCCTTCCCCAAATGAATATACATATAATAACTTGTTTCAAAGCTACTCTAAGTGGTATATTTATTGCTCAACTTAAGTCTAAAAGGTGTTCTATATATAGGATGATAGGACGTGTTGGGTTAATACTCCCAGATTTTCTCAGATATACTTGCAGATAACTTGTAGATCAGAGTGGGGACATAAGAGGAGACTAAAGGTTATTCAGATGGGAGTAATTATCCCTTTTTTCATTTTTTAAAATTTATTTATGTACTTGAAAGAGGTACACAGAGAGAGAAGGAGAGGCAGAGAGAGGTCTTCCATCCACTGGTTCGCTCCCCAATTGAATGCAATGGCCAGAGCTGCGCCAATCCGGAGTCAGGAGCTTCTTCTGGGTCTCCCACATGGGTGCAGGGGCTCAAGGACTTGGGCCATCTTCCACTGCTTTCCCAGGCCAGAGCAGAGCTGGACCAGAAGTGGAGCAGCCGGGATTTGAACCTGTGCCCATGTGGGATGCCGGCGCTGAAGGCAACAGCTTTACCCGTTACACCACAGCGCCGGCCCCACCTTTTTTTTGTTCATTTAAAGCCTGTATTTATTTTAAGTTGAGACTGCTTAAATGTAGAAAAAATTACATTTTTAAAGCTGTCCATGTCACGTGCTATGAATGTGTCTTAAAGAAGTAACAAGCCTTCTCTCTTTCCTAAAATGCTTTATTTATTCATTTTTTTTTTCTTTCAGCTACTCCTCTTCCCAGCCGACTAGTTACGATCAGAGCAGTTACTCTCAGCAGAACACCTACGGGCAGCCGAGCAGCTATGGACAGCAGAGTAGCTATGGTCAACAAAGCAGCTATGGGCAGCAGCCTCCCACTAGTTACCCCCCCCAAACTGGATCCTACAGCCAGGCTCCAAGTCAATATAGCCAACAGAGCAGCAGCTACGGGCAGCAGAGTGAGTCGCTGAGAGAAAATCAAATCAGAGTGATTGTGTTAGGAGTATCTAAACACGGGGATGCTCTATTATTTTGTGGCTTTTGGAATACAGGATATATTTGTTGGGCATAACATCTTGACGAGCAGGCTAGATGTCCCAGTAAAGGCTTCTGTGCTTTTCTCTAGTTAAAGTGCTAATTTACCTTACAAAAAAGAGAAAATACATACTATACTTGGCCAGACATGCTGCTTTCGCTGTGGAGACTATGCAGTGAGTGAAGCTGGCATTTTTATGGCCTGCCTGCCACAGTCCTGAGAGAGTGCCCGGGCCGCCATCTGAAGCTACTGTGATTTTCGGAGTCAAGTAAAAGCTCCTGTTTACATGCTTAAAGGAGGGAAAAGTTTCCTCAGGATTCTCTCCTTGTGTGTGGAGGAAAAACTGAAAACCCAAAACTGTCTTCATGGTTTAATTTCTGCCTGAATTTTTGCTCTTTTTAAATGCAGCTCTACTCAAGGGCATATTGCCTTGAGTGTGAAATAAGTAGTGCTACTTGATGGAGCATGACCCCTGACAGTACGCGAAATCCTGAGGAACCTGGCTTTTTTTTTTTCCCCCCCCAATCTTTAAAGCTGCTTTTGGAGACCCTTAGGGTACAGAACTCTGTAAAGAGATGTTGGCCAAGTGGCTTTTCTTTGGAATTGGTTTATTCTAGATTAACTGTATAATATTGTGTCACCCTCGCTGGACCATTATTTTTTATTGAACTTAAAAGAGCTTAATGATAAGAAGTACTTAGTGCCTTGCCATTGGGAATTCTGTGATTCCAGGAGAAAGTACATCAGGCAGTAGTGTAAGTGCTGATCCATGGCTTACAGATGTGACTCTTTCCTCAGGTTCATTCCGACAGGACCACCCCAGTAGCATGGGTGTTTATGGGCAGGAGTCTGGAGGATTTTCCGGACCAGGAGAGAACCGGAGCATGAGTGGCCCTGATAACCGGGGCAGGGGAAGAGGGGGATTTGATCGTGGAGGCATGAGCAGAGGTGGGCGGGGAGGAGGACGCGGTGGAATGGGGTAAGAGCAAACCTTTTCTCCTTTTACCTAATTTTGTTTCATCCGTAGGATTTTCAATGGAAAGAAGGGACTGAAAGACATAAGAAATTTATTTCTGCATTTCCATGGACAATCTGTTGTTCAAGCCATCTTCTAAACATGGAAATGTAATCTTTGTGGCATATATAGAGTGGCAGTTTGCTTTTTTTCCCTGCCAGTATACTTTGTTGGGTTGGGGAGAACAAAGAATGGTTTTGAAACTAGCGCTTTCAGTTCCCTTCGTGGTTTCCAGAGGTGAAAAGCCTCTGTGGGTAATATAGTTGGGATGGAACACACACAACCCTTCTAACAACCCTAGGGTTTTAACTAATTGCTTCTGAGTGGTTATCTTGAAATACCTGGTGTATGTAAACTGCAGAGAAGGAATGCAGCTGTTTCCCTCATTGTTTATCCCCAGTCTCTGTTTGTATTCAGAATTGTCAAACATAATGGTGAAAATCTTGGTCCCATAGTCCTTAAACTATGGCCTGAGGTGCACCTGATACATAAGAGTTGGAGCACAGAAAAATCCAAGAACTTTTTTTGTAGAATAATGTATATGAATTACAGGATTCCCCCCGCCCCCCCGCCCCCCCCCCGCATTGGAGATTTTTGAAACTCTAAATCGGTTTGACCGTTTTGATTGATGGCACAATCCGGTTTAGAAACCTTTGTTTAGATCAATAACATAACCCTGCTACCTCTGCCTGCCCTTCCCCACCCACCTCCCATCCCCTCTTCCCTTTCTGGTGTCTATACTTTGATAAAGGTGAGGTATAATGTTGGTGTTAACATAATCCAGAAGGCATAGTTCTGTGTGTGTTCTGTCCCTATATAAACTAGTAAAAAAAAAAAAAGTTATGCAGAATGCTATATTAAGTATGGATTGGATTTGGTACTACTGTTAAAGAGAAATTTAAATTGCAGTTCTTTTTTAATAGAAATTGGTCTCTAAATAGATAAAAAATTGGTCTTTAAACTTTCATATAATAAGTGTCTGAACTATTAAAAATACCGCTTGCAGATTCTGCCTAACTTTAAAAACAAAGTCTTCAGTGAAATCTTTATTGGAAGAAACAGTCATTTACATTAAACAAAAATCTGAATTATTTGGCAGAAAGTAAAATCAATCTTCTGATTTGGAAAATATTCCACTATAAAGGTTTCACTTCTTTATGGATGTTTTAAAATAGACGTAGACACTTGAAATTACTATCATCACGTCTCAAATCACCTAGAATTCTTAGTATTTTTTTTTTTCAATTAAAAAAAGAAAGTTTGTTTATTCACTTAATACTCCAGAAGTAATAATTCTACCGATTTCGCTAAACTTTGCTATTAGAGGGGGCCCCTCTTTGTGGATGCGAAGTCTCTCCTGGAGCCATAGAAGAGACCAGGGCCTTCCCCACAGGTTGTACAACAGACTGTGAAGCAGTCTGCTGGATCCTGCGGGGACAGGACAGGGGCGATTGCCCCTCCCCCTTTTTGTATTGTGGTGTGGTGATGGTTTTCAGTGTCTTCTGCAGGTAAGGCACTCAATGTTGTTAACATGCCCTTTTTCATTGCCTCAGTATTTTGATATTTTCATTGGCTGTTAAACGTGGAAACTTTTTAACATGCTTTGTCGCATTTATATGCTACAGGTTACAAAGTGAGAGCCTTGTATACACTTCAATACTTAAAAAGTACCCGTACTCAGTACTCAGCCGGCAGCATAATGAAAAGTGGGACTAGACACGGTGTCCATATGGAGAGGAAAAATATACATAGAATATTTTTAACAAAATGTAATCATTGTATAAATGGAATCCTTCTGTAACTTTGGTAACTGCATACTTGTTGTTTGGTAATGAACCAGAGGAGGTATAATACTCTAGAATTGTGTAACATTAAAGTGTAAACTTTTGTGTTTAAAGAGAGAGAACATTTTATGGTGTGTACTTTTAAAAAGGCAACAAAGCTGCATGCAACAGCTTGACATTGTATATTCAGGTATTAAAGGTGCAATACTGGTTAGAAAAAACTCAGGGCCTCCTACTATGGAGCTGCCCTTAATTTTAAAACCAAAAAAAAAAAAAAAATTTGTGTTTCCCCCTCCCCTCTTTAAAATATTATAATTCTACACTGCCATAGTCATTACTCTTAACTGATATGTCTATAAAGTTGCACCCCCAATCCGTTGAGCCTTGATATCTGTTGTAAATTCTCCTTTCACAGCAATTGTTAAATCCATTAGTGCCCTGAACTGTATGGCTTTATGCTGAAGATTGGCGGGATGCGTTCTCCGATGTGTGTTGTAGGCATTTAATGTGGTTGTCTTCTGCTTTATTATACTGTGACTTGTTAGGGAGCCCAGGGACTCAGTTGACTCCTTCCCTGGGAGAGGATGAGGGTGCACCTTTATGAACATGGAAAGGTTCATCGCAGCAGTTGCCCCTGCTTGCTCTTCTACACTCAGTTCTCCTGGTTTTTCAGCTGATGGGATGGGTATTTGGGATCTGTTTTTCCCCCCTAATTTGCCAAGTATTGCACTATTAATACCAGCCCCCGTAATGGAAGGAACCAACCACACTGGTGTGTACAGACAAGCAAGGTTGTATGTTAAGGAAATTTGAGCAAGCTGCCCTGAAGAAAGGCATAGTGACAAGATGAGAGAGATGCATTGTTTGGAGATGTGTTTAGCCAGTGCCCTTCTTCCCCACGAGCCCCCCCCAAGGCTCAGAGCGGTACTGGCTTTTAAAGGGAAAGGCCTTCATTTCTTCGTTTATCCCCCCAGCAGCGCTGGAGAGCGAGGTGGCTTCAATAAGCCTGGTGGTAAGTTTTTGAGTATTACCATGGATAGTGTTTAAAAAAAAATACAGTCAGTTTTTAGAAAACTATAATTTTTTTTTTAGTTTCATAAGCGGTTTAAAAATGATCTATACAAAAGAGACTAATGGGTACTGCCGGCATTGTCTTAGGGGTAATAAGGTTAACCTATGGTTACAAAACAAAGGGTAACTTGAAGGATTGAGCAACTGCTTCTGTAATATGGGGGAGAATACATTTTTTAAATTTGGTTTATTTGGAGGAAAAACTTTGATTTAAATTTAACACTAATTTGGCACATAAATTGAAAGTGGTTTTGGTTAATGGTTTAGAAGCAAACCAGCAAAGAAAAAAAGCAAACCCTAGCAAACCTTTCACAAATGTAAAAGAGGCACTGCTCCATTTTAGCAGTGCGGGTCATTTGGAATTTAATGAATGCCCATCGTATGGTGGTATAGTAGATAGCTATGTGTGTTTGTAAGGTTTGCAGCTTGCAAGGCGTGCACTAACAAGATTTTCTGTGATCTTTCCTGGTTGGCAGGACCCATGGATGAAGGACCAGATCTTGATCTAGGTAATTCTGAATTCTTCAGTTTCATGTTGAATGCCTGCTGTAGTGTAGCAGCCTGGTAGACCGATGTAATATCCTTGCTGGTGAGGACAGTGAGAGGCTGCTTTTTTCATGATCATTTGTTTATAATTGCTGAAAAAAGGAAACCCAAAGTTTGGTATCATTCTTGCTAGTATGGATTAGTTCTCTTTAAGTTCGTGATGAGCATCATTGGGCAGTAGTGAGGAGCTTGTAAGAAGCCCCTGGAGATACAAGATGGTAACTCCTGTCTGTCCCTCTTCCTCTGGAAGGCCCACCTGTAGATCTGGATGAAGACTCTGACAACAGTGCGATTTATGTGCAAGGATTAAATGATAATGTGACTGTGGATGATCTGGCAGACTTCTTTAAGCAGTGTGGGGTTGTTAAGGTAAGTGTAAGCACAGCCACGGAGACTGCACGAGACTGCATTGGTGCTAAGAGTTGTTTCTGAAAGTCAGCTGACTTATTTCTGGACACCTTGCCATTTATTCCTTAAAATAGAAAAAATGTCAGCCATTTTTCAATAGGAACAAAATGCCCAGCATAGTTTGAGCACGCTTGATAACTCAGGATCACTTGACAGTTGTCAGTCAGTTGTGTGAAGGCTTATGGACGCCTGCTTTCTCTGAAGCATAAAGTAACCTGCCAAACAGTGTAAAAACAATGTTTCCACGTCCACCCACCATTGTAAGAAGTAGAGCACCTGGCACGCTTCTTTCCAGTCTGATCCCTTCTCCCATCTCTATATAAAGATGTACAAGGGGAAGGGGCCTCAGAAGGTTTGCGGGGAAAGTGAAGACAAATTTATTTTATTGCAGAAAGATTTTGAAATCCATGTGTAGTTGCACATTTCCATGAACTCTGGCGATCTCATATCTTTTAATATTCCACTTTTTTTTCTTTTTCTTGAATGTAACAGTTGGAATTTACATATAAAATATATGTGGGAAAATAAAGAACAGGAATAAAATGAGGACTGGAACCATAATACACTTGTGAGTGGGGCAGTATTCCTTCTAGTGGAGGGAACAGAAGGGCAGAGCCCCTGGAGCAGGAACGTGGGCAGTTTGATTGCAGGAGCTGGCATGACTGGAGACACGCTCTGAGCCTCTAGAACACAAGTGGGGGGTCGGGGAAGACTGAAGAGGAATTTTTTTAGAGAGGGCTAGATCGATAGCTCACGGTTGGGGGATCTTGTATCTTACCCATAAACATCACAATATTACCGGCACAGAGAATGACACATTGGGCTCCTACATACATAACAGGTTATTCTTCTTAAGATTATTTGAAAGGCAGAGTTAGAAGGAAATGACCAGGATTGGGCCAGGCCGAAGCCAGGAGCTTCATCCAGTTTTTCCCATGTGGGTAAGGGGCCCCATGCACTTGGGCCGCCATCCACTGCTTTCCTGGGCACATTAGCAGTGAGCTGGATCAGAAGTGGAGCAGCATAGCCTGGGAAGGAGTGAAAGATGGCCCAACTCCTTGGGCCTCTGCACTCGCGTGGGAGACCCAGAAGAAGCCTCTGGCTCCTGACTTCAGATCGGACCAGCTCCGGCCCTTGAGGCCATCTGGCTAGTGAACCAGTGGATGGAAGACCCCTCTCCCCACCCTCCTTTCAAATAAATAAATAAATCTTAAAAAATTAGAGCAGCCAAGACTCAAACCAGTATCCATATAGGATGCCAGCATTTCAGGCAGTGGGTTGTACCTGCTATGTCACATTATGAAAAATTAAGATGTATTTAATTCCCCCTGTGATGCAGCTTTGTACAGTAAGTTTTCATGCTGTTCCGTTGGCCCGATTGCTGGAGCTTCTTGGCCTGTCCTATGCTGATCCCTCTGGCTATCTCTGTAAAGACTGCAGTGTGGCTGACCAGTTTAGACTCCTCCCAGCACCTCATCCTCAACACCACTGGAGATTGCCCCCACTTTGACTGATCTGGTTCAAGAGAATGGCAGTATGGTTTTAATCCATTTACCTTGAGTGTTACTAATGGTGGTTCTGTTGTATATCCTCTTAGAAATGCCTGTGGATTGTTTATCTTTTTGTTGATTTACAAGTTCTTTATATCCTGTGAATAATAATTCTTAACTGTATTCCAAGTGTCTTCTCCCAATTTGTCTTATTTCTTTTGTTCAGATGAACAGAAGTTCTTGGTTTTAATGTCATGAACGTTACATTATTGATGTGTCTTTACTTTTTTTCTGTTTACAAGATGTTTGGCTTTTTAAAGATGTATTTATTTGAAAGAGTGGCAGCGAGAGGAAAAATAACTTCCATCTACTGGTTCACTCCCCAAATGACTACAATGGCCAGGGCTGGGCCAGGCCAAAGCCAGGAGCCAGGAATTCCATGCAGCTCTCCCACATGGGTGGCAGGGCCTTCACACTTCCAGTGCTTTTCCAGGCACATTAGCAGGGAGCTGGATCAGGAGTGGAACAGCAGGGACTCATTGGCACTCTTAAATGAGAAGGGCATTGCAAGCAGTGGCTCAGCCTGCTGTACCATAATATCGCCTCTGAAGACCCTGTCTTTAAAGCTCTTACAAATTTTTTTATTCCTTTATTTTCAAGCTGCTGTGATTAATGGTCCTTTCTAACCAATGTCTTCTGATTATAGCTGTATAAAAAGTTTATTTTGGTAAATCTTAAACTGTAGACAGTTCTCTCCACTTCTGTTTGTATGCATGCAGGCATCCACAGCCCCAAAGATAAATGATGGTCGTGCTCTCCCTATTGGCAAAGATGAAAGCCAAGAATGCCTGTTTGCACGTTGTTTATAAGATACCAATGTTTATGAAATGTTGCTTTTTAATGTGTATTTATGTTTATTTAGTTATATAGGGTTTATCGTGATTAAGGAAGCTGTGTTTACCTTCAGAATTTTGGGGAATGGATTTACAAATGCATCCCTCCATTAGTCATACTACTATGCCGCCATGTTTTCTATAGCATGTCTTTTTTAAAAAGCATAGGTGTGAGTATTGCTGGATATGTAAACATCTGGATTAGATATTAAAGGATCATGTGTATATTTAGTGCAAAAAACACACATCATATATTGGGGTACTTCAGAAAGTTTGTGGAAAATGTATTGTGAAAAACGTTTCAAAAACTTATTTTTTAATATTTGAAAGTCAGAGTGACCTAGGCAGTGAGATTCTGCCTTCCGGTTCACTCTCCAAATGCCAGCAACAGGCAGAGCTGGGCCAGACCAAAAGCCAGGCACCCAGATTTCTTTATTTTTCTTTTGCCTTTTTTTTTTTTAAAGGTGTATTTATTTGAAAGGCAGAGTTACAGAGAGGCAGAGGCAGAGAAAGGTCTTCCATCCATTGGTTCACTCCCCAGATGGCTGCGATGGCTGGAGATGCGCTAATCCGAAGCCAGGAGCTGCTTCTGGGTCTCCCACGTGGGTTCAGGAGCCCAAGCACTTGGGCCATCTTCTACTGCTTCCCAGGCCATCAGCGGAGAGCTGGATCAGAAGTGGAGCAGCCGGGACTCAAATTGGCGCCCATATGGGATGCTGGCACCTGCCGACTGGGGCTTTAACCTGCTGTGCCACAGCGCCAGCCCCGTGGCACCTGGATTCCTGTCTGGTTCTCCTACTTGGGCCGCGGAGTCCTTAGCACATAAGCTGCCTCCCAGGTTGGTCATTCGTTAACAGAAAGCTGTACCAGGAGCACAGGTGCCAGGAGTCAGTGCAGCCTGTAATACGGATGTGGATGGCCCGAGCAGTGACTCAACTCACCGTACTACAGCGTCTGCTCTAGAATGTCAGATTTTTACATTCTTAGTAGTATTTCACAGTGTGACTCCTGAATTCCAGCCAGCCACACCTGGTGCTGAGCTGACAAACCAGCTATCTGCTCTTGCTCTGAAGGAGGCACAGGTGGAGCTGTGCGCTCACAGCCTGGTGCCTTGGACTGAGCCTTTATAGCATTTGTTTTTTTTGTATTTTTTTTTAATCTGAGAAGCAGAGCAACAGAGAAAGAGAAGGAGAGACAGCTTCCGGGGCCGGCACTCTGGTGCAGCAGGTTAAAGCCCTGGCCTGCAGCACCGGCATCCCATATGGGCCGGTTCAAGTCCCAGTTGCTCCACTTCGATCCAGCTCTCTGCTAATGCACCTGGGAAAGCAGTAGAGGTTGGCTTAAGTCCATGGGCCCCTGCACCCACGTGGGAAACTCAAAAGAAGCTCCTGGCTTCCGATTGGCTCAACTCTGGCCATTATGGCCGTTTGGGTAGTGAACTAGGAGATGGAAGACCTCTATCTATACCTCTCTCTGAAACTCTTTCAAATAAATAAAAATAAATTTTTTTAAAAAAGCAAAATCTTCCATCCACTGGTTAATTCACCTAAATGGCCACAATGGCCAGAGCTGGGCCAATCCGAAGCCAGCAGCTTCATTTGGGTCTCCCACATGGGTGCAGGGCCCCAAGCACTTAGGGCATTTCCTGTTGCTTTTCCAGGCATTTAATCTACTGAAAATTGAAATAGCACATTAAAATTTCCTTTTATTGCAATTCAGACATTTGGAAACCAGAATATCTAATATTCTGCCCTATATTATACTCTCAACATCCAATATTTTCCTCACATTCCTTTCCCACAAGTTTGCACAGGTGTTGGTACTGGGTTTCATCTCACTGACTCTAGTCTTCCTAAACACATGGGAATACTTGGAACTTGTGCTTCTGGGTGAAATCAAACAAAAAGAACTGAAGTATGTTGGAAGTCATTGAAATATGTTCAGACTACATGTGCCATGTAAATTGCTGGTATCAAGGTAGGAAGAGAAAGATCTCAGCTAATATAGGTTATCAAAGTTATTGGTATATAAATCTATCTTAGCATAGAATAGTTTTGTCTACATAAAATTAGTAGCCAGAATAAGGAGTACGCCTGAATTGACCCTGTCATAATCCATTCTATCCTAGCATTCTCCTCCGGATCCCATCCAGGATCAGGGCAGCACCTGCAGCAACATCTGAATGGCTCACTTCCTGATTCACTCTGAACTCTTAAAATCACTGTCTCTGCATTCTCTTTTAAGCTGAGAATGTCTGTACATTAAGAGATGTCTCAGCTTGGCCAGTCTTTGTCTCCCCTAGATGACAGTGTCCTTCTGGGCCTCTGGAATACCACCTTGACACCTCTGTCGGACTGTTACAGCAGATCTTCTGGCCCAGGAGAAGGGACTTGGGAGTAGGGCTGAGCGTCAACTTAGTAAGGTCCTTTGTTAGCATTTCTGAATCCTCAGAATTTTCTCCCATGGATATCCAGAGAGACTCTGGGTCAGGGTTGGGTTATGCTTTTGTGGTGGGTTCACAGCAGTCTACACTGTACCTCTTGTTTATAGGACTTAGGTGTTTGGTTCTCAGTTAAAATGAGTGCTGGACTCTAGTTAATCCAAGGTAGCTTGAAAAGAAGTAAACAGAAAACATAGCCTCCAACACAGGTGAAATGAGCCAGGCCCCCCATCATGATGTATGTACATGTTTGAAAGAGCAGAGACAGAGCTCTTCCTTCCCCTGGTTCACTCCCCAAATGGCCACAACAGCCATAGCTGGGCCAGGCCAAAGCCAGGAACTTCATCTGGGTCTCCCACATGGATCTGGGGGCCCAGGCATCTGCTTTCTGAGGCACTTTAGCAGAGAGCTGGATTGGCAGTGAAGCAGCTGGGACGCCAGCCATCCCTGGTACGGGATGCTGGCATCATGGGCAGTAGCTTGGTCCTCTGTGCCACAGTACCAGCCCCAAGCATCATTTTCTCGTCATCCTGCCTTACTGTGATGGTACTTGCTGGGTGCCAGTCTGGCCGTAGAATATGCCAAGGTGTGGACACAGGCACGGGGAAGAAGCTAGGGAGGGAGTGGGTCCATCTTGTACACTTGGAATTAAGATGCGTTTTGGTTTGTAGGATAACATATTTAAGAGGGGAAAGATCCTGTTCATAGTTTGTCATAGAAATTTAGGAAGTTGCCTATAATTCTTCCCAGAGATAAACATGCTAAGGATTGTGTGTCTCCTGTGAAAAATGGCTGTATTTGAGAGCATGAGGGGCTTTTCTCAGTTTCACATGGAATTTCTTTCCAAATTAGTATATCCTAAACATAGCTGAACTGTATTGTTTTATGTCTAGATGAACAAGAGAACTGGGCAACCCATGATCCATGTATACCTGGACAAGGAGACAGGAAAGCCCAAAGGTGATGCCACAGTGTCCTATGAAGACCCACCAACCGCCAAGGCTGCTGTGGAATGGTTTGATGGTAGGCTGTGCTCACAGGCATGCATTTATTTATCTTTAAGATTTATTTACTTGGAAACAAAAGAGGGAAAGACAGATCTGCCATCTACTAGTTCGCTCCCAAAATGGCCAGACAGCTGGGGCTGCGCCAGGCCAATGCCAGGAACGCCATTCTGGTCTTCATGTTGGGTGGCGGGGGTCCAAATCCTTGGGCCATCGTCACTGCTTTCCCCGGCTGCATTAGCAGGGAGCTGAATTGGAAGTAGGGTAGCCAGGCTGAGAACCAGTTCTCCAAAGTAGAATGAAGCCGGTGGCTTGGTCCCATTGTGCCCCAACTCCAGCCTTATTCCAGCACACGTAGAATCTCAGAGCAAACGTTGCATGCATTAACTAGCAGGTAAGGACGGAGTTTTGGTAATGCTGGACGCTGTTAGAACACAGTTCCTCCAAAGGGGTTGTAGGGACAGGGGGCAGGGGTACTGCTCTGTGACTTAGGTGTGGCCACAGGGGAGAACTTGAGAGCCATGGGCAGGAAAGGACCTTGTCCGCTCCTTGGGGGAGCCATTTCGGCCGTGGTCTTGCTAATGCTCCTTAGCACATTATCGGAAGGTGGGAAACCCTCGAGACAGCCAGTGCACGCTTGACTGTGTGTGTATTGAAACAAGGCCTTTGGCCGGCGCCGCGGCTCACTAAGCTAATCCTCCACCTTGCGGCGCCGGCACACCGGGTTCTAGTCCTGGTTGGGACACCGGATTCTGTCCCGGTTGCCCCTCTTCCAGGCCAGCTCTCTGCTGTGGCCTGGGAGTGCAGTGGAGGATGGCCCAGGTGCTTGGGCCCTGCACCCATGGGAGACCAGGAGAAGTACCTGGCTCCTGCCATCGCATCGGCGCGGTGCACCGGCAGCAGCGCACCAGCCACGGCGGCCATTGGAAGGTGAACCAACGGCAAAAGGAAGACCTTTCTCTCTTTCTCTCTCACTGTCCACTCCTGCCTGTCAAAAAAAAAAAAAAAAAAAGAAACAAGGCCTTGACACATCTCCTTCCATGAAAGCCAGCGGCTCATCACTGCTGCTCTTAGGGCAGGCACACAGGTTTAAATAAGGCCTTTCCTGGTCTAGGCACCTGGTCTGAGGACCTGCGAGGGGCAGGCTGGACACACCCATCCAGTGATGGTTACATTTGATAGTGTGGAATGAGCGACCAGAATGCCTGCCATGTCGTCCTGAGGCAGGAAGAGTTGGAGTTTGGGGGTAATTGATGTTCTCTTGCTTGTTCCAGGGAAAGATTTTCAAGGGAGCAAACTGAAAGTGTCTCTGGCCCGGAAGAAGCCTCCAATGAACAGCATGCGGGGTGGCATGCCGCCCCGGGAGGGCCGAGGGATGCCGCCGCCCCTCCGCGGAGGTACTTGCTGGCTGCTTTCTCTGGGCCCCTGTGAGAGTGTGGAGATGCCCCCGTTAGAAGCAGGGGTGTAGAGACTGCCGCGCCACCAGGGCTCCCTGTCAGTGTGGTGGAGGAGGAGGAGGAGATGGAGGAGACTGTGGGTTGATTAGCTCGGAGGCTGCAAGGGTCCTAGGAGTTGTTTGGAAGGAGCTGACCCCTGAGCTAGGCCTTTGGGCCCAAGGCAAAGTGTGGGCAGGTATCTGTGATTGTACTTGATTTTTAAATCTGGAGATGCGAAAGAGGTGATTTGCTTTTGTTCCAGGTCCAGGTGGCCCCGGAGGTCCTGGTGGGCCCATGGGTCGCATGGGAGGCCGTGGAGGAGACCGAGGCGGCTTCCCCCCGAGAGGGCCCCGGGGTTCCCGAGGGAACCCTTCTGGAGGAGGGAACGTCCAGCACCGAGCTGGAGACTGGCAATGTCCCAACCCGTACGTACCTCTCCTGGAAGTGGGTATTCTGCCCCTCCTCACTCCTCACCCCGGCCTCACCCCGCCCTGTGGAGAACCTGCTGCCTGCCGGGAACTGGGTGGGAACCCTCCACCTCCTGAGGCGCTAAGGCCGTGGTCCTCGGGCAGCTCCTTAGCAGTGGGGTGGAGTGAGGCGCAGACCTGCTGTTGGCAGCCTCCCGAGTCCACTCGCTGATTGCTGCACTGTGATTCACAGGGGCTGTGGAAACCAGAACTTTGCCTGGAGAACAGAATGCAACCAGTGTAAGGCCCCGAAGCCCGAGGGCTTCCTGCCACCACCCTTCCCGCCCCCGGGTGAGTGCCAGTTCCGGGACCCTTCTCCACTGTCTTGCTGCAAAGCCTCTGACTTCGTGGCTGGGTGGAGGACAGCTGCCCGTGGTGTCCTCGGCGCCTGGGTGTTGAGGTGGAGTGAAGTGGCCGCTCTGCGAGGGGAGGCAGCCCTCCGCGCCTTCCGTGCGCCTTCCCGGAGCCTCTGCCGGCCCCTGACCTCCTCTCCCCCCCCCCCATCTTAGGTGGCGATCGTGGCAGAGGCGGCCCTGGTGGCATGAGGGGTGGAAGAGGTGGCCTCATGGACCGCGGTGGGCCCGGTGGAATGTTCAGAGGGGGCCGTGGTGGAGACAGAGGTGGCTTCCGTGGTGGCCGGGGCATGGACCGAGGTGGCTTTGGAGGAGGAAGACGAGGTGGCCCAGGGGGTCCACCTGGACCTTTGATGGAACAGATGGGAGGAAGAAGAGGTGGCCGTGGAGGACCTGGAAAAATGGATAAGTATGTGATGGGGCCCGGCCTGAGCACAGGCCTTTCCCAGGCTTGGCAGGAGTGAGTGCAGACCAGGCCTTTGGCAGGGGGTGGGGGTAGCCTGGGGCTCTGCGCCCCTTGCCCACCCTGACCCCAGCACCCCTGTCTTGCAGAGGGGAGCACCGCCAGGAGCGCAGAGACCGGCCCTACTAGACGCTGACACCCGCAGAGCCGCATTGACTACCAGATTTATTTTTTAAACCAGAAAATGTTTTAAATTTATAATTCCATATTTATAATGTTGGCCACAACATTATGATTATTCCTTGTCTGTACTTTAGTATTTTTCACCATTTGTGAAGAAACATTAAACAAGTTAAATGGTAGTGTGCTGAGTTTTCTTTTTCCTTCTTTTAAAGATGGTTGTTTAAGACTTAACAGTGGGAACCCCTTGTGAGCATGCTCAGTATCGTTGTGGAGAACCAAGAGGGCCTCGAGCTGTAACAGTGTTCATGGTTGTGATTTTTTTTTTAAATAAAATTCCGAATGTTTATAAACAGTCATCCTTCTCGGCCTCTGTGTCCTCGGAGGATGCCCGACCAGCAGGTGCGCAGCTTGTTCAGGGGAGGCTGCTCCCCACACCCTGGGAGCAGAAGGACCTGGGCATCCAAGGGCGGGGGGCAGGCAGCACAGGAGGAACTGAAACTTCCGGCCTGCAGTGAGGGCCAATGAGGGCCGAGGAAGCCCCCCCTCCCTGCTCAGGTGGGCGGCTCCATGCTCCCCCTCCCCCGCCCTGGGTGTCACACACTCATCTCTGCGGCATCTCCAGCAGTGCTCCCACCCCTGAGCCATGGTGAGCCCCCAGCCCCCTCTGCATTATCAGCTCATCCCTCAGTTCTCCCACTCCTGACCCCTCACTGCCCTCTCCCAGGCACCACCCCACCTTGGGGGTCTGATGGGGGTGAAGCCCACCTTGGTCTTGCCCTCAGAGCTCCGCAGACCCAAGCACTTCTCAAGAACTAAGAACAGGCGCCAGCACTGTGGCAATGCCAGCATCCCGTGTGGACCCTGGTTCGAGTCCCAGCTGCTCCACTTCCAATCCAGCTCCCTGCTAGTGCACCTGGGAAGGCAGTGCAAGTACTTGGGTCCTGGCTGTCATGGCCATGAGACTGCTCCATCCACTGGTTCCCTCCTGGGTACAGTAGTCCAGGGCCAATGTCAAGAGCTCAAGTCAATCCAGGCCTCTCACGGGGGTAGCAGAACTTTCATCAGGCCATCGTCGCCTCTCAGGGTCTCCATTAGCCGCAGACAAGTCAGGAGCAGAGCCCCATCCTGGACCCAGGCATCGACAAGGGACCCAGGCTTGCCTGACTTAGCGGCCAAGCTAAGGGCCCAGCCCAGGCACTGTGTTAGGTCCCTGAGCAGCCCACCTCCCTGGCTGCACCAAGGGTTTCTCTGGAGGCAGGTCCCTGCCCTGAGAACACTCACTAGCTCGAAGCCCTGACGTGGGCTTACCTGGCAGATCTATTCCAGCCAAAGAAAGGTCGGGACTGCCCCGGGCTCCGAGGGCCTCGGGGACTGTGAATTCTGCACAAAGCTGAGGGCGTGCCCATCAGCAGGGCAGCCAGGGCAGAGAGAAAGGCTCGCCTAAGTTCCACACCTTGCTCCACGCCCCAGAGCTCCTGGTGGGTCACTCCGAATACTGATCTCCAAGACCGCCTCGTGGTCCCACTGGGCCACACTGCACCGGACTGGGCAGAGCGGGCTCGGGCTTCACCCGGGGTTCCTGGCACTTCAGGGCCAGCCTGCCCGTAAGGCCATCAGCGGACTTCTAGCTGGGGTGAGGCCAAGCTGGCTGCTTGCTGGCACTCAGCAGTAGGCACAAAGAGCCTGCTGTGCCCACGGCCAAGGGCCAGGAGCCAGCATTCAAGTCACGCTCTGCACCCAGCGGCCCCCGGGGTCTGTGCAGATGAGCTAGGGCTTCCCAAGCCGGAACCTCCTGCTCCCGCAGCAGTTTTCTGTGGCCTCTCATGAAGCTTTCCCAGAGGCGGTCCCACAGGCCCTGGGCCACCACACAACGGACAAGGTCAAAGCTGAGGTCCTCCGTGCCCTGGGCCAGGGGGGTCTGTCCACGCCAGTGAGGTCAGCACTACAGCTGCTGCCATGGGTCTTGGAATCCTGGTGGACGCTTAGCATCTGGAATGGGCCTCTGATCACAGGCCAGAGCTCGTGGGACTGGACAGAGGGAGCAACGAGCCCCTCCGTCACCCCTTCCTCCTGAGAGCAGCAGTGGCCACCTACCCCATGCCAGGGCCACCCTGAGCTGAGTGATACTGGGCATTAGTCACAAGTCTGCTGTGCCATTTTACAGATGGTACAACTGAGGCCTAAGAAGTGTAACAATCCCACCCCATTGCAGGGCAGGGCCGGGGTTCAGTCTGATCTCTGCTGTGTGCAGAGCTTGGACACGCGGTGAGGTTGGTCCAAGCAGAAGTCGCAGCTCCTGCACGGCTGCTGACGGCACACACCCCTCACCTTCTCTGGGTCTCAAGTTCCCCAAACTAGAATGAGGACACCCGGAAGTGTCACAGTTCATCACACCCCAAGCCCTGCCCTTGCCTCTCGGACCCTGGGTCATCCCCGGCTCTGCTCCCACTCCCAATCACCCGCACATCCCATCGGCGCTCCTCCCAAACGCAGCCAGGAGCCCCACCCCCCTCCCCCAGTCCCCTCCCAACACCCCACCGCCAACCGGCTTCCTACAGGCAGCCCCAGGGGAGCCGGTACAACCCGAGTGGACCCCTGGTCTGAACCCCTCCATGGCTCCCAGGTTCCTCTGAAGAGGCCTGGCCCACGGGGCCAGCATGGCGGCACAGCGAGTCCACACAGCTAGCTAGATCCAGCTCCCTGCTAATGCACCTGGGGAGGCAGCACAAGATGGCCCAAGTGCTTGGATTCCTGCCACCCACGTGGGATTCCCGGATGGAGTCCCTGGCTCCTGGCGGTTGCGGCCATCTGGGGAATGACCCCGCCCTCCCGTCGTCCCTTTCAAGTAAATGGCAGGGCCATGAGGCCCTATTTGATCTGTCCCAGCCGTCCCCTCCTGCCTCGGCTCCAGCCCCGGGAGCCTGGAATGCTCTGGGCTCCTTCCACTCGAGCCAGTTCCCTCCAGCTGACCACTGCCTCCTCTTACCCGGGCCCCAGCGCCCAGCCCAGGACTGCCCCTGCCCCACCGCAAGCCCTGAGCTGGCTCTGTGTGGGTCCTTGCTGCTCTGCACTGGGTTTCCTGGGCCAAAAGAGACTCAGTACACAGCAGGCGCCATCTAAGACTCTGCCTAGGGCAGGCATCCCATAGGGGGAGTCCCGGCTGCTCCTCCTCCCATCCAGCTCTCTGCTGTGGCCTGGGAAAGCAGCAGAAGATGGCCCAGGTCCTTGGGCCCCTGCACCTGCATGGGAGACCCAGAAGAAGCTCCTGGCTTCAGATCGGTGCAGCTCCGGTCCTAACAGCCAACTGGGGAGTGAACCAGCGGATGGAAGACACCCCCCCCCCTTTCAAATAAAAAAAATAAAAAAAAAAAAGAACCGGCAACAGTTTGGGCCTCCTGGCTGCAGGACGGAGGCAGAGGGAAGGGGCCGGGGGCGTGGCTCGCAGGTGCTCAATAAAGTGGCCCTGATGCAGGAGCACCCCCGCCAGGAGCCAAGTCCCAGCCCCAACCAGGGGCACGTCCGTGCCAGGGGAGCCTCACGGCGCCCGTGGGCCGTGGGCAGGCCTGGCACACAGTAGGGGCTTTATTAGAGCTCCGGGCCAGCTGCTGGCCCCACTGGCCCCACCCCGGCAGCATGGCTGCCGCCCAGACAGGCCCGGCGGCCCGGCCCGGCGCGCTGGCGGCAGGGCAGGCTTTCCCACCGCTCCCGGCCAGCTCCCTCCTCTGCAGGCTGCGTTAACCCTCCCGCGCCCGGCCGGCCGGTCCGGGCAGAGCCTCTGTGTCCTCCCCGGGGCGGGGGGGGAGCCGGACGCCCAGTGGGCGTCAGTGCCTGGGCCGCCGGCCCCCACCCCGGCCGGCCTCGGCTATCTTGGCGGGGACGCCCGCCCGCGCCGGAGGTGACTGCGCAGCCCCCAGCCCCTATCGCTTCCTGGCTGTGTCCGGGGAGGCCGCCGTCGGGAGAGGGGGGCCCCGGACCCGCTACGGTGGGGGCGGGCACCGACGCCTGGGCAGGGGGCGTCCCAGGATACAGAGCACCGACTGCGAAGCGCCCGCAGCGTCCTGGCCCGACCCCTGCGGGGAGCGGGAGGCCCCGGCTCCTCCCCGCGTCGCAGGCGAGGCGCGGCCCCTTTAAGAGCGCGCGGCCCCGCCCACCCCTCCGGGCCGGATCCGAATTCCTGGGAGGCGGGGCGGAGACGCGGGCGCCGCGGCCGCCGGAGCTGCACCGGGATCCGGATCGCGGCGGCGGCTCCCTGCGGCGGGCCCGGCCCGGCTCCGGCCCGCGCCGGGGCGATGCTCGCCGGGGCCGCGGGATGAGCCAGGTGAGCGCGGGACCCTCGGCGCCCCCGCCCAGCCGCCTCTGTGCCCCGGGGGCTGTGTGACCTTGGGCGGCCCCGCACCCTCTCTGGGCCGCTGCGCACCGGCTTCCCGGAGGCGGCGCGGCCTGGTGCCTGGTGCCTGGTGCGCCACCGGCCAGGCTGCGGGACGCCGGGCCCCCCGCACCCGCCCCGGCACCGCCGCTGCTCTGCGCCCTTCGGCCGGCTCTTGGCCTCTCTGAGCCTCAGTTTCCGCGTCTGTGAAATGGAGACCGCGCCGCGGGCCCAGCGCTGGGCACGGTCGGTCGTCGCTGTTCGCATCCCGACGCCCCGTCCTTAGGGACCCGGGCCTGCCTTCCTGCAAGAGCGGCGGACACCGACCCCTGCCCCCTCCCTGGGGGCCGCAGGCCCAGGCCCCTGTCTTCACCTCTCCAGGTCTGAGCTGTGCACCTGCTTGGAGGGAAGGCCTCGGCCAGTTCCCAACCCCCAACTCCCCCCAAAAAAGACACTTAGGACGCTAAGTCGATTATCGAAACGATCCCGCCGAGGCCGGTGAGGCAGGTAATGTTACCGTACCCATTTCACAGGCCAGGAAACTGAGGTACAAGAGGTTTCTCAGGCATCCGGCCCCCCTCCTGGGACCGGTTGGTGCGGACAGCGGGTGGGTGGCTTGGGCCGCGCTGGGCCCGGCCTCGCAGCACTCCTGACCTGTGTCCCTGCCCGCAGCGACTTGGCTGGCCTGGGCATGGCGGACCCGGTGGCGAGCATCGCCGGCTCTGCGGCCAAGAGCGTGCGGCCCTTCAGCTCGAGCGAGGCCTACGTGGAGGCCATGAAGGAGGACCTGGCCGAGTGGCTGAACGCCTTGTACGGCCTGGGCCTGCCCGGCGGGGGCGACGGCTTCCTGATGGGCCTGGCCACGGGCACGACCCTGTGCCGCCACGCCAACGCCGTCACGGAGGCCGCGCGCGCCCTGGCCGCCGCCCGGCCGGCCCACGGCGTGGCCTTCCAGGCGCACGGCGTGGCGCCCGGCTCCTTCGTGGCCCGCGACAACGTGGCCAGCTTCATCGGCTGGTGCCGCCGCGAGCTGGGCGTGCCCGAGGTGCTCATGTTCGAGACGGAGGACCTGGTGCTGCGCAAGAACGGCAAGAGCGTGGTGCTGTGCCTGCTGGAGGTGGCGCGGCGCGGGGCCCGCCTCGGCCTGCTCGCCCCGCGCCTCGTGCAGTTCGAGCAGGAGATCGAGCGGGAGCTGCGCGCCGCGCCCGCGCCCGGGACGGACGCCGCCGCCGCCGAGGCCGGGGCCGGGGTCGGGGCCGCCGCCCCGCCGGGGGCTCCGCCCCGCGCGCCCCGCATGACGCCCAGCGACCTGCGCAACCTGGATGAGCTGGTGAGTGCGCCCCCGGCCTCGGGGTCAGAGTCCTGGCTCCCTGGCTGTGCCAGCTGTGCACCTGCTAAGCGTTTGCCTGCCTGCCTGCCTTCATCTGCGGGCTGCGGGGAGCCGTGGGGGGCCGTGGGCAGAGTGCCTGGCCTGCGCCCCTGCCCAGAGAGGCCCGGCCAGGAGGGGCTGCCCCTGCCCAGGGTTGGGCCCACCAGCTCCCTCCTCTCCCCGGACCAAGGCGTCCCTGCAGCCCCCGCGGCCGGGTGCAGTGTTTCTTTCTTATCTGCGCTCAGGGCTGCCCTGTGCCTGCCCAGGAGGCGGGAGCCGGATGGCTGCGGGCAGAGGCGGCCGCCCCACCCCCGGCCTGGGCCAGGGTCACCCAAGGCCCCACCTGCTCATTTCCTCCGGCGCCTCTGTGGGCAGGGAGGCGGGCAGGGCCGCCCACACAGCCAGCCTGGCAGCACCGGGCCGGGAGCGCGTGTGCGCTTGTGGGCAACCCAGGCGGGTGGCCTGTTTGTGCTTGTTGGGGTGTGTATCCCACGTGTCTGTGGCACACCCCACACACACACACACACAGATGCCCAGCCTGCAGCTGTGTCCTGGGGCCTGCAGCTCTGTGTCGTTGTCTGCTCCAGGGTCCCTGCAGGCTCGGGGGCTCTTCATCCCGGTCCTGGGCCTTGGGCCTGACCACAGCCCCATCATCGGGTCTTGCTCAGCTCCCCACCCTGCGTGCCAGGGGGAGGGGCCAGTGAAAGGTGCCCTGTGGAAGCCACACCCACGCCTGGGACAAGCCACAGTCTCCACCCCCTGTCCCCGGAAGGAATTACTTCCTCCTGACCCCTGACCTCGCCTGTCCCTGTGGCCTCAGGTGAGGGAGATCCTGGGCCAATGCACCTGTCCAGACCAGTTCCCCATGATCAAGGTCTCCGAGGGCAAGTACCGCGTGGGCGACTCCAGCTTGCTCATCTTCGTGCGGGTAAGTGGGGGCTGCCCTGCACGGTGCGGCCGGGCGGGTGGGCTGCCCGCCCCCGGGGACAGCCCTGACCCGCCCCCGCCGGCTCCCGCAGGTGCTGAGGAGCCACGTGATGGTGCGCGTCGGGGGCGGCTGGGACACGCTGGAGCACTACCTGGACAAGCACGACCCTTGCCGCTGCGCCTCCGCCGGTGCGCACCTGGGCCAGCGGCGGGCGGGCGGGCGGGGCGAGCGGCTGTGGCTCCGCCCCTCACATCCCGCGCCCTCTCCCTGCAGCCCACCGCCCCGTGCAGCCGAGGGCCCGCACCTTCTCCCCCCAGAGGGTGTCACCCATCCCCAGCCCCCGCCCTGGAAGCCCAGTCCTCGGGGCTGAACGCCGGGGCTCCCGGCCCGAGGTGACGCCTCTTAACCTGCGAAGCACAAAGGAGGGGCCCGACACCCCACTCAGGTGAGGCGCAGGGGGGTCAGGGGGACGGGGGTGGGGGGGAGACCCCGCTCAGGTGAGGCGCAGGGGCGTCAGGGGGACGGGGGTGGGGGGGAGACCCCACTCAGGTGAGGTGCAGGGGGGTCAGGGGGACGGGGGTGGGGGGGAGACCCGCTCAGGTGAGGTGCAGGGGGGTCAGGGGGATGGGGCTGAGGGGTCAGAGGGGGCAGGGGAGACCCCGCTCGGGTGAGGTGCAGGGGGGTCAGGGGGACGGGGGTGGGGGGGAGACCCGCTCAGGTGAGGCGCAGGGGGGTCAGGGGGACGGGGCTGAGGGGTCAGAGGGGGCAGGGGAGACCCCGCTCAGGTGAGGTGCAGGGGGGTCAGGGGGACGGGGGTGGGGGGGAGACCCCACTCAGGTGAGGCGCAGGGGGGTCAGGGGGACGGGGCTGAGGGGTCAGAGGGGGCAGGGGAGACCCCGCTCAGGTGTGGTGCAGGGGGTCAGGGGGACGGGGCTGAGGGGGCAGGGGGAGACCCCGCTCAGGGGAGACAGGGGAACCAGGGGACAGGGTGGGGCAAGACCCCGCTCAGGTGAGATGCAGGGGGACTGGGGTACGGGGCTGAAGGGTTCAGAGGGGGTGGGGTGAGACCCCGCTCAGGGGAGACGCAGGGGGTCAGGGGGACCGGCTGAGGGGTTCAGAGGGGGCGGAGCAGGGCGAGACTCCACTCAGGTGAGGCCAGGGGGGCCGGGGGGATAGGGCTGAGGGGCTCAGAGGGAGCGGGGAGAGGTGAGACCCTGCTCAGGTGAAAGGTAGGGGGACTGGGTGATGGGGCTGAGGGGTTCAGAGGGGGTGGGGCAAGGCCCCGCTAGGGAAGTGGGGGGACAGGGCTGAGGGGCTCAGAGGGGGCAGGGTAGGAGGGTGGGGTGAGGTGGGGGGGACATCCGCCCGATGACGGAATCGCCCGAGCGGAGCGGGGCTCAGAGTGACTCACTCCCTGGGAAAAGTTCCCGTGGGTGGGGGTGGGCCTGGCTTCCCGTCTCCATGGCGACCCAGCCAAACCTACAACACAGCCGGGCGGGCCCTGGGGTTTGGGCAGGAGCCAGTCCAACCCCAGCTTCCCTCCGGCCCCCTCTCCCGCGCCTGCCCCCCCCCCCCCCAGCGCAGCTGCAGGAAGCTGCTCAGAGTCTCTCTCACTTCTCCCTGGAAGTCCCCAGGACAGCCGACCCTGACGGCCACCACCCGCACTCCCAGCCCCTCCCGTCAGCCCCCTCTCTCTCTTGTTCCCCTGCCCCAGGCCCCGCGAGCAGCTGCCCCCCAACCCCCGCTCCCGCCGCTACTCTGGGGACAGCGACTCCTCCGCCTCCTCGGCCCAGAGCAGTGCCCGCGGTGACGACACAAGCGCCGGCCCCCGGAGGGAGCGGCCCAGCCGGCGGCTGACCACAGGCACCCCGGCCTCCCCACGGCGGCCCCCTGCCCCACGCAGCCAGTCCCGAGACCGGCTGGAGCGGGGGCGGCCCCGTGCGGCCCCAGGAGGCAGGGGTGCCCAGGTGGCAGCCCCCGGCCCTGCCCGGCGGGCCCGGAGCCAGAGCCGGGAAGGGCAGGCTATACTGCTGGTGCAGCGGGACCGGGACGGGCAGCACTCGTGGGTGCCCCGGGGCAGGGTCAGTGGGGGCTCGGGCAGGAGCACCCCCCAGACGCCGCGCGCCCGCAGCCCTGCGGCACTGCAGACGCCCCGCGCCTCCAGCCCCGGCCCAGCTCTGGGCACCACGCCCGCCAGTGTCTTCCGCACACCCCTGCAGCTGGACCCGCAGCAGGAGCAGCAGCTGTTCCGGCGCCTGGAAGAGGAGTTCCTGGCCAACGCCCGTGCCCTGGAGGCCGCCGCGGGCCGGACCCCCGCCGGCCCGGCCCCTGACTCGGCTCGGGCCCCAGATCCCCCGGCTCCCGACTCGGCCTACTGCTCCTCCAGCTCCTCCTCCTCCTCCCTCAGCGTCCTAGGCGGCAAGTGTGGCCAACCTGGGGACTCCGGGCGGACGGCCAACGGGCTGCCGGGGGCCCGCAGCCAGGCCCTGTCCAGCTCCTCCGATGAAGGCAGCCCCTGCCCCGCCCCCGGGGGGCCTCCGGACGCGCCGGGGAGTCCCCTGGCTGCCCCAGAGCCCTCGAGGACCTGGGCACGGGGCCGCATGGACACACAGCCAGACCGCAAACCTTCACGCATCCCCACGCCGCGGGGCCCTCGCCGCCCGTCTGCACCCCCCGACGTGGGGGCCTGGCCTGCCCTGCACCCCGGCACCCCCAGGGCTGAGCCCGGTTCCTGAACGCGAGGGACCAGTCCGGCCGCCCCCAGACCCCGTTCCTTGTCCTCTTCCTCCGTGGCCTTAACCCCCCTCTGCATCAGGGAGCCCCCCCCTAGGCCTCTTGAGCACAGACCTCATGGGACCAGACCCCTCGGGACCACTCGGCACGATGGGACCTCTGTTGTACATTCCGGTTGAGGGATGAGTGTTGCTATTTAATTACTAATATTATTGAATGCCTTAGAGGAGCCGGGCCTGCCCGGTGTTCTGAGGACCTGTGGTCCGGCAGAGCCTCTGACAGTAAAAGTTTTGCTCCAGCCACCTGTCTGTCGCTCGGGGACGCGGGGCGGGGCTGGGGTCCGCGCCGGGAGCTCTTCCATACAAGCTGGGGTTCACCACTGGGGGCCACACCAGGCAGCCCTGGCCTCGAGGCTGAAGGCTGCGTCCCGCCCAGCAGACAGACCCCAGGTGCTCAGGATCGGCTGCACTTTTATTACCTCGCAAGAGGTGTGGCTTAACGAGGAGGTCCGCCGAGCAGTCCGAGCGCTTCCAATCAGAGGCATCGCCCGGTCCTCTCCAACCAATGGGGCGCAACCCGACCGAGGCCAGAAAGGACCGATTTTGTCCAATGGGGCCGGAGGCCTGGCCGACGAGGTCCAGTGAGGTTCCCAAAGGCGCACGGCCCAAGAAACTGCGGGGGGCGGGGCTCTGTTCATCCAATCAGAGAGGAGAGTCTGCCCTGCCCAATCCGAGCCCAGCTGGGCAAGCTTGTCCAATCCGCGTCCCTGGCTGGTCCGGGGGGCGGCGTCCCGCGCGGTCACATGAGGCTGCAGCGCGCCGGGTGCAGCGCCCCCTGCAGGCGCAGGGCCGGGTGCGCGGGGCGGGCGCGCACGAGCGCGCAGCGCAGCAGCTCGCGGAAGAGGCGCAGCACGTGCCAGTTGTACTTGGCCGAGCACTCGAGGTAGCCGCAGCGCCAGCCCCTGCGCACCAGGGCGGCCAGCGCGCGCCGGGGCCCGAAGCGCAGCCGCTGCCGGTCCCGCTTGTTGCCGACCACGAGGATGGGCGCCTCGGGGGCCCCTGCCGGCCTGGGACCCGGGCACAAGTGAGAGGCGCGGGACCGGGACCCCGCGGCCGGCGAGCCCCCGCCCACCCGGAGGGTGTCTGCACGCAGGCGCAGCCTCTCCCAAGGCCGCAGATTCCCGCCCCAGCAAACACCAGGCCCGCGTGGGCTAAGGACCACACACAGCTGAGACCGCACGGGCAGCGGCCCACGACGAGGGGAGCTCGTCCTTGTCCCTCCCCGGCACGCGCCCCCGCCCCTACCTGGTCTCGGCGATCCGCTGCCGTAGCGCCTTCACGTAGTCGAAGCTGTCCGGGCTGCAGATGTCGTAGACCAGCACGAAGGCGTCCGTGTCCTGCAGGCTGCAGTCCTTCGGGTCCGGCCACTCCTGGGGACGGGAGGCCGGCGTTGGCGGGCGCCCCCTGCCCCCGGCCCGGGCTGCCCGTTACAGCCACACGCGGCTCCGCCAAGGGCTCGTCCCCTATCTGCGCCCCCCACTCGAGCCCTACCTGCGGTCGCCTGGAGCCTGGAGGCCCCCAGACTTCGCCTCCGCCCCCTTGGGAGGGGCTCTCCTCTCTGCTCCGCACTCCCATCTTCCCCTTCCTCCCCCCAGCTTTCCCCAAGCTCAACCCGGGTGGGGCCTCTCTCTCCTCCCTATAACGCCCGGGCTGCGCCACGCCCCCGAGACCACGGAGCGCGGGCAGCTGTGCGCGCTCCAGTTCCGGCTTGTGCACCTGCGGCGCTTGTCCACCTGCCAGGCTCTGGCCCCTTCTTTCGCACAAAACTTCACTCGGCCCTCCAGGCTCAGCTCAAACGCCACCCCCTCAGGGAAGCCCTGCTCAATCCTACCTGCTGCCTTCCTCTTCACCTCTCAGCAGCATCCAGCTCCAAGGACTGGGGTGGGGGTGGGGGGTCCGTCCTGGACTTTGCACAGATTACTAAAGAAGTCTCTGCTCCGGGCCACGGGGGTGAGGGTGCAGAGAAGGACCGCTTCCCTCCCCACACACACCCCGCACACCCCGCGAGGGTACGCCCCTGGGCCTGACCCCACCTCTCTCCCACTACGGCTGTGCGCAAGGCCCCAGGCGGCGAGGGTAGCGGCAGGCACCCGCGCCTTCGTCCTGGGGCGCACGGACACCGGAACCCCCACCCCCTCCCTCGATCCCCGCGCGGCCCCGCACGTGCGCACCGAGCACAAGCGCTTCCTCCGGTCCCCACGCCCCTGCCCGCCCCTCGGACCGCTACCTCGAGACCCCCGGGGCTGGGGCCGGGGCCGGCGACGTCGCCGTCGCGGATGCTCAGGTCGTAGACCGCGCCGTCGAGCAGCACCGCGGGCCGGTAGAGGTGGGGCCCGTCCGTGGGCCGGTGGCGCTCCGGGTAGTCCCCGAACAGGAACTGGCGGATGATGGCCGTCTTGCCCACGCCCGGGGCGCCCAGAACGGCCACCCGCAGGCTGCCCCCCATGGCCGGCCCACGCCGGGAAGCCTCATGGGCCGACGCCCGCCCTGGCGCGCCCCGGCGTCCCCCCGAGGACCGAGCCGGCGGCGGCCGCACGAGCGGCTCCGGCGGGCGCCGAGGACCGGGAGCGAACGCACCCGGCGCGCCGCGCGCAGACACCGCCTCCAATCCGCCCCGCGGCGCGATCGAGGTGCGACCTCCTCGCGGCGCCGCGGTCCTCCCGCCCCCTAAGTCCTCCTCCCGCTCCGGCGCCGGGAGTCGCCGCCTCAGCCGCGGCGCGAGCGAGCGAGCGAGCGAGCGCGCGGGGCCTCCCGCAGGCGGCGATGAGGTAACCGCCGCCGCCCTTCCCCCCGCCGCCCCTCCCGGGTCCCGGGGAGGTGACGGGGTGGGGCGGGGGGCCGGCGGGGGACCCGGGGCAGGGGCGGGACCCCTCGGCCAGGGCCGGAATGCAGGTTCCCTGCCCGCGCGCTCGCCGCCCCGCGCTGGTCCCGCGCCGCCCCGGGGCTCCCGGAGTCCAGCCGCCCGGGGTCGCGTCGGGCCCAGGCGCGTGACCTTGGGTGGCCCGCCGCACTGCGCCGGGCCCCTGCCCGGGATGGCCGAGGCCCACTACGTGCCGGGTAGTTCGAGACCGAAGGAAACTGAGGCCGGGGAGGGGACTCTCCACCGTGGGCAGGGCAGCAGGGTCCCCTGGCCGCCCCCGCTCTCCCCGTTGCCCCGCACTGGACAAGGTTTCAAGCCGCCGTGGTGCGGGGAGGCAGGGCTGGAGGGGCCAGCGCCTTGGCCCCCAGTCCGTCCCTGGAAGGTGAATAAGCACAGAATGTTCCAGAAATCGGCTTTGTTCCTGCGGGAGCCTGCACCTGTGGCTTCCCTCAAAGGGGTGCGAACCAGAACCCCAGAGCCCCAGAGCCCAAACCCGCACTCCCAGAGCTGCGTGAGGAATTCCCAGTGGGGGCTTCCCCGTCTCCAATTGCCGGCTTATCTTTGGCCTTATTTGCTCATCTCTTCAACCAATATTTCCCATCTTACGGCTTGCCAGGGCGTGAGAGGAACTTTTTTTTTTTCCTAAGGTAAAATGTCCTGGCTTAAGAGGGAAGGTTCTAGAACATAGGGGGTCTTGGACAACAACCCACCCCAGCCTACCGGAAGTGGAGCCAGGGAGGCCGGTGGATGGCCGCTGGCAGGTGTCTCTCACAACAGTGGATTCCCACCCTCCATCATGGACCCAGCTCCACGTTCTTTTTTTACAGCATTTATTTAAACTCATTTTTATTTACTTGAAAGGCAGAGGTAGCTCCCATCTGCCGGCTCACTCCCCGAATGCCCACAACAGCCAGGTGAAGCCAGGAGCGGGGAACTCCACCCAGTCTCCCACGTAGGAGGCAGGGCCCCAAGTACTTGAGCCATCCCCTGCTGCCTCCCGGGAGTGCGATAGCAGGAAGTGGAGCAGGGGCTTGAACCCAGGCACCCAGCATGGGATAGGGTGTCCCGAGTAGTCCCTACAGGACGTCCCTGGGCCCCGCGGGGCTTCTCAGCGCGACTTGTCTGGGGGAGGAAGGAGGACTGTGGACCGGGAGTGTCCCATGGCTGCCCAGCGTCCCGCTCACTGCACTGGCTGACCCCTTCCCCAGGAGACTGCACCAGCGCCCCCAGAGCAGCCCCCCACTTGGCGAGACCTGCGCTGCACGGAGCCCTGGCTCCTAGCCGCCTGCTCCGAAGGCTGAGGCAGGCGGCTGTTTGGCCATAGTCGTATGTCAGCATGGGGACCGGCACCCAGGACCCTGGCTCTGAGCCTGACGGCTTCAGAAGCCCCCAGGGGCCCGAGGGCCTGTGGCCCTGCAGCAGATGGGTGGCTTTGGGGAGTCACTGTAGGAGCTGGGCTGAGCCAGGCTTCCCAGAGACCAGTAAGCCGGACAACATGGGGTCCCTAGCAGCCTGGTGCGGGGATTTCGGCTTTTCTCCGAATGTTTCTTTTCCACGGAGAAGCTGTGGGGTTGCTATGTGCTGGCCCACCCCATACCTCTTCCCAGGGGGCCCCCCAGCCCTCTCGCATGCCCCACCCAGTGCTGTGGGGACTGCTCACCAGACCAACACACAAGAGCCAGGACCTGGCTCTGGGCACAGTGGCCAAGCCAGTTACTGCCAGTCCTCTGTGGTTCATAGGGGAGGCAGCCATGCAGCCGGCTACGGACAGAGGGAGACAGGAACCCTGGGCCCATGTGGGCCTGGAGAGGTAAGGGGGCCTGGAAGGGCCCAATGACACTCCCAGCCAAGCCCTGAGGGACCAAACCACGGATGTGGGCCAGACTCGAGGTGGCGGAGGGGGCTGGGCAAGGGCAGGGGCCTGGCACGGGGCTCTGCTTCCACCTGCTCACTGCCACAGCCTCACAACACTGCCAGCTGCACAGATCCCTCCCGGCCTCCACCCTCCCGGCCTCCACCCTCCCGGCTTCCACCCAGGCTTCCCTACCTCCCCTGAGGTCAAGCACCCCAGGCTGCATCCAGCTCCAAAGGCCATTTGCTCTGGGCTCCCTTGGCCAAGCTGTCCGGGCCACGCCACCCACGAGTCGCGGTCGGTCCCTGCCACACCACGGCTCCACAACTTCTTGTCCCAGCCGTGAGTCACCTCCTTGCGCCCTGGGTGGGGGTCACTGCTCCCACTCAGTGGTGTCCACGGTGGCCCCTGAGCCCCTAAAGGCCGGCTGGCTCTTGCAGCCACTGGGACGTGGGAAGCAGCACAGACTGGGCTTGCAGCTCCCTGCAGGGGGTCCTCGTGGGTTGGAAGCCCCTCCCAGCACCATGTCATCTGTGCAGGCTGGGAGCTGAGCCTCAGTTTCCCTCTCTGTCCAGGGGGAAATCATGTTCCTGACCATCTGGTCCAGTCGCGATGAGTGAGACTGGCGAGGGGACAGTTTGTACATACAAAACAATTCCACCGAAAATGTTGTTTATTATTTGAAAGGCAGACAGAGACAGGCAGAGGGAGACCTCCTGCCTGCTGGTTTGTTCCCCAAATGCCTGCAACTGTCAAGGCAGGATCAAAGCTAGGAGTGAGGGCCAGCCCAGTGGCGCAGTAGGTTAAGGCTCCACCTGCAGTGCTGGCATCCCCTATGGGTGCCGGTTCGAGTCCTGGCTGCTCCACTTCTGATCCAGCTCCTTGCTAATGCACCTGGGAAAGCGCTGGAGGATGGCTCAAGTGCTTGGGCCCCTGCACCCACGTGGAAGACCCAGGTGAAGCTCCTGGCTCCTGGCCATTGCGGCTATTTGGGGAGTGAACCAGCAGATGGAAGACTTTTTCTCTCTCTCCCTCTCTGCAACTCTGCCTTTCAAATTAAAAAAAAAAAAAAAAAGGTTAGGAGGTTAGGAGCCAAGAACTCCCTCTGGGTCTCCCACCTGCTGCCTCCCAGGGTGTGCACTGGCAGGAAGCTGGTATTGGAAGTAGAGCTGGGACTGAAACCCAGGCATTCTTGAGATGCAGGTGTCCCGAGTCAGATTTTTTATTTTTTAAGATTTATTTTTGAAAGGCAAAGTTACAAGGAGGGAGAGGCAGAGAGAGAGAGAGCAGGAGAGAGAGCAGGAGAGAGAGTGAGTCTTCCATCTGCTGGTTCACTCCCCAAATGCCCCAACAGCCAGGGCTGGGCCAGGCTGAAAAGAGGATCCAGGAGCAGGAGCTTCTTCCGGGTCTCCCACGTGGGTGCAGGGGCCCAAGGACTTGGGTCATCTTCCCCTGCTATCCCAGGCCATGGTAGAGAGCTGGATCGGAAATGGAGCAGCCAGGACCAGAACCGGTGCCTATACAGGTTGCTGGCAACTCAGGCGGCAGCTTTTACTCACGACGCCGCAGTGCCAGCCCTTGAACCCTCATTTCTAATAGCGCTCTCCAGCACAAGGAACCAGAGCCGTCCTCAGAGAAATGACTGCTTCTAGGGTTTGGGGAGAACAAAGATGAGCCTGGAGCATACACACCACAGAGGTGCCCCCAAAAGGTGCTCCAAAAATCCAAGGACGGTGACACGTCACAGGGACCGCGGAGCCTGCCGGACAGCGCTCCCAACAGCCAGAGCTGGAACAGTGGAAGCAACAAATGGAATAATGTTGTGCTGGATTAAACCCAAGTCCTGAAATAAATGCCCACGAGCGCACCTGCTGTCGGCGGTTGAATAACAACCACGGGAGAAGCAGATCTCTCCCACGGCAGAATTCCAGACGCCCTCTGCAGCGCCTCACTCCCCCGTGGCCCTCCCCGCGAGGGCTGCGCTCAGCAATTTGCTTCCAGAGGAGAGAGCGTGCAGAGAGGGGCGAAAGTCACTCCACAGGCGAGAAACCTGCAGACGCGACCTTGGCCGGGCAGTGGAGCGAGCAGTGGAGCGGACAGCACGTGACCGCGATGTGAGGAGACCGCAAGGGCAGTGCTGTGTTACCTTCTGAAAATCCCAGACCCCCAGCCGTGAGGGAAGCACCAGACAAACCCAGACCGAGCACCTCACCTGACCAGGACGTCTGGAGACGGCCAGATGCGGGTAAAGCAAGCCCTGACAACGTGTCACAGACGTAGGGGACAGAAGAGGACGTGGAATTGGTGTGTCCTGGGTGGCGGGGACATGAATGGCAAAACTGGTGACATCTCAAGTCTGGAGCATAGTAAAAATCACATATCCCATGTTACTAGTCCTAAGTTATCAACATCTAGCAGTCCCAGGTTCCTGTGTATTTGTGAACGTATTTACATTGGAAGAATGGGAGAGGGCCCGTTCACAACAGGAACCCCACAGGGCCGGTGCTGTGGAGTAGCCGGTAAAGCTGCTGCCTGCAGTGCTGGCATCCCATAAGGGCCCCAGTTAGAGTCCCAGCTGCTCCACTTCCGATCCAGCTCCCTGCTAATGTGCCTGGGAAAGCAGGGGAAGATGGCCCAAGTCCTTGGACCCCCACACCCACGTGGGAGATCTGGAAGAAGCTCCTAGCTCTTTTCAGCCTGGCCCAGCCCTGGCCAGCTATTGCGGCCATTTGGGGAGTGAACCAGGGGATGAAAGACCTCTTTCTCTGCCTCTCTCTCTCTGTAATTCTGCCTTTCAAATAAGTAGCTTTTTTTTAAAGCCCCATTTGGAAAATATTTATGAATACATGTAATAATAAATATGCATATAAGAACTAATTTTTTTAAATATTTATTTGAAAGTCAGAGCTACACAGAGAGAAGGAGAGGTGGCGGGGGGAGATTTTCCATCCACTGGTTCACTCCCCAATTGGCCACAATGGCCAGAGCTGCGCCGATCCGAAGCCAGGAGCCAGGAGCTTCTTCCGGGTCTCCCACACAGGTGCAGGGGCCCAAGCACTTGGGCCATCTTCTACTGCTTTCCCAGGCCACAGCAGTGAGCTGGATCGGAAGTAGAGCAGCCGGGACTAGAACCGGTGCTCACATGGGATGCTGGTGCTGGCGCTTCAGGCAGCAGCTTTACCCACTACACCACAGCGCCAGCCCCAAGAACTAAGTTTTAAAACTTTTTATTTTATTTGAAAAGCAGAAACACAGAGATTGACAAAGAGATTTTCCCATCTACTGGTATTCTCCCAAAATGCCAGCAACAGCCAGGAACTCAATCTGGGTCTCCCATGTGGGTGGCAGAGACCCAAGAACTTGAACCATCACTGCTACCTCCCAGGGTGCACATTACCAGGAAGCCGGAATTGGAAGCAGAGCCAGCACTGGAACCCAGGCACTGCACTTGGGATGTGGGTGTCCCAAGTGGCATCTTTTTTTTTTTTTTTTAAAGATTTATCTATTTATTTGAAAAAGTTACACAGAGAGAGGAGAGAGAGATGTCTTCCATCCTCTGATTCACTCCCCAGATGGCTGCAACGGCCAGAGCTGCGCCAATCTGAAGCCAGGAGCCAGGAGCTTCTTCCGGGTCTCCCACACAGGTGCAGGGGCCCAAACACTTGAGCCATCTTCTACTGCTTTCCCAGGCCACAGCAGAGAGCTGGATCGGAAGTAGAGCAGCCAGGTCTGGAACCGGCACCCATATGGGATGCCGGCGCTTCAGGCCAGGGCATTAACCCGCTGCGCTGCAGCACCGGCCCCCAAGTGACATCTTTTTTTTTTTTTTTTTTTTTTTAATTAAAGATTTACTTTATTTGCTTCAAATGCAGAGTGACAGAGGAAAAGATCTTCCATCCACTCTCCAAATAGCTGCAACAGCCAGGGCTGGGCCAGGAGCCTGGAATTCCGTGTGGGTCTCCATGTGGGTGGCAGGGGCCCAAGCACTTGCTGCTTTTCCAAAGGTGGCTTAACCATAACGCCGGTTCCTTTGCTGGTTCCTTGATGATGCCAGATTTTCAGCCCCTTGCATGTTCAACAGCCAATGCTTGTGTTTGTAGAAGACTATGGAGAACTGCGAAGGACAAGCTCTTGAACTTTGCCTCAGAATCAGGAGGTCCGCATGGTTAAGAGAGGCCTGTGGCTCTGGTGACATCGTCAAGTCTGGCTCTGCCCAGCTCTTAACTCCGTAGCTGCACAGCAGGACTCCCAAGTGACATCTTAATGACTGTACCACAAATGCACCCCTGATCGTGCATTGTGGTGCAGTGGGCTAAGCCGCCACCTGTGATGTCAGCATCCCATATTTGCAGCCGTTTGAGTCCCTCCTGTTCCACTTCTGATCCAGCTCCCTACTGATGCGTTTGGAAAAGCAGTGGAAGTTGGCCCAAGGGTTTGGGCTCCTGCCACACATGTGGGAGACCCTGGAAGGAGGTCCTGACTCCTGGCTTCAGCATGTTGCAGGCCCATCTGTTGCGGCCATTTAGGGAGTGAACCAGAGGATGTAAGATCTCTTTCTCAGTAATTCTTTCAAATAAATAAAATACATCTTAAGAACAATTTTTATTTTGAAAGGAAGAGAGATTTTTCCATCCACTGGCTCGCCGCTCAAATACTTACAACAACTGGAGCTGGGCTAGGCGGAAACCAGGAGTTTGGAGCTCAATCCAGCTCTGCAGGTGGGTGGCAGGGACCCGAGTACTGGAGTCCTCACTGCTGCCTCCAGGGCGTGCAGAGTGGGGAACTGCGTTGGAAGCAGAGCTGGGTCCTGAACACAGGGACTGTGAGGTGGGATGCGGGCGTCTCAAGTGGAGACGTAACTGCCGTGCCAAGCGCCCTCATTGACGAACTTTATTTGGAAGGCACAGTGATAGGGAGAGGAGAGGAGGCGGGGTGGGGGTGGGGGAAATTTCCCCCTGATGGCTCACGCCCCAGATGCCTACAATAGCCAGGTCTCTCCTGTGGGTGGCAGGAAGCCCAGTACCCAGGACATCACCTGTCGCCTCCCTGAGGCATCAGCAGGAGGTTGGATGTGATGGGGAGGTGGAAGTCCCAGGCACTCGGATGTGGGCTGTGGGGGTCTCAAAGCAGCAGCTTAACTCGCTGTGCCACCATGCTGGCTGCATATAAGAAAATTACTTATGATATTACAGAGATGCAAAAGAAAAACTGATGAAAAGGCATTGATTCTTGGGGCTGGCATTGTGGCTTAGCGGGTAAAGCAGTGCCTGCAGTGCCAGCATCCCATATGGGTGCCAGTTCAAATCCCAGCTGCTCCACTTCCGATCCAGTTCCTTGCTATGGCCTGGGAAAGCAGTAGAAGATGGCCCAAGTCCTTGGGACCCTGCATCCGCGTGGGAGACAAGGAAAAAGCTCCTGGCTTCAGATGGGCCCAGTTCTGGCCATTGCAGCTATTTGGGGAGTGAACCAGGGGATGGAAGACCTCTCTCTCTCTCTCTCTCTCTCTAACTCTACCTTTCAAATAAATTAACTTTTAAAAAAGAAAAGGCATTGATTCTTGTGTTTGTGTATAAAGACCCAATATTGTTATTTTTAATTTGCATGTAAAATGTATTTGAAAGGCAGAGAGAGAGAGAGAGAGAGAGAGATCTCCCATCCACTGGTTTACTCCCTAAGTGTTCACAACAGCCAGAGCTGAGCCCGGCCAAAGCCAGGAGCCAGGAGCTCTGTCCAGGTCTCCCACAGGGGACGGCAAAGGGCCCGAGCACTTGAGCCCTCATCTGCTGCCTCCCAGGGTGCACATGAGCAGGAAGCTGGAGTTGGGATGGAGCCGGACTCAAACCCAGGCTCTCTGACACGACACCTGAAGGGATGCATCAGTACCCACCCCCAATATTATTACTGACATAACTCCTCCTCTTTTTTTTTTTTTTTTTTTTTTTTTGACAGGCAGAGTGGACAGTGAGAGAAAGAGAGAAAGGTCTTCCTTTTGCCGTTGGTTCATCCTCCAGTGGCCGCCACGGCCGGCGCACTGCGCTGATCCGAAGGCAGGAGCCAGGTGCTTCTCCTGGTCTCCCATGGGGTGCAGGGCCCAGGCACTTGGGCCATCCTCCACTGCACTCCCTGGCCACAGCAGAGAGCTGGCCTGGAAGAGGGGCAACCGGGACAGAATCCGGTGCCCTAACCGGGACTAGAACCCGGTGTGCCGGCGCTGCAAGGCGAAGGATTAGCCTAGTGAGCCGCGGCGCCGGCTATTGACATAACTATAAGGATGTCAAGTCTCTGTAATTCAAACATGTGATCCAAATAAAAATGCCAATTTTTTTAAGATGAGCTAGGGCCAGGTCTTTGGCCTAGCAGGTCAGATGCCACCACAGACACCGGCATCCCATATCCGAGTGCCTGGGTCTGAGTGCCAGCTCTACTCCCGATGCCCCCTCTAATGCACACCCTGCTCAGGCCCCTGCACCCACCTGGGAGACCTGGGTGGAGCTCCCAGTTCCTGGCTTTGGCCTGGCCCAGCCCTGGCTGTTGTGGGCATTTGGGGAGTGAACCAGTGGATGGGAGATCTCTTTCTTTGCCTTTCAAACAAATAAGCAAAAATTAAGAAGAAACATAAAAAGACAGATTAATTCTAAAGTTCAAATGGGACAAGAGGGGTCAGCGTTTTGGCGGAGCTGGTTAAGCTGCCACCTGAAGCTCCAGTATCCCATATGGGTGCCAGTTTGAGTCTTGGCTGCTCCATTTTTTTTTTTTTTTTTTTAAAGAGAAAGGACCAAGTAGGCCCACATTAGCCTCTATTTTTTTTTTTTTAATTTATTTATCTGAAAGGCAGAGGTACAGAGAGGCTGAGGCAAAGAGAGAGAGAGGTAAGAGAGATTTTTTATTTGCTGGTTCACTCCCCAAACACCGCCGCCATGGCTGGAGCTGCGCTTATCCGGAGCCAGGAGCTTCTTTTGGGTCTCTCACACAGGTACAGGGGCCAAGGGACTTGGGCCATCTTCCACTGCTTTCCCAGGCCATAGCAGAGAGCTGGATTGGAGGTGGACCAGCCAGGACTCGAACTGGCGCCCATGTGGGATGCTGGCACTGCAGGCGGCGGCTTTACCCACTACGCCACAGCGCTGGCCCCTGCTCCACTTCTGATCCAGCTCCCTGCTAATGTGCCTGGGAAAGCAGTGGAAGATGGGCCAAGCGATTGGGTCCCTGTTACTCACATGCGAGACCTGGAGGAAGCTCCTGGCCCCTGGCTTCGACCTGGCTCAGCCCTGACAGTTGCGGCCATTTGGAAGAGAACCAGTGGATGGAAGCTCTGTCTCTTTCTCTCTCCTCTCCTTGTAACTCTGCCTTTCAAATAAATAAATACATCTAAAAAAAAAAAAAAAGGGACAGAGAGAGGGAGTAAGAGGGGGAACAGGAAGCCACTGCAAGTCACCAAACACAAAAGCCTTTTTTAGAGGCAGAAGGCACTGAACAGATTCTCGGGTACAGAAGAGACTCCGAAAGGCACCCAAATACATGTGGGAACTGCGTGTGTGACACAAGCGGCATTTCAGATCGTGGAGAGATGAATTATTCAGTAGGTGCTGCGGAGACAACTGGGGACCATCTGGGGAGAGGGGAGGCTGGATCCCAACCTCCACCCTACCGAAAGGCCAGATGGAGCAGGATGGAATGCTGAAAGCAAGATCCGACGAGCGCCAGCGAGGAGGGGTGAGAAGAAAATCACACTTAGGACATGTAAGGCAACAATTTCAGAGTGGAAGAGGGGGTCACAAAATGGGCAGAGATACCAAGGCAGGAAGCAAAGGAGCAGGGACCAGGCACCGAACCCGCAGACACAGGCAGGCGGCGCACGGGCTCGCAAGAGGCTCCGGCACCTCTGGGGCACAGTGAGGGGGCGGCGTTTGGGGCACAGCAGGTGAAGCTGTTGCTCGGGACGCCACGTCCCACGTTAGAGGGCCAGGGTTCCTATGCCGCCTCTGCCTCCCGCTCAGCCTCCTGGTAATGCACCCTGAGAGGCCGCGGGGCACGTCCCAAGTCCTCGGGCCCCTGCCACTGGCGTGGGAGACCTGGCTGGAGTTCCTGGCTCCTGGCTTTGGTCTGGCCCAGGCCTGGCTGTTGTGGAGTGAACCAGCAAAATGAAGATCTTTGTCTCTCCCTCCCTCTCTGTGTCACTCTGCCTTTCAAATACATTTTTTACACAAGGATTTATTTATTTTTAAGAAGTGGGAGAGCAAGAGAGAGAAAAAAAAAAAAAACTTGCACTCACTGGTTCACTACGCAAATGCCCACAACAGCCAGGGCTGGGCCAGGCCAAAGCCAGGAGCCGGGAGCTCCACCCAGGCCTCTCACATGGGTGGCAGGGGCTGAGCCCGTGAGCCATCACTGCTGTCCAGCAAGGAGCTGGACTGAAGTGGAGCTGGCAGTACTCAATCTGGCGCTCCGACATGGGATGCGTGTGGCAGGTGGTGGTGGCTCAACCCACAATGCCACAGCGCCAGACCCCAGATAAATCTTTTAAAGAAAACACACTAAGATATGATTTCTCACCTGTCCGTGTCAATGTGTGCTGGGGGCGTGAGCGCACAGGAAAGCCCTCATGCCTGGCCGGGAGTGTAAGGCTTTGGCAGCAGCTGTCAAAATGACAAATGCCTGCCTCTGACCCAGAACTTCCAGCCGAGACATTTCTCTCCACGGAGAGCTCGTCACCAAGGCTATTCCTGCAGTGTCACTTGTACTGGGGATGCCTTGGAAGTAATTCAGTGGACACCACTGGCAACTGGTCCACCACGGCTCTGCCATTCGATGGAACACCACACAGCAGTTGCAGAAAGGCACGACGGGGTGGGCATTTGGCCTGGTGGTCCAGGTGCCCATGTCCTACATCCGATTGTATACTTTCAAGTCCCAACTCTGCCCCATTCCAGACTCCAGGTTCCGATCTGGCTCTCTGCTATGGCCTGGGAAAGCAGTGGAATGTGGCCCAAGTCCTTGGGCCCCTGCACCTGCGTGTCTGTTCAAGCAGCAGGGTTGCTACCACCCCCCAGGAGACCTGCATGGAGTCTGGCTTCCACCTGGCCCAGCCCCAGCCACTGCAGACATCTGGGGGTGAATGAGTGCACAGGGAGTTCTGCCTGCCTGCCTCTCAAATTAAAAAAAAAAAAATTTTTTTTTAAAGATATGAGGTCATTTTCTGTAATGGATTAAAAATAATGGCAAGGGGTTGGCACTGTGGCATAGCAGATAAAGCTACTGCCTGCAGAGTTGGCATCCAATACGGGCGCCGGTTCGAGTCCCGGCTGCTCCACTTCCGATCCGGCTCTCTGCTATGGCCTGGGAAAGCAGCTGAAGATGGCCCAAGTCCTGGGACCCCCGCACCCATGTTGTTGACCCAGAAGAAGCTCCTGGCTCCTGGCTTTGGATCAGCACAGCTCTGGCCATTGCGGGCATTTGGGAAGTGAATCAAATGGAAGATCTCTCTCTGCCTCTGCTTCTCTCTGTAACTCTTTCAAACAAATAAATCTTTAAAAATAATGGGAAGACCTCTGAGATCTAAGTGCAGTGAGAACAGTGTGCATTCCATGCTACCATTTATGAGTAAGGGGTCAGAATTCTGTTAGACACCAGTCTCTTTGGACAATGGCATCGGAATCCTTGATGCGGGGCAGAGAATGAGGGAAAGGGATAGGATGTCATGCCCACCCTTTATTGCCTTTTGGACTTTGAACCCTGCGAATGCATTATTTTTCAAAGCAAGAACTACCACCAAAAAACGAGCGCTCTGGAGCCGCTCTGCTCTCGGGCATGACACTTCAGCTGGTCTGCGCCCAGGAGCAGACTTCAGAAGTCCCCAGCTGGGGCAGGTGCCGTGCCACACCTGGCTAAGCCAACGCTTGGGACATCTGCTTCCCTGATCGCAGTGCCCGTTTTGAGTTCTTGCTCCTCCACTTTCTTTTTAAGATTTATTTATTTATTTATTTGAAAGTCAGAGGTACACAGAGAGGAGAGGCAGAGAGACAGAGAGGTCTTCCATCTGCTGGTTCACTCCCCAACTGGCTGCAACGGCCAGAGCTGTGCCGGTCTGAAGCCAGGAGCCCGGAGCTTCTTCCAGATCTCCCACGCAGGTGCAGGGGCCCAAGCACTTGGCCATTTTCTTCTGCTTCCCCAGGCCATAACAGAGAGCCAGATCAGAAGTGGAGCCATGGGGACTTGAACCGGCGCCCATATGAGATGCCAGTACTGCAGGCGGTGGCTTTACCCACTACACCACAGCGCTGGCCCTGCTCCTCCACTTTTGAACCAGTTTCCTGTTAAGGTGCCTGGGAGGCAGATGATAGCTTAGGTATTTGCGTCCTGCCACACGGGAGGTGGGGATGGAGTCCCCGCCTCCTGGCTCCAGCCTGTCCAACCTCAGCTCTTTCGAGCATTTGGGGGAGTGAACCAGCAGATGGAAGACCTCTTTCAAATAAATCTGGTTCATGTCCTGGCTGCTCCATTTCTGATTATCTCCCTGCTAATGCACCTGGGAAAGCAGCAGCAGATGGCCCAAGCGCTTGGGCCCGGCAGCCATGTGGGAGACCAGGATACAGCTCCAGGCCTCTGGCTTCTGCCTGGCCCAGGCCTGGCTGTTACAGCCATTTGGGGAGTGAACCAGCAGAGAGCTCTCTGTCCCTCCCTCCAACTCTGCCTTTCTGAAGTTTCTGTTTTGGTGATAGTGGTTCACCAAGGACCTACAGGGATCCACTTATACACAGGCACAGAATATTCTTGGGAGGATCCCAAAATCTAGCAATAATCGTGGCCTCTTGGGGGGGAAATGGAGGGAGGGAGGGGTGAGGACCCTGTCTCGTGCACAGCGGACCTCACCGCGATCCCATCATTCCACAAATACAAGTTGGTCGCAGGAGACCAACAAAAGTGAATGCGGTCAGGCCACAGGCCTCGGCCGTCCTGCACTGGGGCAACCCTCAGGCCTGGACGCTGGAGAAGCTGCCCAACAAAGCCAGGGCAGCTCCTGAGCTGACAGGAGGGCCAGGGAGTGCCCCACGACAGGAAAGCTGGAGGACCAGAGCTGGGCCCCCAAGGGAGGCCGTGTGCTCACTTCCCTGACCCTTGGACATGGCAAGATCCGGGTATGGTGCCTACTTCCTCATTCCCCTCCCCCTAAGTACATTTATCTGAAAGGCAGACTTACAGAGAAAGGAGACAGGTTTTCCATCTGCTGGTCCACTCCCCAGATGGCCACAATGGCTGGGATTGAGCCAGGCTGGAGCCAGGAGCTTCTCCACACAGGTGCAGAGGCCTCAACAGTTGGGCCACCTTCCACTGCTCTCCCACACCCCCAGCGCTGCCGCCTACCCTTCCCTCAGACAGCTTATCCTGGGCATCCGGCTTGCCCGTATTTCCTCTTCTGGCTGCAGTGGTGGAGGGTGGGGACAAGAAGAGCCAGGCCCCCAGTGACTGAGCTGGCAGCTGCTCCCCGGGTGTGTGGGTGAGGGCAGGCAGGTGGCACAGGCCAGGGTGACAATGCTCACCCTGCCCGTCACATGCCCTGGCAGGGCAGGGGACTCCAGCTGTGATCACAGGACCTTCTGAGAATGGATGTTCAGCCGAGTCAAGACCAGAGCCTTGGTGGGTGTGAGACGCTGGGGTCCCCAGGGCGGCACAGCAACAGCCCAGGGTTAAGAGGTGGCGCAGGTGCCCCTGCACATGGCCTGGCAGGAGAGGCCAGTTGTCTTCTCCCAGCCGCCGGTGGAAGACAGCAGTGTCTCCGGTGAGAAGGGCCAGGGGCTGAGCACAGACACAACTCGGGGGAGCAGCTGGGGCTGGAACGGGCTGAGGGGCATCAGGACCACCCACAGAAGCAGGCTGAAGCCCCCCGAGGCAGGAGGTAGCTGGGCCAGCAGAGTGCTGCCAGGGCTCTGGCTGCCCTGCCCTGGGCCAGACCAGCACCAGGCTGGGGCCACCCCAGCCGATCTCAGTGGCCACTGGCCCAGGTCTCCTGCAGCTGCCCTCTGATCAGAGCACGTCCTGCCATTCCCGTGTGCCTCCCAGATGGCCAGGACTTGGGAAAACCCGAAGGGGACTCCAGTCCTCCTGGCCAGCATCAAGGTCAGTCCCAAGGCCAGCAGAGAGGGAAGCGCTGGCCCAGGGAGAGCCGGAGGCAGGGTGGCGGCTGGCACAGCTCAAGCTCATGACCCTGGAGTCCCTGCAGCCTTTGACCCCTCCCAGAAGAGCCTGACACAGCGGCCAGGGACACACTTGATGTCATCATTTTTATTCACTTTCTCCTTTTGAAAATAAGAGTAAACATATAATATATATTTTTCTATGTAGATATATTAGACAGTTACTGCAGGGCCAAGAACCATTCCCACCTACTCAGAGGCAGCTTCCAACTGTGACGCTGGTGGAGGGGAAAAAAGTGTCCGTGGTTGTCAAAGGCTGAATGGCTCTTTATTATTGAACCGCAGAAGGAGAACCGATGCTGTCACACACAGTGGAGGCGGGAAGGGGGCAGCGGCCACTGAAGAGGACCCCAAGCCCCAACCGGGAGACACTGCCACCGGCTTGCCTCCACCCCGGTCCTCTCTGTTCCAGGTGTCCTGGGCCTGCTGAGGGGACACTAAGGGACATATGATAGGCAGTGACCCGGGCAGGCTGGAGTGGGGCATCGGGCGCAGGGGGTCAGAAGCCTGGGGTGGGGCTCTGGGGCCTCCTGCCTGGTCTTGACGGGTAGGGGCTGGGGTCTGACACACCTGCCAGGCACCAGCAGGGAGGGCGTGTGGGGGAGTGTTGTGGGCCCCAGGCTCCCTGGCTCAGCTCTGCCTGTCAGCACCTCTGGCCCCCGGAACCTGACAGTGCGGCTCTCCTGGGACCCATGGGACCATCCCAACTCCCAGGAAAGGCCGGCAGGGCTCACTCCCACCAGGCGGCAGTGGAGGGGCCTCTCACATCACCCCTGGGGAGACTGGACAGGGCTGTGGGCCAGGAGCCCAAGGATAGGACCCTGTGCTCACCCTTCGGCTCCAGCTCTGTGTCCTTTGGTCCCTGCCTCACCTGACCCCAAAGGTCAGCAGCCACACGAGGGGCGTCGGGCGCACAGGAGTGCACTGACATTTCACCTTGGGGGGGGGGGGCACTACCCTGTTCCAAGGACCCTTGGTGAGCACTGCAGGCAAGGCCAAGGAGCCCCCTGGGTGGCCAAGAGCTCCGCCTGGCCCCTCCTTCGGGAGGAGGACGAGGAGGAGCTGCCACCCCCAGGGACTCCTCCGTGGAGCTGGGAGGAGGTTGGGCGGGCGCTGCCCGGGCCTCAGTTCTTGAGGATGGTCTCATAGGCCTGGTACACGTGCTGGGACACCTCTGGCGCTCGACACTTCAGGGACAGCTGCAGGAGAGAGGGCAGGGGGTGTGTGCTCATCGTCGGGCCTCTTCTCTGGGGGGGACCGCGAGGCAGGCCGACTGTGGGCACCAGATGGCAGTGAGGGGTGTGCACACGAGGCCTGGTGGCGGCTGAGGCAGATGTGAGGTAAAGCAGAGGGGGCGGCCAGTGTTGCCAGCCAGGCAGGGACCAAATATACTTGCAGCCCACACACCTGCTGTCAGCCTACTGGCAGGCAGCATGACTCACAGGCTGGAGTTGCCAGGGAGTGCCTGGCCCCCCATAGCCCCTGCAGGTCTGGGGTCCTCAGGACAGAAGCCCACCAGGAAATCCGAAGGGGCAGAGGGCCAGGAGTGAGCAGCTCCCTCCCAGGCAGACGGGGAGGGTCCCGGGGGCAGGTCCCAAAATTCCTGCTCAGGAAGTAGGCTCCGCCTGAGGACCGAGTCCTAAGACTGCAGGAAAGAGGGAGAAGCCGCCTACTGCTTCCACTCAAAGTCACTGGCCTGAAGGCAGTGACTGGGAGTGGGGCTCCCCGTCTCCTGGGAAGGGAGGACTCTGGGAATGCGTGGAAGGAGGGGGTGACATGGCTGGACAGCGTGGGGGCAGAGACGGCCTGTCCATGGGTCAGCCAGCTTGGGAGCAGCAGGGTGAGGAGAGGCCAAGAGACGGTGTGGACAGAAGAGCTGGGTGCACAGGGGCCAGGCCAGGACATGGGGCATGTGAGACACGGCTGGGGAGGACAGAGGAGAAAGAGAGAAAAGCAGTCTGCTAACCTCCAAGTCCTGCACCACGGCGCCAGCAGGGAAGGTGGACATGCAGCATCCAGACAGAGGGAAACGCAAATTACCACCACGGAAGCCACCGCCGCAGCCCCCAGCCGCCCACCGTGCCTGCGCTGCCGCGGGGCCCCCAGGACAATCCGTGCCTGCGGAAGCCATCTCCGGCCCGGTCAAAGGCTGGAAGCAGGGGTTGCTGGGAAGGAAGCACTGTCCTGGCTGGGCTCTCAGGCACCCAGAGCAGGGCCGGGGCGGCCAACTGCGCAACCCGACAGGGCCCAGCCCTGCAGAACCGTCTGTCCCGAGACCCACTTGGAGGCTTTTGTGGGTGACCTGGCAGGGCTGAGCTGGAAGCTCCCTAGAAAGGTGCCTTCCTGCTCGCGGCAGGCTCAGGGGGACCCCTGGCGCAGCATCCCCATCAGAGCCGCCCCCGGCTGGGGCGCCTGGTAGGCACGGGGCGCTCACCGTGAGGTTGGGGTTGCCGGGCTGTATGCGCAGCTCGGCCAGCACCCAGATGCCATTGGTCAGCCTCAGGGACTGGTAGAGCATGTCCTGGGCCTCCACGTTCCGCTTGGCGATGGTGAAGACGTTGCTGCTCTGCAGCCTGCTGCTCACGGCCTCTGTGAGGTCGGGAGGACCCGAGAGGACCCAGTCAGAGGGCAGTGGCCCAGGGCCAGCCAAGGCCCAGCCAGGGCTCAAGGTCGGGCTGGGGGGTTCTCACCCGCATTGAGGGGGCAGTCTCTGATCTGGAACTGGGCTTCGTTCTCATTGGGGATATCTTTCCATGTGGCCAGGAACATCTGCCGGTCTGGAAGGTGAGGGGGACCCTCATAAACCCGTGGCCCCTCAACCACCTGGAACAGGCCATGGGCCTGTGTCCAGTGTGCCGCCTGAAATTCAGGACGGGCACCAGCGCCCGCACAGCCCCAAGCCGAGCACACCCTCAGTTCTGTGAGGAGGCCCGAGAGCTGCTCCCGAGGGACCCTGGGCTTCCTGCCGCCCACCTCCACCCCACCACATGCCGGCCTCCTGCCCGGGCAGGGCAGCCTGTCAGTCACACCTGCCTCATGGGGCTTCCTCCTGGGTCAAGTGAGAGACAATCCCGGCAGCCCAGGGCATGGCTAAGGCCTCTGGGTACAAAAGCAGTGAGTGCCAGTCACGGGACATGACCTGGGGTCCCTGCCACCCCTGGGACAAGGCTGAGAGCAGGCAGGAGAGCCTGCAAGTGAGATGACCCTGTGTGGCACAGCCCACCTGCTGGCCAGGCATGCCCCTTGGGACAGGCTTCGCAAGGACCCAGTCAAGGGGCAGGCGAAACCATCCAGGCCTTGGGCAAGCGCCAGCTGGGCCAGGTTCCTAAGCCCTGGCCCCTGCTTGGGGCCTTCACGACTCACCCATTTTCCCGTCCTCCACAAAGAGGATGTGCAGAGGGTACAAGGTGCTGAAGTAGAAGACGTCTATGTTGTTCTTCACGGCCACCTAGGCAGAGGCGCCCGTCAGCCCCAGGCAGGACGTCCCTCCCGGCACCCATGCCCCTTTGCCACGGCGGGGGGGGGACCCACCTGGAGGTTGTTCAGGGGCTCCATCTTCATGACCGAGCCCACCGTGTTAAGAGGCAGCGAGATCTCCACAGTCTGGTTGGGGCTCAGTGGTGCGTGGACCTGGAGGGGGGCGGCGGGGGCCAGGCCAAAGCTAGGGAGAGAGAAGCCCCCGCAGGCACAGCTGGGCAGCAGGTGCTGACCGGGCACAGGTGGGCTCCTCCCCAAGCTGCCTCAGCCGAGCTGCAGTCCTGGGGCAGGACAGGCTCACGAGCTCCCAGGCCCCTCAGTGGCTGTGGCACAGGAGGAAAGGGCCCCAGGCTGCAGGCTCTGCCCAGCCCAGCCCAGCGCTGGCCGACGCTGGCCTGGGGGGCACTGGGCAGCCTCAGACAAGCAAGGCCCTGCCTGTCCTCCCTCCACAAGCTCTTCCTCCTACCAACAGCCTGTGGCAAAGCTCTGTGGCTGCCCAAGTCTCTGCTGCCCACACCCACTCCCTAGGAAGGATGTGAACCCCATCGGGCACTGGGATTTACTGTCTAGGGCAGCACTGGCCAGGTCACATGATGGCCAGTTTCAGGAAAGCCCTGCTTCTCTACGGCAGCACATAAGCAAATGGGGAGACTCAGATCCTTGTCAGACACAGCATGGACTGGGGGCTCCATCCGCCCAGGCTGGCATTTGACTTGATACCAATTCCCAAGCTCAGGAAACAGAGACAGGCACACATCGCCTCATCTTCCAGGTGAAGATGGTGTACCTCAAGGAGGGCCAGGTCCACGTCTGCTCTACAGGTGAGTGACAGTGCTGAGTCAGAGCTCGAGCTGCCTGCCTGGGACACAGCGGGAGAAGCAGCGGGCGACCCAGGCCCGCGCAGTGGCCCCGCACTACAGGCTTTCCTGGGAGCTCCGCCACTGCCTGCTGCGTGACCTGGGGCAACCTACCTGCCCTGAGCCCAGAGGTAATGGCCCTGACTTGACGGGCTGTCACCTGCTTCAAGTGAGACAATACCCCCAGAGCCCTGGGCACAGTGTTCCAGCCAGCAGGTTTTTCTGAGTGACCAGCCTGGAGCATGTCTGTGGCCGACAGGGTCTGTTGAGCGGAAGGGGAGGAGCTGCCCCAGCCTCCCTGTCTGCCGGAGGGTGGGGGTGTCCCTGGCCACGGCTCCCCGAGGAAGCAGCCCCTTCAGTCAACTTCTTAGAGGCTCAGTTTGCTCATCACTGGAGCCGCTCAGGAAGAGGGATCATCAGGAGGGGCTGCTTGGTCTCCAGAGCCCTGGCCTGACCCACGGTGGTACAGACAGGTAGCCTTCCTGTCACTCGCTGTGCGGGGACCTGGCAGGGCTGACGGCCTGGAGCAGGGCTCACCCCTGAGGCCCTGCCTGCAGGGGCAGGCTCACTGGGGGACAGACCCTCCTGACAGGTGGGGTGTTTGCCAAGGGCCAGCTCCTGGGCTGCCACTGGGGAAACACTCTCCCCACTCTTTCTGGGACTGCAGAGTCCACGAAAGTGGCCATGGAGGGAAGAGAGTTCCGGCCTGTAGGGTGGTGAGCAATGCCACCCGCTCCAGCTCCCCGGGGCCCTCAGCCCCTGCCTGCAGGTGGCTGGCCTCGGGAGCTTACCTGTTGCGGTTGAACTGGATTGCAAAGTCGGTCATGACCTGTAGGGCCTTGTTGGTGAGCTGCAGGTCCATGGAGATGGCGCCCACCTGGCGTGTGAAGGTGCCCGAGATCTCCAGCCCCTTAGCCTTCATGGCCGGGAGCCAGACCTGCAAGAAGGGGGAGGGGGGTGGCTGGCATGTGCCAGGTCCTGGCCCAGACACAAGGGCCCACCCCAGGGTCCCTTTTCTTTCTCTCCTGGAGGGGCCTCCCAGACTGAGCACCCTGCTTTGCTTCCTAGGGGTTGACCACTGACCTCAGGGGAGGAGAATGAGCCCGTGGCCTCGCACTGAGCAGCTCGCGCTGCAAAGGTGCTGGGCGTGCTCAAGGGCTGCTCTGAGAGTCGAGGTCAGAGAGGAAAATGGTCAGAAAAGGATATGGGGGAAGTGGGCTGAGGAGACGACCAGACAGTGTGCCCTGCCAGTCTCCGCACAAGCCAAGGACAGAGCGAAGTGCCCGGCGGCACCCCAGCTGTCACAGCCTGTACTGTGCAGGGGGCAGGGCTGGCCCAGAATCGCAGAAACTGGTCAGAGCAAGGACAGTACCTAGGAGGAGCCCTCGTGTGGCAGGCCCTCTGCTGCTTGGCTGCCCTTGTCACTCGAGTCTCAAGGGCCTCCTCCTCTGGGAAGCCTGTCTCCGGGCACTTCCCCGTGTTCATGCCCCAGTCACGATCCTCTGGGTCAGCACCCTGCACCCAGATGGCCCAGAGGGTAGGCTCTGCCACTGTCCTGACATCCATGGCCTGGAGCCTGGTGGGAGCCAGTGTTTGAGGAGTGTTTGCAGGGCAAACAGCAGAAATTACAGCCCTGCCCACAAAGGGCAGCACTGGGTCACTCTGAACATGCAGATGCCTTGCAGGCCTTGCTCTCCCTTCAATGACTCCCCGCCCCGCAATGTCAAAGGGCTTTGGTCTCTCCTGACAGCTTCCCAAAGTGCACCTGGCGCCAACAACCCACATACAGCAGTCACAGCCCAAGTCCTGTCAACTGTGGCTCCTGTACCTGCCCTGAGGGCCTCAATTCTGCCCTCCTCCATCTGTAGCCTCTCTCCCCTGCCCACAGCAGCCACAGTCAGCTCATAAAATGTGAATGTGACCACGGTGCCTGGAAACCCCTCCCAGCACTGCAATGGCTGCCACAGGCTTGGTCCCTCCATCTCCCCTGAGACCCACTGTCTCCTCTGCTGGGAAAATGCCTCCCACCCCTCCTTACTTGGCTAATCCTGAAAAACCAGTGGGGGTGGGGGTCCCCACTGTCAGTTCCCAGCTGCAGGCTACAACCTTGGCTGCCCCGCCCCGCTCCCCCAGCCCTGCCCCCACCAGGCCTCCTTTTTCCTGCGGCAGACTTGCTCCTGCCTCAGCCACAAGTGCCTGATTCTGTTGGCTGTGGGTGGGAACCTGGAAGCTCCTAGAGTCTAGGACAGGTTCTGTTTGTTGGATGAACCAATGAACTCTCACCGCACAGCCTCGGTGTTGACCTAAATGCCCGAGGAACTCAATGTTCTTGGTCACACAGAGCTGCACCCCTCTTGCCTGGGGCGAGTGGAGAATGAGTTTACCCGAGGAGAGGGACAAACGGCTGACACCTGCGGCTCCTGAGGGTGAGCGCACCCACGTGCTAGAACCTCTGACTGCGGTGGTCAGAAAGGTTCTTCCGTTGTTGCGAGGGCTCCTCTTCCAGGCAGCCCGCACTCATCACTCCTGACTCACAACCCCCCGCCTCACTCCCAGTGCTCACTGCTGCTTCACCCACATGGCTCTCTACTAAGAAAAACTGGAGATGACATCTCTTCAAACCAACACACAAGCTGATGGCCAGCACCCACAGGGCTGCAGGAGTCTCTGCTGTTCTGTCACTCATCCTGGGTTTTTAACAGTCCTGGGTCAGCCTCATGACTTGGTAGCACCAATCCCGTGTAGAAAGACAGACGCACACCTTCTAAATCAGGGTGGGGGACATGTTTTCTGCCAAGGGCCATCTGGATACCTGCAGCATCACTTGGGGCCACAGACGATGATCAACCTAAAAATTAGTCTGCTGTAGATTTATTGAATTTCGAGTCCCACCTGTGGTTGCCTAGGCAAAGCCAGACCAAGTGGTTTCCCAGGCCTCATACAGCCCGCGGGCCGTACACTCCCCACCCCTGCTCAACATCAGTGCTCTCAGATCCTGCTGCCCGACAACGCTGGCATTCGGGTGAGTGCATGGGTGGCTCTCAAACACTTCGGGCACAGACACACAGGGTTCGGAGCAGACACTGTGCCACCACCCTGCACACAGTTCCAGGCTGTCACCAGCAGTTACCCCAGGCAAAAAGCACTCCGGTTTCTCAACCACGAGACGGAGTAGCAGCACTTAAAGCTGCTGGGAGCAGTCAGTGGGACGGAGCGTAGGGCTGGCACAGCAGCCGGCGGCTAGCATTCGAGCTGCTGTCTGCCGTGGCTTCTCAGGACCCAGGTCCCGGCAGGGCGCCACTGCAGGTGGCACCAGCACATCATGGCTGAGGTCAGGGCAGAGCAGGCCAGGTGCTGGCTCACGGCTCTCCAGTCGTGACGTATCTCCTTGTGTCCCTGAAGCTACGCAGTGTTCTTCCCGGGGAGGGGCCCTCAGAAGAGAGAGGGAATCTGGCCAAACCCGCCTCTCTGGCAGATTCCCTGATGCTCATGTGATCCACACTGATGCCAGGCCCACAGGGTCTCGCACTCCAAACTCAACTGCCCTTCCTCAGCCCCGGAACACCCTGTGTCCCATCTCAGCACCTTTTCTCACCTACCGCTCAAACCAGAAAACCAGAAGCCCCCACGCACCGGCCCCCCACCCCCGTCCTGCTGCTCCTCTCTCCCAGGAGTTCAAGCCCAGCCTCCACTCCACCCCCAGAGACCCTCCTTGGTCCCGGCCACCAGCAGCACCCATCCATTCCTCCACGGTCTCCTGCCAGCTCCACACTCGCCCAGAGCCACAGCCAGGTCCAAGTACAAACTGCACTGTTCCAGTGCTCTGCTTACAGTCTCCCAGCAACGCAGGGTCAAGAGCAAATGCGCTAGCCTCGCCCCGGCCACTGTCCCGGCATTCACCTCGCTAACCTGCCGTCTGGCCAGGACTCCCAGGTGTGGTGCTGCCTCTGTAGTACAGTGGGCATGTGTGGGGCATTTTCAGGAGGTGTGATGGGAGGGGCACCAGGTTGTGGGACAGAGAGTCAGGGAGGCTGGGTTTTGTCATGGGCACAATGGCCCTCACAACAAGCACTGTCCTGCACTCTTGGAGCACCTTCCGTGAGGTTTCAAGGCGCCCTGAAATCTTGCAGAGCGTAAGTCCTGGGCAGCCTGCTCTTGGTCTTGCTCAGAACTTCACTGACAGGTCAGTCACCACGTCAAACTACTGGCACTGCGCTCTGCACCGCACCCAGCTGCTGCAGCCCCAGTGCTAACACAGAAATCCGAGCTGGGTTCTCTTCCTTTCATGCTGTCTTGATGGAGAACAGCACAGCATTACTCTGGATTCTGTGTGTGAATGGACCATGCAGCCAGGATGGGGGCTGATGGCACTGGCAACTCGGTCCCTCTCTCAAGGCGGGCTCTCCCTCACCTCCGGGTCTCCCCGCTAAGCTGTGCCCTGGGCCTGGAGCCCTGCCTCCCCAACACCTGACTTAGTTCCTCTTCCCCTGGACTCCCATCACCCACTTCCCGCGTGAGCACTGGTCTGAGCCAAATCCACACACAGATCGCTTAGGGAGCCCCGTGTCTGTGTCCAGAACGTCTCTGTGCTCCCAGGATGAGGAGCTGAGGTTCTTACTGCTTTGGGGGCCACGTAGGATCCTGAGAGGCTGCCCACGCCACTGGTCAGGTCAAAGAGATCACTCAGGCCACTGCCAATGGGAGCTCCGAGACTGGCTGGTGCTGCTGCGGTGGGGGGTGCTGCAAAGTTGGTGCCCCCAATCTGGAAAGGAGGGGTGAAGGGTCAGAGGCAGATACCAGAGGAGTGGCATCAAAGTCCCAGGAGAAGCAGAGCCACTCGGCTCTTGAGAGAACAGTGGGAGTGGGGCTGGGGACAGGACAGCCCTGACATCAACTCCGAGTGGCAAAGAAACAAGATAGGGTAAGGGAGGCGGAGGAGACAGGCTGAGCACCCCATCCCTTGCAAGCCTGGAGCCTTGAGGGTGATCTCTGTGGAAGGGCTGGGGATGCTCCCCGCTAACAGCTCAAGGGTCAAAGGAGGAAACTGAGGGATGTGTGACACACCACTGGGTGGCACTGTGCTGGGCAGATGGGGCTCTGACTCCAGGAGGTCAGAGCAGGGCTGCAGGGACTGGGAGGGCCGGTGGCAACTTGTTATGAGAGGGCACCGAATCTACGGGTATGGGGGCTCCATGGCAGCTGGGTGCCAGATGGTCAAAGCAGAGGCTGCCCAGACGCCAGACCAAAGGCCAGGCGAGTGGCTGCTCCGACATCATCTGCCCCTGGGCCAGCACTCTCAGGAGGAGCAGGGAGAAGACTTGGCGACACGGGGTTGAACCATACCCCTTCAGGCTCATCCCCCATCTCCAAGCAGAAGCAGGCAGGGTGAAGAGAACAGGCAGCGACATGCAGAGAGAAGCCAGGGAAGACGACATAGAGATGAGAGAGAGGGAAAGAGTTAGTTAACCGCAGCTCCACCTGGGATGGGTCTGGTACAAAGCCAGACTCTCTGAAGGCCGCTGCCCCCGGGGCTTCACCCCCCCCATCCTCCATCATACCCCTTCCCTAACAGCACTGGTTGCTGGTCTGCTGCCCATGGGCTGCAGCTTTGGGGACCTGAGCTTATTGTGGCCAACAGAACAAACTGGCTGCCCCCTCCTTGGGCTCAGAAAAGCCCCCGTCTCACCACTCCCTGTCTCTGCTTCTCCTGGGCTTCTCTCAGATGGGCCTGGCTGGGCTGCTGTCACCAGCTGGTACAGCCCAATGGTGAGTGGACACAGGTCTGGATCCTCAAAGACAGAAACATCCCAGCCTTACAGGGCAAAGGCAACTGAGCAGCCAGAATTGAAGGAAGGGGCTAGGAAGGCCCCGTCCCCACCGCTGACCCAGGTCCAATGGGAGGGTTGAATCCTGTCTACACTGTGCAGCTATCTGGGAGGAAGGTTGCCTGATCTCCGAGGCCTCAGCTTTCTCATCCGTAAGCAGGAAGCTAATGATCTCCACGGAGGGCAGGTGGTAAGGACCCTGTAACACCCAAGGCATTTTGTGGGTGCCTGGCCAGAGGGGGTGGTGCTCAAGGACTGCTCCTCTGCAGGTCAGGATCAAACATCTCCCAGAGGGGGCCCAGGACATACCAGGCTGTCGAGGCCACCGCCAAGAAGATCCACGGCTCCCATCTGCACTGAGGAGGTGGCCAGGGGTGGGCCGCTCACCGGGGGGCCGAGGTCCAGGTTGAGGAGGTCACCTAGCAGGTCGCCCTGCGTGGGGATGACATCTGGCTGCTCACCAGGGGGTGCTCCGGCAGGGGCTGTCTCGGGGCTTTCAGTACTCTCACTCCTGCCAGACACGGAAGGGTGAGGGTCAGCTGTCTCAGCTAAGTCAGAGACCCTGCCTCAGGCATCCCCGCCAGAACAGGCATGGGGCTCCCCAACTCCCACAAGCCCATCCCTGTCTTTACAGCCCTTCTGCCTCTGGTTTCTTCCTGCATCTTTCAGGGCCCCCTGGGGATGAGTGAAGGGGGAGGTTCCCTGTGTTCCTGCCCTGGGCCTGTGCAATGCAGAAAACTAGATGTCAGTCCCCAATGCCCATAGGACTGGGCCACCCAGGGCAACAGTGAGAACAGGGCCCTGGGCCACCCACGCAAGCTTCCTACAACCGCTCTTCTCTCCCAGAGCCACTGTAAGGGTCCTAGGAGGCCACCTGTGACATCCTGTGTGTAGGGAGCACTAGGTACAAGGTTGCAAGTCAGTCTCCCTCGACTGCTGCCCACTGCTGCCGATCTCACTCACGAGGCGGTGCGGGGCGGCAGGCTCTTGTGCACCACGCCCCGGCCCCCCTCCACGAAGGCACTGGGCGGCTTGTGGTAGACGGAGGCCAGCGTGCCGATGTAGCAGATGAGTTCGTCCAGCAGCGTGGGCTCGATGAGGTCTGTCTCTTCCGAGATGAGCGGCTTCTCGGCCAACACAACCTCCTTGGCGGCCACGGGGTCCGTGGAAAGCAGGCGCCAGTAGATGTAGCCCCGGTCCCGCAGATCTGGGTTGTCCGAATCCTTGGGGGTTGGGGGGAAGAGAAGCCCATGAACGTGGAGCAGGGCAACGGGGTGAGGGGAGGCGAGAAGACCTCCTGCAGCCCCCTGTCTAGGTGTGACAGTGGGACGCCCGCCCCTCCTGCAGTCTACCTCAGCCTCACCACTGACCCTGCTCCATTCTCATCTGTGACTCTGAGCTCTCAGGGCCGGGGTCCTGTATTACGCTGGCAACAAACCCTCCAAAGACGCCAGGGCAGGGAACGGCTCACAGATCTGGCTCCTGGAACTGCGGACTCTGCTGCAGCGAGAGCTGCACAGCACCCACCTGGGTGGCCAAGCTGAGGACCTGCTGCACGAGCTCCTGCGTCTCTGTTGGCTTCTTCAGAAACAGCTTCACGATGGCTGTCAGCAGCTGCAGCTGCACCTGTGTGTCGGGGGAGGACAGAGGTGAGCAGGAGGCAGACGCGCGGCTTCACGTGCAGAGTGGCCAGGGGAGAGAGGAGCTTCACAGATGCTGCGAGTCAGAAGAGCTTTTCTAGGTTTGGGGTTGGCCCTGGAGCACTGCGGATGCCTGCAGGGTGTGGCTGCGACCAAGCAGCTCAGCCTTGACACCCTCTGCTCGGGAAGAAGCTGAGCACTGCACCTGGCAGACCCAGAAAGGCTGCGAGGTGGTGTGTCGCCCAGGCCACAGAACACCAGGAGAAGCTTGCAACCTCACAGGCTGTGGGCTGGTTTCCTTCTGCCGACAGGCCCGCGGGGCCAGGCCACCATGGGGAGCTGTGCTGGCACCACAGGGTGGAGCTTCTGCTGCCGCCCCAGTCTTTCACCTGGATGTGCCTCTCTCTGCCTCCTCAGCCTGGCTAACACCTCATGCCCTGGCTCTTTTGAGGCCACCCTCAGCACCCACACCCCTCCCCACGACTACCAGCTTCTAGGCAGTCCTATGGCGGTGAATGCCCTTGTGGGCAGGGCTACTGTCTGTCTCACTCACCACTGTGTCCCTAGTTACTTTCCAGTTTAGTGCCTGCTGCATAGTAGGGAATTAAGAAATAGCAGGGCTGGGGCAAGCATTGTGGTATAGTGGGTTAAGCACCATTTGTGATGCTGGCAATCCCACATCAGAGTGCTAGTTCAAGTTCCAGCCGTTCCACTTCTGATTCAGCTCCCTGCGAATGCACCTGGGAAGGCAGTGGAAAATGGCTCAGGTTCTTGGGCCCCTGACACTCGTATGGGAGACCCAGCTGGAGTTCCAGGCTCCTGGCTTCAGCCTGGCTTAGCCCTGGCCGTGGTGGACACTTGGGAGATGAACCAGTAGACAGAACACAGAACATCTCTTTCTCTGTCCCCAACACTCTTTCAAACAAATAAATAAATCTTTTTTTTTTTTTTAAGATTTATTTATTTATTTGAAATAGTTACAGAGAGGCACAGGGAGAGACAGAGACAGAGACAAAGAGAGAGAGAGAGAGAGAGGTCCTCCATCTGCTGGTCCACTCCCCGGATGGCTACAATGGCCAGAGCTGCACTGATCTTAAGTGAGGAGCTTCTTCTGGGCCTCCTATGTAGGTGCAGGGGCCCAAGGACTTGTGCCATCTTCTGCTACTTTCCCAGGCCACAGCAGAGAGCTGGATTGGAAGTAGAGCAGCCAGGACTAGAACCAGTGCCCATATAGGATGCTGGCACTGCAGGCTGTGGCTTCACCTGCTACACCACAGTGCCGGCCTCAATAAATAAATCTTAGAACAAAAATATGGGGGTGGTTTTAGAAGATTTATGGGAAAATGCATATTTAAAAAATTGTACATGGAAATCAAGATTACTTCGCCCCAAAATAAACTTCTATTTTCACTGCGTTTGCCCACATTCTCACAGTACACTCGTGTCTGCTGATGGAGAAAACATCTATGCAAGAACGATTCTCTGCACCTAGTCCCTGCCCAACCGCAGCCTCATCCGTGGAAGAGGACATCTGAGGCTGGGGAACCAGGGCAGCGCCAGGAGCCCGCGGCTGCGCCGAGGACAGGTCTGGAGGGGCGGCGGGAAGCTCAGCAGCAGCAGTGCCCGCCCAGGGAGCGCAGTGAGACAATGGCTCCATACCCCGCCGCACAGCGGAAGTCAGATCGGAGGGGCACAGGCGGTGTCTGGGACTAAAGGGTCCAGAGTCCCCACGACTTGGAGGCATGCGGGCCAATGACAGAGAAGTCCCAGGCTGGCTGTTTCCAAGGCAGGATCTAGCACCAGCCGCCAGCCAGGCAGTCCGCAGCAAGCCATTTACCCTCTGCCTATGAAGGAGAGGCGGGGCGCATGGGTGGGAGCAGCGCACAGGGGTCTTGTGAGCTTTGCAAACGGTGACTTGGGGCAGCTTGCTTGGGACTAGAGTCGGCTCACATCTCCTCTACACTCTGGTCGCACCACCAGGTGACCCTGGACAAGTCACTTAACTTCTCTGAGCTGGTTTCCTCATCTACGAAACAGGTGTCGAACCTTACAGGGTTGACAGGAAGAGTCCTGAGTCAACAGAGAGCAGCTCTTGGGTACTCTGCTCCCCACACAGCAGCTGTCCTTATCCTACTACCCAATGCAGGAGCTCCACCAGCTGGCTGGAAGCCCTCATCACAGCCAGGCTCTGGGCTTTCCACTCAGGCCTGCCTTAGTCTCTGCTGCCACAGGGCGCTCTGGCCAAGAGCCCAGGGCCCTGGCTCAGCTTCCCCCAATACGTGATGCCCCATGAGCCTGCCTATTCCAGGCAGCCCTCCTGCAATAAGGGCGCCACGGCCCCTGGACTCACACAGGATGGGACAGCAGGACCAGGGAGTCGCAGGGGGCTGATGGACCTCCCTGCCATGGCCAAAGAGGCGTAGGAGCCAAGGATGAGGTTCAAAGAGGCAACCCAGCACGAGCTCCCTAACTGCAAAGCACAGACAAGGGCTCTTTAGAAGACCGTCACACTGCTGTAGACCCAGCTGGCACAGGGAGCAGGCAGGCAGTTAGTAACGGACCATCTGCCAAGCACTGGGGTGGGCACGTCACTCACGGCAGCCAGTCACCTTTGCAGGAATCCTGTACCAGGCACAGAGACAGGGTGGCAAGCAAGAGGGGAGGAGCCTGGGTTCAAACTTCAGAGCTCTGCTCCTTCTCAACTGCACCAGGCCCCTGGCTGTTTCCTCTCTGACTTCTCGGACCCTGGCTCTTCAGCGCTCAGCTGAGCGGGGGAGGATGCTCGGGATCTACTCTAACACGGCCCTGCGGGGCAGGAACCCCGGAGTCCCTGAGACCACCGCAGGCCCAGCTCTGCTCCTCAGACACTGGGAGAAGAGGCTACAGCCGCGGGCGAAGGCAACCTGGAGGCGCGCGGCAGCGGCGGAGGGGCAGCGGGAATTACGACTGCGATCTGGGGGTGAACGTCTGCTTCTGCTGACCCCACTCCTATTCTATCTTGAGGTAATAGAAATGCTGGCTTTCCTTCCGCGAATTGTGTTTATCTGTTCCTTTCAGAGACTGAGGTCTGGGATCTGGGCCTCTGACCTGGCTCCTCAGTCAGCGACCGGCTAGGGTAGCACCCACAGGCCCTGGGACTCGTGCTGCCACTGCCCAGAGATAATGCTCTTATGACAGGAGTTATTAAGCTCAAAGGCCTGGAAATACTGACCTGCTGTAGTCTCCATTAAAGGGAGTGTATCGAAGGCAGAAGCCACCTCAGGCCACTGTCAGAGGCCCTCAGCCAGGACAGTGGAAAGGGACACTGGATGTGCCAGCTACAGGAACCATGTGGTCCTGGTTTTGGCCTGGACTAGTTTGCGTCTGAAACCAGTTTTGACCCACACCGATAGTAACATTCACCAGCGATTACAATGGCTAGAAATGTATTAAGGACGTTATGTGGAGCATTCCAGTTAGGATCCTCATTTTACACATGAGCAAAGTGAGGCTGCGAGGGAAAGGGCTAAGCACAGAGTCACTGGGCCAGAGGGGCAGCCCAGAGATGTGGATTCAGACTCCAAGGCCTCTGCTCAGACCCACTGATGACGGCCCCCATGGGGCAGCTAAGATTTCTCTGCTCGGGACAGACTTTTTTTTCTTTTTTTTTTTTGACAGGCAGAGTGGACAGTGAGAGAGACAGAGACAGAGAGAGAAAGGTCTTCCTTTTTTCCATTGGTTCACCCCCCAATGGCCGCTGCGGCCGGTGCACCGCGCTGATCCGAAGCCAGGAGCCAGGTGCTTCTCCTGGTCTCCCATGCGGGTGCAGGGCCCAAGCACTTGGGCCATCCTCCACTGCCTTCCCGGGCCACAGCAGAGAGCTGGCCTGGAAGAGGGGCAACCGGGACAGAATCCGGCGCCCCGACTGGGACAAGAACCTGGTGTGCCAGCGCCGCAGGCGGAGGATTAGCCTATTGAGCCGTGGCGCCGGCCTGTGACAGACTTTCTAAAAGCCTCCGTGCCTGAAGAGACTGCCCAGTTCACAGAAGAGAGGACACAAATGAGATCCTCAACCCCACATGTAACAGAAATGCAGGCAAATTACACCGAGCTACTCCTCGCTCAACAAGTGGTGAAGACGCCGCCAGGAGAGGAAGTAAGGACACGCAACTTCAGCCCGAGATGGGAGGAGAAAGCAGTACCATCTCAACACCCAGGGAACCCAGGCGACAGCTGCAGGGCCTCCAGCACACACAGCCGCCGCTCCAAGCGTTCTGCTTCTAGGCGCCCAGACGTGCATCACGCGGGCTACTGCTCACAGCCATTCTGCTTAAAGGGCTAATATCTGTCAAAGGCCAGTTAAGTATAAATTCATCATGGCAGGGCCCTGGTATATTTTTTAAGGGAACAAAGCAAGGTCCTGAATAATTTAAATATGCTAGTTATGCTGCCAGTAGTGTTTAAAAATAAATGATTAGGAAATATATATATGTGTGTGTGTGTGTGCACGTACACACACACAGTCACTCCTCGGAACAGAGTCTGTAGCTGCGACTGCCTAACTGGCAACATGCACTTTGTAGCCCCCAGATCCATCCTGCCGGCACTTCTGTGGTGGTCTGAAGACACCTGCCGCAGTGGAAGGTCCTAGGCGGAGGCCGAGCCAGGCCACACGCCACCTTCCTGCTTCAGCTCTCTTGCTGCAAACAGGTGTCCTCGGCCCAGCCTGTTTGGTGCCATTCTGAGCTTCTTGTTGGCAACAGCCCCCAAATCCAGGGCCGAGTGCTGTGGGAAGTTCCTAACACGAGAAGCCTACATACACTGAGTGCCCTGTGGAGCAACAGGTGCATCCAATATGCTTCATTCAGGCGGGAGCTGCAGTGCGGTTAGCCCTGAGTCCAGTATTAGTGAATCGATGATATATACTAAATAAGCTGTCTTTAAAGACCAACACACATAAAACAAGGTCATGTACTAGTTGGCAAAAACGTGTCCAGAGACTGAGAACCTGACTCCACAGTTCTCCCATGAGAGAAGGTTCAGTACTTGCCAACTCAGTGTCTGCGGTGATTGTACAAGTGCTGTGACTAATCACAACAGGCTGCACGTGTCTGTGCATCAGCTGCTTTGTATTCTGAAATGATATATGGAAACATCTTCAAGAAATTGGGAGCACTGGTGACCTCTGGGAGAAGAGCTGGTGTAGCCAGGAAAGCAGCGGGCGACTTCTCTAGAAATCAATCCTGAACCAGGTTGATGTACTGTCTGTCCACAGGCAGACATGAAAGTCAAACAAGCAGCAACTTCCGCCTGCCCTTCCCACGTACCAAGACCGTCTCACATGTCCCCAGAGCTACTGCAGTGTGGGGAAAGGGGCCACATTTGGCACCCACACATCCCTGTCTGTCCACACGGGCAACGCTGTGTGAGTGGGGCGGCTGTGAGGGCAGGCCAGGCCACTGCGGGGCGAGCTGGCCTGGCCCGGCAGCCCACCTGGGTGCTCTCGTCATGGAAGCCCTCGAGGAAGCTCTCCAGCAGCTCATCCGCGTTGTCAATCCGCTCGGCGTACTCGCCCACGATCCAGATCATGGCAGCACGGGCCTCAGGCTCATCCAGGGAGTCCAGGTTCTCGCACAGCGTGGCGATCACGCTCTCGTATCTGGGAGACGAGGGCACAGCCAGCATGTGAGCACCCAAGGGGGCCCCACAGGAGCCAGGAAAGACAGGTGGTAGCCCTACAGGACCCTGAGAGGTGGTGAGTAAACGAGGTTTGAGACGTATCTGTTCCATGTTAGCTCTTAGTTTGGCCTAGGGAGCAGAAGAGCCGCTCGGGGGAAGTAAGGAGAACCCAGGGCTTCCTTTGGGGATGCTGCTACGGCAAAGTAAGAAGAGGGGAGAGGCTGCTCCTTCCCCCTCCACCCCAACATCCCATCACCAGGCACAGCCAGGCTACGCCCTCCCTGAGAGGGGTGGGCACGTACTTGTTAGGGTACTTGCGGAAGATGTCCTTAATGACCACGATGGCTTCCTGGACCACGTAGTTGACCTTGGTCTGGATGAGGTCGAGCAGTGTGCTCACACAACGTTCCGCGGATTGCTGTGCAGGAGACGAGTGGAGTGTGGGCAGGTCCCAGTGCCCCACCTCCACAGAGCCTGGGCCAAGGGCTCCAAGCCACTCTTTGCCCACCCTCCTCCTCATGGTGAGAACAGGAGAACGCTCTTCCCAGATAACAGGGGAGGGGAGAACCAGTGCCAGATGATGGTCTTGCAATGGCAGGGACATGGGGAGACAGAATGAGACTAGGAAGCCAGAGGCAGAGATGCTGAGAGTGGGGAGGGCCCAGTCTGATCCCACCTCTCTTCAGATTTTTGTATATTTGAAAGAGTGACAGAGAGAGGGAGAAACAGAGAGAGAGAATCTTCCAACTGCTGGTTCACTCCCCAAATGGCCAAAACAGTCTAGGCTGGGGTAGGTCGAAGCCAGGAGCCTGGAACTCCATTCAGGTCTTCCTTGGGGGTGGCAGGAACCCAAGGATTTGAGCCATCCCCCAATACCTTTCCAGGCACGGTCACAGGGAGCTGGACTGGGAGTGTAGCAGCTGGGACTCAAATAAGGGCTCCGACAGGGGATGCTGGCATCACAGGCAGTGGCTTGACCCACAGCACCGTAACGCCAGCACCTCCACCTCTCATTTCCTAAAAATGGGCTCATGTCCCTGCCCTCATGTGGGAGACTGGATGGAATTCCTAGCTCCTGGCTTCAGTCTGTCCTAGACCCACCTGTTGTGGCCATTTAGGGAGTGAACCAGCAAATAAAGATCTCTTTCTCTCTCTGCCTCCCCTCCCCTACCGCCGTAATTCTGCCTTTCAAATAAACAAAAAAAATAAAAAAAAAAATAAAAAAAAAAAAACAAAAGAAAGAAATGAAAAAGGGCAGTGGGGAGGGCATGCTCATATGACCGAAGGCATTCACAAAGTCCTAGTGGACCAGCCTTTCAGTCCTTGTTCCCCCACACTGCACTGAAGGCCTGGTGGGGAGGCGGGTGCTGTAGCTAGTGGGTTAAGTCACCACCTACAACGCCAGCATTCCATATCAGAGTGCTGGTTTGAGTCTGGCTGTTCCACTTCCTATCAGCTCCCTGTTAATGACCTGGGAAAAGCAGTGGAACTGTTCAGGCCCCTACCACCCAAATGGGAGACCCAGAAGAAGCTCCTGGCTTCTGACTGGCCCAGCTCTGGCCATTGAGGCCATCTGGGGAGTGAGCCAGCAAATGGAAGATTCTGTCTCTCTCGGCCTCTCCCTCTCTGATGTTCAAAATAAATAAATAAATCTTTTAAAAGAAATAATAAAAGCCTTGTAGGGGAGATGTCTCAGAATGGACTATAAGAGTAAGCATCTCAGGGTCTGGGCTGGGAGTGATCGGATGTCCCAGGCACCTCTGGCCACCGGGGGACCCACTGACTCTGATTCAGTAGTCAAGAAACATCTCCATAGGTTAACAAACAAGAAGGAAAGGAAGGACGGCACACAGAGGCTTGTAACGGCCTGGGGAGCTTGGAGAAAGAGGCCCAAGGGCAGCAGAGTCAGGATTCTTGCCAGAGCCTTCAGCAGGCAGAACCCTGCCCCAGAGCTCCATGGAGCAGAAGCTAAGTCCACCATGGCCTCCACTAGCCTGTACCCATCCCACTGTTTTAGCTAAGACTACAGGAGAACCATGATTATGAGTAAATTTAAACTGCAGCAACTCAAAAGCCCCAAGAAGACAGATGAGAAGGAGCCCAACCAGACCTGCACCATGGCCTTCCTAGGGTACAAGCTGGCGGATTCTACTGGAATAAGAGTCGTCTCCTGCTTTCAGCTCATTGCCTCTCCCCAGGATGAGCACAGAGCCCCAGAGCCTCACCTCCACCTTGATGGCGCAGCGGCCGATGGCACGCACAGCCTTCCGTACAAAGTCCACATCCACTTCTGTCGCATATTCTTTCAGCTCTGCCAACACCTGCAGCCCAGAGAAGTCGGGGTTGGGGAACTGGGGCCCAGGTTCTGGCAACGCTCCTGGGCAGTGGGAATGCACAGCCCCCTACAAGGATGGGATTCTGCCTCCTGCTCCAGGAAGGCCCAGGGAGGGAGCGAGCGATCAGGTGTAGGGAAGCAGAGAAGGGACTACCTGGCAGAGCTGGACAATCTGCTTTAGGTCAGCCTCAGCTAACATAAACTACAGCTTCTTGGTGGATGGATGGTGGGTAACAAGAACGTTCTTTTATAACAAAAATTCCAGTTTTTTTTTTTTTTCCTGGCTCATAGGGCCTGTGCCTGGGAGCTACACTGATCAGCTGGCCGAGACCACAGCTTGGTGGCAGTAGAGCCGCCCAACCCCCATACCGCTGACCTGGGCTATGTTGGCCTGGGAGGCCAAGCGGATCATGATGTCCAGCTTCTCCAGCTTCACGTAGATGGGGTCGTTGTACTTGACGAAGAAGACCTTCATCTCGTGCTTCAGGATCTCAGGCCTGGTGGTGGGGCAGGATGCCCCGAGAGCAAACAGCACACCATAAGCTCCCCGGGAAACCCCTCCATGTTTGCTGGGCACTTCTAGGGTCAAGATGGAGCCTGATGTCCGTGAAGGCAGCGTCACTGTCAGGACTACTGGCAAGGGCCCAGTGATCGGCTGCAGCAAACCCTGCCTGGGTGTTGGTTCGAGCCCTGGCTGCTCCACTTCTGATCTAGCTCCCTGCTAATGTACCTGGGAAAGCACTGGAGGATGACCCAAGAGCTTGGACTCCTGCGCCCAGGTGGGAGACCTGGAATAAGCTCCTGGCTTCAGCCTGGCCCAGCTCCGGCCATTGCAGCCATTTGGGGAGTGTAACTCTCCCTTCCAAATAAATCTTAATAAGTTGTTATCATAGAAAAAAAAAATAAAGACTCTGCCTGGGCCGGCGCCGCGGCTCACTAGGCTAATCCTCCGCCTAGCGGCGCCGGCACACCGGGTTCTAGTCCCGGTTGGGGCGCCTGATTCTGTCCCGGTTGCCCCTCTTCCAGGCCAGCCCTCTACTGTGGCCAGGGAGTGCAGTGGAGGATGGCCCAGGTGCTTGGGCCCTGCACCCCATGGGAGACCAGGAAAAGCACCTGGCTCCTGGTTCCTGCCATCAGATCAGCGCGGTGCGCCGGCCGCAGCGCGCCGGCCGCGGCGGCCATTGGAGGGTGAACCAACGGCAAAGGAAGACCTTTCTCTCTGTCTCTCTCTCTCACTGTCCACTCTGCCTGTCAAAAAAAAAAAAAAAAAAAAAAAAAAAAAAGACTCTGCCTGGCGACTGCAATCCTGACCTCCTCACCCTGTGGGAGAGGAAGAGAAAGTTCACAGTCAAGGGAGGCAAGCACCAGGCGATAAGCTTGGGAATCAGCCAGATCTCAGTTCCTATCCCAGCTGTGACCTCGGGCCTGTTTCCTTGCCCATAAAATGGGAATGGCACTGTGCAAGAAAGCGTCACCATCACAGGCTTGAGTCTGCTCGCCTTAGAAAGACCTACAGGGCCGTCACTGTGGCGCAGTGGGTTAAGCCACCTCCTGCCACACCAGCACCCCGTATGAGTGTCAGCTGAAATCCCAGCTGTTCTAACACACCTGGGAAGGCAGCAGAAGATGGCCTGGGGATGACACGCATGGAGTTCCAGGCTCCTGGATTTGGCCTGGCCCCACCCCAGCCATCAGGGCCATTTGGGAGTAGACCAGCAGACAGAAGATCAACCTCTCTCTCCCCATCTCTGTAGCTCTTTCAAATAAATAAATAAATTTTTTATTAAAAAAAAAAGAAGGGCCGGCGCCGCGGCTCACTAGGCTAATCCTCCACCTAGCGGTGCCGGCACACCGGGTTCTAGTCCCGGTTGGGGCGCTGGATTCTGTCCCGGTTGCCCCTCTTCCAGGCCAGCTCTCTGCTGTGGCCAGGGAGTGCAGTGGAGGATGGCCCAGGTGCTTGGGCCCTGCACCCCATGGGAGACCAAGATAAGCACCTGGCTCCTGGCTCCTGCCATCGGATCAGCGCGGTGCGCCGGCCGCGGCGGCCAATGGAGGGTGAACCAATGGCAAAGGAAGACCTTTCTCTCTGTCTCTCTCTCTCTCACTGTCCACTCTGCCTGTCAAAAAATAAATAAATAAATAAATAAATAAATAAATAAATAAATAAAGAAGAAAAGCAAAGCCTGGCATAGGGCTGGCGTGGTGGTATAGTGGGCTACTGCCTGCAATGCTGGTATCCCAAATGAGCCCCAGTTCAAGTCCTGGCTGCTGCAGTTCTGACCCAGCTCCCTCTGATGTGCCTGGGAAATCAGCGGAAGATGGCCCAACTGCTTGGGCTCCTGCCACCCATGTGGGAGACCTGGATGGAGTTCCAGGCTCCTGTCTTTGGCCTGGCCAAACTCTGGCCTTTGTGACCATTTGAGGAGTGAACCTGTGGATAGAAGATTCTCTCTGTAACTCTGCCTTTCAAATAACTAAAATAAATCTTAAAATAATACTAAGTTCAGGAAAAAAAAAAAGGGCAGTCCTACATACCTACATATAAGAACCCGGGTTTTGGGAGTGTTCTTACTGTTGCCAGAATGATAACAGTGATCGACTGTGCCTAGACTCCGCACAAACATTACGGTTTACACTGAACACCTACTTGCCTTCTGGGAGTCTGGAATGTGGTGAGTGCCCAGTGAAAACCTTGGGTGCTAGGTCTTAAATGGGCGCCCCTGGGCAGACCCTGTACACTCCGTGGCTGGGGGAGGCTGTGCTCTGTGTGACCCGCCACAGAAGGGAGGGAGCGGAGGAAGTCCCTCCAGACGCTACCTGTGAAGTCTAACAAATCTCAGCCAGGAGTACAACCACAGGCTATCCTGAGTCCTGCTGGTGATCTCTGAACTTGGGGGTGGTCTTTTGGGACCTGCACAGACCCCTTCACAACAGGCTGACTGTGGGAGTTGGAGGGAAAGGGAGCATCCAGCGTGACCGACGCCTGCCTCTGAGAAGGCTCTTGCTGGGCAGGCACTGTCACCAGCAGGCACTTCCACGTGTTATCACCGCTCCTGCCTCGGACGCAGCGCCCTCTGCCCTCCACTGGCACCACCAAGCTCTATGTTCTTAACAGAGAGGTTGAGAGGCTTGGCCTGGGTCACATGTCTGATGTTATTAAGTGCAGTTTAAGACAAGAGTCGCTATGCGATTCCTACTCCTCTGCCCCTTTCTCCAGAAAAAGGAACAGGAATGGAGACAGTTAAGAAGGCAGGAGACGGGGTGGAGAGAGACACAGAAGGAAGCTGGCACTCACTGCTGCTGTGTACACACCGTGGGGAGGTCCTGGCCAAACAAGGAGTCTCTGTTGTGCCCCTGGGAGAGGCAAGACCCCAGGGTGGATAGCAACGAGGACTTGGCAAGAGCTGCCCGACTCAACATCAGGCCCAAGGTAATGCCTTGGCAACAAAGACAACCTCTTAAAGAGATTTGCTGTGTTAAATATAGCACAGGAGCCTTTCGGGCTGATCTGGATCTACCAGTCATTACACCTTAAGTCTAGTGGCCCAAGGGCACTGGTGTGTAAAGGCCCCACTGCAACTGTGAACAGTGGTCACCCCTGCATTGGGGCGGTCAGAAAGTTCTCCCATGCTTATCTCCCAAATCTTCAAGGATGTCCCAGGTCAACAGCCATCTCTGGGCCCCCCGAGAGTGCTAAGAACCAGCTGCCAGCTGCCAAGGGACAGTGACGAGACACGGCCCTTATTCTCCGTGTACGCCACTCCCAACCATGGGGCTGCTTGACAGACAAATGCAGATGCCAAGTCCTGAATGCTGAGCCTTTCAACCAGAGGGCTGGGAGAACTCGGGAGGCCAATCCCACTCCCCAGAGCGGGAGGGCCCCCTCAGCAGGAGCTGCCTCAAAGGAAGGGGGGGCCTGTCCCAGAGAAGCCTGGGGGATGCTGTTCCATGTAAGCCAGCCCCTGCCCAACCCAGGTCTTTTTTTGGGAGTTGTTCTCATGGCAAGGAGGGACGTGGGCTGCAGGGCACTCTGAGTGGCCCTGCTATACCCTCTCCCAGGCTCTGAGCTGACACAAAGTTCTCATGATCTCGGAGTCCTCCTGCAACCTCAGGGGCTTAGACTAGTGCCACGGGCTCTGTCCCCAGGACATACAAGGCACGCGCACACACATGCGTACAGGCACACATATCTGATATCCCACTTCAGGAGGACCCCACGGACTTGGAGCCATGCAGTGTCGGGTAAGAAGCCTCACGTTAGCCTTTCCCTAGCCTGCTCCCTGGTGAAGTTCAGCCAGGCCTTCTCAAGCCCAGGCCCACTGACATTTTGAGCTGCACAATTCCCTGTTCTGGGCAGCTGTCCTGTGCACTGTGCTCTGCCTCTACCCACTGGATGCCAGCAGCCTGCCAGTAGTTCTAACAACCAAACATATCCCCAGACGTTGCCAAAGGTGCCCTGGTGGAGCGCTCTAGGGTGAAGCTACTCTTGGAGACTCCCTGTATGGTAAAAGGTCAGCTTCCCTTGACAGTTCCCAGGAGAAGAGGCACCCCCAGAGTGTGCGCTGCATGGCGGGGGGCCCTGGGGTGCATCTCAATACCTTTTCTGCACAATAAGGTTGATGTTGCGCAGGGCCACGTACTGCAGCTCGGGCTCGGCTGAGAGCAGCGTGACCAGGGGCGGGGCCAGCTTCTTGAGCAGTGTGCCGTAGTAGTCCAGGTCCTTGGACAGCATCTCCATGAATTTCATCAACACCTTCACAGCGGACAGCACCACAGCAGAGTTGGCGTGGGAGAGCCTGGGTGTGACCCGCTCACAGATGCTGGGGTCCATCCAATCCAACAGGGCAAAGCAGAGAGACAGACAAGGGGAAACAATCTGCTTTTAGTCATCAATACCGCAGGTCTTCAGTGGGAGGAAGCTCTCGACCGTGGTTCTGCTGCCTGCTCTCTGACCCCGGGCAGGTTCAAAGCACTGAGCCTCGGTTTCCTGATCTCTAAACCTGAGAGGAGCATGCCTCTGCACAAGTTCTGGGGGCACAGAAGGAAGAGCACAGTGCTGGTGGCCAGAAAGTAAACACTCACACCTGTCGGCTCCCTCCCTTCCCTGGCTGCCAGGGCATTCAGAAGGGACAGGAGGGATGGGGACTTGGCCTTGCAGTTACTTAAACGGTTGGTGGGGACACCCAAATCCCCTATCAGAATTCCTGGATTCCAGGAATTCCACTCTCAATTCCAACTTCTTGTTAATGTCCACCCTGGCACTAGGTGATGGCTGAAGTGACTGGGTCCCTGCCACCCACACAGGAGATCTGGATTTAGTTCCTGGTTCCCAGCTTCTGCCTGGACGAGGCTCAGACATCGTAGGCATCTGGAGAGTGGACCAGTGGAAAGAAGCACTCTGCATCTCTGTCTCTCAAATACATACATACATACATACATACATACATATATAAGGGTCAGGATAGCAAACTGATTAAGATCAAGAGTCGGGGGCCGGCACTGTGGCATAGCAGATAAAGCCGCCACCTGCAGTGCTGGCAGCCCATATGGGTATTCGTTCAAGTCCCAGCTGCTCCACTTCTGATCCAGCTCCCTGATAATGCGCCTGGGAAAACAGCAGAAGATGACCCAAGTGCTTGGGCTCCTGCACCCATGTGGGAGACCCAAAAGAAACTCCTTGGCTTCGGATCAGCCCAGCTCCAGCCATTGCGGCCATCTGGGGAGTGAACCAGGGGGATGGAAGATCTCTCTCTCTCTCTCTGCCTTTGCTTATCTGTAACCTTGCCTTTAAAATAAATAAATATGGCCGGCGCCGCGGCTCAATAGGCTAATCCTCCGCCTGCGGCGCCGGCACACTGGGTTCTAGTCCCGGTTGCCCCTCTTCCAGCCCAGCTCTCTGCTATGGCCTGGGAAGGCAGTGGAGGATGGCCCAAGTGCTTGGGCCCTGCACCCGCATGGGAGACCAGGAGAAGCACCTGGCTCCCGGTTTCGGATCAGCGCAGTGCGCCAGCCACAGCGGCCATTGGAGGGTGAACCAACGGTACAGGAAGACCTTTCTCTCTGTCTCTCTCTCTCTAACTTTGCCAATTAAATAAAAGATAATAAATAAATAAATCTTAAAAAAAAAATCAAGAACAGGTGTGTCCCACCTGGGACACAATTCCCACCACCTCTCTAAACTGGAATTTGCTCATCTGCAAAATGGGGGCAATAATGGGACCTCCTTTGGAGAGCTGCATTAAAGATGATCTAACATAGGGAAGGCACCAGCTGAGCCCGGGCACTGGTCAGAATGCAACAGGCAAGGGTCTGGTGCTGTCAACTCCCTGACTTGGCCGATGTGGCCGGGGTCCCCATTAGATCCCAGGTCAGCAGTGGGCTGACTGCCTGAAGCCACACTGGTGACTCTGGACAGATGGGAGAAGGACTGTCCTCCGCTGAGGGCTCTCTGAGGATGGTTTGTGGGGCAAGGCCCTGAGAGGGACCCCACTCAAGCCTGCGGCGCAGCTCCTGGTTGGAGCTCCCTGAGGACCAGGGGCTGCTGGGCTGGCCAGCAAGGGGCGGCCGGCTCACCTCTGGGCCTCGCGGTCGTCCTTGGGCGTATAGTTGGCCAGGCAGTCCAGGATGAAGATCTGGCCCCACTCGGTGCACTCGTTCAGGGCTGTCAGCAGCTTGTTAATGGACTGCGGGTTCAGGTCGAGCAGGTCGCTGCTGGGGTGGGACTCAGCGATCTCTGAGAGGGCAGCCACGGCATTGGCCACCACCTGGTCGAGAGTGTGGAAGGGGCAGAGGCTAGGGGCACTGCTGCCAGGCCAGGGGACAGCTGGGCCAGTGACATTCTAAAAGGACTATGACCTGATGGGCAGGATCTGGAGCCTCAAGAAAACCCACTCCCAGCAGTGGCCCCACTGACTGCTCTGCAGGTGGACTAAAATCATTCAGGAAAAGTGCTCTAGCCGTAAGTGCCTGGCAACACAGCACATTCCCAGCTACCTGACCTAACAGCCCCTCTCTACCAACTGCAGCAGCTGCAGGGCCAGAGGAGCCCTGCACAGCCCCTCCACGCCGCAGGCAGTGGATGGGGGCTGAGGCACGCAGGGCCTTGCCAGGTGCAGCTCTGCACCCTCAGCTCCCTCCCAGGAGCGCGGCTGCTTGGTGCGTTCTGCACTGGCTGCAATGCTTCCCTAGGCCACACAACACTCCATGGCCTGTCCCTGAACAGGCTGCCCAGTGCCAGTGGGTGACCAGTGTTCCTGTGGGGCACACGGCGGGGATGTCGGGGTCCAGGGGCCTGTGCATTTCGTCTTAAGCGGACGATCCTAAACTGCTCTCCAGACGGCTGCCACCGGGGAGAGGTCGCAGGCGCCCACTCAGCCAGTCCTGGCCTCCAGACTGCGCTACTCAAGGGTGACTCTCCAGGCCTGCAAGCACGCAGAGCAAGGGAGAAGCACCTCATATTCAGAGCATCAGCTGGTCCTGACTAGAAGATGGTGACCGGGACAGCGACTGGAAGGGAAGGGAGGGCACCGGCACTGGTGTGGACCCAGTGTGGACCCAGCCAGGCACGTTACCTTCCCAGCACTCACGCCAGCCTCAGGGAATGGGCCCACTTCACTGGTGAAGAGGAAAGTGGCACAGCTTGGTTAGAGAGTACAGGGAAGAGAAGCCAGGTCAGTGCCTGAACCACAAGGCACAAAGATGACCAGCCGACCCAGCAAGGCTCTGGACTTCTAGGAATGGGGGCCTTGCAGGGGTCAAGCCGAGGGTGTGGCAGGCAACAGGAGGTAGAGGAGGTGGGGCATTGAGTGGCCAGGACTTACCATGGGGTTAGAGTCAGAGATGAGGTCTTTAAGGGTGTCCAAGAAGCCCTGGTCCTCCACCAGCTGGGCGTTGATGTCGTGGAGCTTGGCCACGCACACGGCCGCTGTTTTGCGCACGTAGGGATCTTCGTCCTTCAGGCACTTGCGGAGAGGCTCACACAGATACTCCGTGATCTTGTCGACGCGGATGCAGCCCATGGTCCGCACGGCCAGGGCACGGATGAGGGGGTTGGGGTCCTCACAGTCCTGAGGGGGAACCAGCCAGTGGCCAGGGTGGGATGAGCCGCATGTGCCTTCATGATCTCCCTGGCCTGCAGCTCTGGACCCTGCTGGGCTGAGCGGCTTCAGATGGCTGCTATGGGGTCACCGCTGACTGCAGCCAACAGCACCAGAAGTCAATGCTAGGTGGCCGGCACCGAGCATTCGTCAGAGCTGTGTGAGGGGCTCTGCACACGGTCCCCTCTGACCCTCACCATGGATGTACAGCACTGGCCTGGCTTTACGGGTGTGGGGGCTGAGGCTCCTGGGAAGGCTGGGAGCTCACCCAACGTCACAGGGCAGAGCTGCGATCCAGAGTCACACCCATGTCCATGGGCACCCCAACCTTGCCACTGCATCACAGAAACTCTCGTTTCCCTGATTCTGAGGCTCAACAGAGCTAGGAAAGTTGGGTTCTTTTAATTAAGAGCTTTAAAAATTTATTTTTAAAAATCTGTAGTTAACATGTAATATTGTACATTTTCACGTACTGTACAAATTTCACATACGTACATACAGCCCCTCCATTTCCTAATTCCTTCTGAGTGCTCGGAGGGAGTCTGGCTTCTTAAGGTGTATGGAACTGACAATTCAAGTCCCCACTTGCTCCTCAATCTGGAGAGCAGAAAGGACCAGTCTAGAAAGGGAACCCAGCGGCCGGCACTGTGGCACAGCGGGTAAAGCTGCCACCTGCACTGTCGGCATCCCATATGGGCGCGGGTTCTAGTCCCAGCTGCTCCACTTCTGATCCGGCTCTCTGCTAAGGCCTGGTAAAACAGTAGAAGATGGCCCAAGTCCTTGGGCCCTGCACCCGCGTGGGAGACCCGGAAGAAGCTCCTGGCTCCTGGCTTCAGATCAGCACAGCTCTGGCTGTTGCAGCCGGTTGGGGAGTGAGCCAGCAGATGGAAGATTTCTCTGTCTCTCCTTCTCTCTTTGGTAACTCTTTCAAATAAATAAATCTTAAAAAAAAAAAATAAATAAAGGGAGCACAGATGCTCTCAGACATTGCTGCATCCTGCCCTGGCAAAGGAACCTGAGGCCTGGAACCACCAGACATGCAATGAGTGAGGCAAAGCCTTTGGCATCTCGTGCTATGGGGAGGGGAGCCCTCTGCTGGAGGAAGAGGCCCTCAGCCCAGGTGGGTGGGGGTAGCCTGGGGGCTGGGAAGGAGCCAACCCAAAGCAATGCGGGGAGATGGAGCGGAAAGCGCTCCGGCTCACCTTCACAAAGGTGTTGACGGCCATGATGGCCATGTCTGGCTGACTCTTGGCGTAGTTCATCAAGTACAGGTACACCAGCTTCTTCAACTCCAGGTTGTCCGTCTGCATGCAGTTCACCACGTCGGGGAAGAGAGCACTGGAAGGTGGAGAGGGTGTCAGCAGGGGGATGGCTGAAGAAAGGACATGGAAGATGTCTAGGCAGTTAATGGGGAGCAGGGACAGCGGGGAGGGGCAAGGAGACAGACAAACACCTGCTATGAGACACAGAATCCCAAAGGGTGATATTAAAGGCAAAAACATTTTCTGTGTTCCTTTACCAGGGCTCAAACATGCGCTCTGGAGCCCGTCAAACTCTGCCTCTTGGTAGCTGTGGGTCACTGGGAAACTACTCTATCCCGGAAACCTCAGCTTTCTCATTTGCAAGAAGCTGCGGTGGGAACTCAGTTCCCAGGGCCCTGTGTGGGCCAATGAGACGACACTGCAGGGCCTGGTCCTTGATGTCTGGGATGTGCTGAGTCAATGACAATGATCCCTTTCCCCTTCCTGATACTAATGTGGCCCTCATACAAGGCTTCTGGTTCCAGGGGTCTAGGGAAGCAGGGGCGGGCCAGGCTGCTCTCACCACAGGGCTTGTTCTGAAACCCACTAAGAGCCAGCACCTGAGGCATACAGCGTCTGCTATACACCAGACTTGGTGCTAAGAGCTTTCTGTGTCTGATCTCACTCAGCAGCCCCGAGAAGCTCAGGGATTACCCCGACTCACGGAAGACAGCTCTGAGGTTCACATGTCAAATAACCGGCCTGAGGAACCAGCTCTGACTCCCAAGTCTGCGCTCATGGTCCTGCTTTACTGGTTCCCAACTAGGCACCCAGGGGGTCCAGAGTCACAGGTCCCTGTAATGTGGGAACCATGCGTCGCCTTCCCTTTCAACTCTCACGCTTTTACCAGCAAGGGCACGGCAACACGAGACTGAAGAGGTCAAGATGCGAAGTTCTGCCAGAGCGGAGGTGCATGCACCCCCTTGAAGATGACACACGGGAGAGCAAGGGGGCGGGGAGGAGGAAGAACTGCTGATGAGCCCGTCCCATCAGCAGGACAAGCTGCCTCTGAGAGGGATGCACAGCGAGGCTTCCTCTGGGAGGGGAGACAGCCGTGTGCTCACTGAAGGAAAGCAGCTCTGCCCTGGAAGGAACCGGACTCGGAAGGAGGCCTAGTTTTCTGGCAGACACTTGGCCCCTTTGCCACTCTGTTCCTCCAGGTCACTGGCAGGAGGCTTTCCTGAGGGTGGCAATGGGCTAAGGCAACGGGGGTAAGTCTGGGGCAGTGCTGTCCTGTTACAGGACCTGGATGGGGAAGCTGCTCCACATCAGCTCACAGGCCTCCACTCAGAGCTGGGCACCGTGAGGGCACCGAGGAGAGGCCATGGGCAAAAGGAGTCTGGGTTTGATTTCAGAAGGGCTGGGGTTGAGTCCTAGTTCTGCCATTAACTACGTGACTGTCCCCGAGCCACCGTGCTCCGGCATCCTGTTTCTCTGGCATTAGCTGCAATGGGCACTGTAAGGAACTACTGGGAGGACATGGCTGAGCACGGTCTGCAAACTCTCAGATGCTGTGCAAACATCAAGCTGTTGTAAACCCGCCCCTGCCTCTGCGGACTTGACAATCTGATAGGCAGGTCAGCACAAGCACACACACAGGAGACGTGACCAGATTTTGTGCTGAGTGACGGCAGCAGACAGCAAGTTCTGTGGGTTCAGGGCAGTGGGCTGGGGTGAGGAAGGAAGGCAACAGGGAGGAGGCCGACCTTGGGTGGGTTTTACAGGATGGGAAAACAAGCTGGGCACACGGGCATTCCCGGGGGGAGGGAACAGTTAAGGTGTGGCAGCTGTGTTCCACGTGCCTGAACCCCAGGCTGCAACTGGTGGCAGATCAGAGAGCTCCAACCTGCAGGTGTGACTGACTTGGGCCACACAGAAATTGGTCTGATAGCACCTGGCAACTTAAAGCAGGGAGATTTAAAACAAAAAATCTGATGTTCCTTTCTTTTAGGAAAACCAAAGACAGAACAGATGACCTGGCCACACAGGGGCCATTTTCCCGGAGCTGACAGCAGTTTTCTCCGGGAGCCTCTGACACCTGTTCCATCTACTTCACACCATTCACCCCATTGCACCTGACCATGACCGTTGGAGCTCCTGACTTCTGCGTGGACTTCTGTTTGGAAAGAAGGGCCATGGAGGAAGCTGTGTGAGGGAGTCTCAGGCCGCCACATGTCCTAAAGAGAGTGCTGAACCAGACCAGGTTAGAGCCCTCCCCTGTCGCCAGCTTCTAGCTCCCCGGTGGACTCCTGCACACCTGACGTCCTTGCCCACGGTCATGGACGCGATCACTTTCTTCACCGCCTCCTTCTTCTTCTCCTTCTTGTCACTGTTGAGCTCCGCCTTCAGCTCGAAGATCTCCCCTAGGAAAAGGAGGCAGCCATGAGCCACCCCTGCACACCCTGCCAGGGCTGACTCCCCTCCCCAGCTTCCTAAGGCCCTGCAAGGAAACGAGTGTGGCACTCTGAGCGCTGCCTCTGAGGGAAGCTACAGGCCCTGGCCTCAGGTGTGGCAGGTGGCAGTGAGGGACACTGGAAGGAGAATTGTCACAGAGCAGGTTTGGAGCTCGCGCTGAAGAGGCAGGCACTGAGGGGGCGACAAAGGCTCGGGAGGAGACAAAAAGCAGGGAGGCCAGTGCTGCTCAGGCAGAAGGCCATGCTCTCACAGCTGCCCTCGTTCAGCAAGGGGCCTACAGGGCTGAGAGCGACAGATCCGGGCACTCAGGGTTTGCAGGGAGGGGGCGGAATTTGATGGACCCCACACGTAAGCTTTTCCTGCCTTTCTAGAACCTCTGGTCAAAACCGCTTGCTCAGGGTTTCACTTCCTGAGCCGCAAGTGGTTGCTCTGCTCACAAAAATAGGAATTAGCTGCCTCCCAAGGGTCCCAGTGTATAATAAATTGCTCTTCAGAACTTGATGACCTGGGAAAAGCAAATGAGGAAGTTGGGTTTGTTCAGGGCCTTGCCGCAGAGCTGGCCAGCGTCTGATAACAGGTGAGGAGGGCAGACCTGACTTCCAAGCCTTTCTCCGAGGCTGGCACCACACTACCTTCTCCCACACTTTTTCTCATGTCATCCTCACAGCTCTGCATCCCCCCAGCCTCCACACTGTACAGGCGAGCAAACGGAGGCTATAGGACGTCCGACAGCTTACACACATATGTCTGCGGACCCAGAGCCCACGCCTTTCACCCCTGGGCTGGGCATACCCAGGACCCTCACTTGGCCTCTCTGCCTCCTGCCTTGCCCGCTCTCTCTCTCCCTTGGCTGGGGTGATGAATCCTCTTTTTACATCTGGATGGAGAAATGCTCACCTCTGCCTGGCACTCAGCGGTCTGCATTAAGGGTGACCACTGCTATTACTAATCAGCCACGTGACCCTGCCTTTGGATCCCTCTTGTAGAATGGGAGTCCTGGGTTTCCCTCTCAAGTTACTTCGGAGTGGAGGATGTGAGGAAAGTGCTGAGCAAGTTCTACATGGATCTACAGTGAGAAAAAGGCAAACTCTGGTTTCTTTTCACAGCGTTCTTTCTTTTAGCAAAGAACTCCAGCAGACAGACAGCACCCACGGCCAAGGAAGAACAGTCACCCAGCACAGTCTGGGGCCAGGCCACACCAAGGGCATTGCTCAAGGGAGCCAGGAAGAATCTGCAGATCTTGCAGTTCAAGCTCACTCAGAGAACACAAGCCCTTCTGCTGCCAAGAGGGTGAGGGGCTTGTGTCTGCTCGCTCTGGGATCCAACAGCCCATAAAGACCTTGACCCTGGACCCCTCTGCAGGGCTGCCCCTGCTTTGCTCAAGCGCCTGGTCAGGCCCAGTGTAACTGTCACTGTCAACTAATGGCTCAAGGCCCGAGTCCCCTCAGCCCCAAGGCAGCTGGGAGGCTGAACCTGGAATCTGACTGCTCCCGAAAGACCCCCAGATCCAGTCAGTTCTCAAGCCCACCCCATCAATTATACATGAGACAGCCAATTTCTCTCGATCTCTGGCTCCAGGCTCAAGCACTATCACCTCTCATGGTCTCCTCACCTCCCTTCCCTGAAATCCTTTATTAGAATCTGCCTCGAACGTTCCCTTGTAAAAACCATCACTGATTCGACTCAAGACTGGAACCCATGCTGGCGCCGCGGCTCAATAGGCTAATCCTCTGCCTTGCGGCGCGGGCACACCGGGTTCTATCCCGGTTGCCTCTCTTCCAGGCCAGCTCTCTGCTGTGGCCCGGGAAGGCAGTGGAGGATGGCCCAAGTGCTTGGGGCCTGCACCCCATGGGAGACCAGGAGAAGCCCCTGGCTCCTGGCTTCGGATCAGCACGGTGTGCCGGCCGCAGCGGCCATTGGAGGGTGAACCAATGGTAAAGGAAGACCTTTCTCTCTGTCTCTCTCTCACTGTCCACTCTGCCTGTCCAAAAAAAAAAAAAAAAAAAAAAAAAAAAAGACTGGCACCCAGGCACCTCTATCCAGATAATCTTCCTAAGAGAAAATCCACAAGGGCTGGCACTATGGCCTAGTGCTGCTTGCAGTGCCTGCATCCCATATGGTCTCCATTGTGAGTCCCAGCTGCTCCTCTTTCCATCCAGCTCTCTGCTATGGCCTGGGAAAGCAGCAGAAGATGGCCCAAGTCCTTGGGCACCTGCACCTGCATGGGAGACCCGGAAGCTCCTGGCTCCTGATCAGCGCAGCTCCGGCTACTGCGGCCATTTGGGAAGTAAACCAGCGGTTGGAAGACCCCTCTCTCTGCCTGTGACTCTCTGTAACTCTTTCAAATAAATAAATAAATCTTTTAAAAAAAGAAAATTCACAAAAATCTCCCACTCCTGGTGGCAGGCACTGTGAAGTCTCAGGTAAAGCCGCTGCATGCAACACCGGCATCCTACATGAGCACCGGTTCCTGTCCCGGCTGCCCCACTTCCTAACCAGCTCCCTGTTAATGGCCTGGGAGAAGCAGCAGAAGATGGCCCAAGTGCTTCAGCCCCTGCCACCCAGATGGAGCTCCTGGCTCCTGGCTTTGGCCTGGCCCGGCACTGGCTGTTACGGCCCTCTGGGGAATGAACCAGAAGGTAGAAGATCTGTCTCTCCCTCTCCCTCTGTAACTCTCAAAATAAATAAATAAACCTTAAAAAGAAAAAAACAAAAACAGCAGCTCCCACTACTGACACTTCAACACGCAGTGCTGAGTTCACACGGCAGCCTGACTCACCAGGCCCTCACCACTGAGCGTGCAAACCTCTTCTTTCACCCTGCTCCTCAGTAACCCACGCCCAGCAGCCTTGCTTCCCTGAACACGTATCCTGGGTAGAGCGCCTGTTCCCTCCAGCACCGCGCTCCCATAGCCCCTGGACCCCTGCCCTCTGGTGTGGCTACGACTTAATAGACTGTCTTTCCTGTTCAATTTCCAGGCAAGCCAGGTCCAATAACTACCCTCCTCCTCTCCTACACCCGGTAAATGCCTGATGGGGGCAGACTTGTCATCTGGACAGCTGGCGTGTGTCACTCTCACCCGGCAGGGCCGGTCAGAAAGCTGCTTACAGGGTTAAAGCGCATTTGCGGACAAGGACAACAGCCTCCATTTCCTTAGAAATAGGAAGGACCAGAATATCCAGCGACAGAAGCTTACTTAGCAAATTTCAGTGCAGGACTCAACAGACCGAGCACCAAGTCACTGAAACTGCCGGGAAATGTTGACAGCGTCAAGTGAAAAACAGGATGAGAACTGCGTGCACCACATGATAAGTAAGGCCAGACACACCTTCCACAGTGGGGTTACTGATAGGATTTTCTCCCAGGAGATACACATCCTATTTCACTATTAAAGTAGTTTGAACTAGGTTCACTAATAAAACAAGCCATGGGGAACCAAAAAAAAAAAAAAAAAAAAAAAAAGAGGGCTTTTCCCCATACTTGGAGCTATTGCTCTGGCTGGGTCCTGAAAGCCATGGTTGATTTCGTTTTTTTTTTTTTTTTTTTTTCTTTTTTTTTGACAGGCAGGGTGTACAGTGAGAGAGAGAGAGAGAGAGAGAGAAAGGTCTTCCTTGGCCATTGGTTCACCCTTCAATGGTCGCTGCGGCCGGCGCAATGTGCTGATTTGAAGCCAGGATCCAGGTGCTTCTCCTGGTCTCCCATGGGGTGCAGGGCCCAAGCACTTGGGCCATCCTCCACTGCACTTCCTGGCCACAGCAGAGAGCTGGCCTGGAAGAGGGGCAAGCGGGACAGAATCCGGTGCCTCGACCGAGACTAGAACCCAGTGTGCCGGCGCCGCAGGCAGAGGATTAGCCTAGTGAGCTGCGGCGCCGGCCATGGTTGAGCTTGCCAGATCTACGAGTCAAAGAAGCTCTTGGTTGTTTCCCATCGTGGGCGTCAGACCACAATGGTCCTGCTGCCCACCCCACTGAAAGCAAGCAGAGGGTCAGGCAAGGAAAGAGCAAATCAAGCATCATAAGGAAACAGAAAGAGTACCTTTCTTGGTCGTGGTGAAATACTTTGAGTCAGTCATGTTGGTCCCTTATCTGCGGCCAGACTCTGCAAGACAAAGAAAGGGAAGCTTTCAGCTGGGTTCCATTCCATTTCCAGCTGGGAGGGAGAGCAGGAGGAGGAGGGGATCCAGCACACATGTGGATGGAAGGCACTGCTGAAGTCTTTACCAAGCCAGCGGATGTCAGATCTTGGTTAATGAGTCTGGAAAGGTGATTCTGAGGGATTCATGACATTTGGTCATTTGTGAGTGTGCACATCTTTTTTCTTTCTTTTTTGAAAGGCAGAGTTAGAGAGAGAGGTCTTCCATGTGGGTGCAGGGGCCCAAGTGCTTGGGCCATCTTCTTCTGCTTTCCCAGGCCATAGCAGAGAGCTGGATCAAAAGTGGAACAGCCAGGACTTGAACCAATGCCCATATGGGATGCCAGCACTGCAGATGGCAGCCTTACCCGCTATGCCACAGTGCCGGCCCCCACGTGCATATCTTTTGACTCAGCAATTCTCCTCATGCTTCTAGGAATCTCTCCCACAGAAATACATGCACAAATACAAAAAGGTTTATTGAGATACTACCCTTAATTACACCCCACTGGGAAGAACTTAAATGTCTATCAATAGGGAATAATAAACACTCTGGAGGAGTCCATGAGTCAGAAAGCCCCTAACATGGGCAGCTGTTTAACCTAGAGTTGAAAACACATGCATCCCACAGGAGTACCTGGCCTTGATTCCTGGCTCTTGCTCCTGACTTCAGCTTCCTGCTAATGCACACCCTAGGACTGGTAATGGCTCAAGTAATTAAGTTCCTGCTACCCACATGGGAGATCTGGATTGAGCTCCTAATTTTGGCCCTGGCCCATCGTCAATTGTTCTGGGGCATTTTTGGGGTGAACCAGCAGATGAGAGCTCTCTTTGTCTCTGCCTCTCAAATTAAAAAAAAAAAAAAAAAAAGTCCAGGGGCCAGCACTGTGGCGGAGGAGGTTAAGCTGCCACCTGCAAAGCTGGCATCCCTTATGAGCACCGGTTCTAGTCCTGGCTGCTCCACTTCCGATCCAGCTCCCTGCTAATGCACCTGGGAAAGCAGAGAAGCTGGCCCAAGTGCTTGGGCCCCTGTATCCAAGTGGAAGAACCAGATGAAGCTGCTGATTCCTGGCTTTAGCCTGACCCAGTCCTGACTACTGCAGAGAAAGATCTTTCTTTCTCTCTGTCTCCTCTCTAAATCTGCCTTTCAAATAAATAAATACGTCTTAAAAAAAAAAAAATGTTCATTGGATCCGGCGCTGTGGCGTAGCAGGTAAAGCAGCCGCCTGCAGAGCCGGCATCCCATATAGGCGCCAATTCGAGTCCCGGCTGCTCCATTTCCGATCCAGCTCTCTGCTGCGGCCTGGGAAAGCAGTAGAAGATGGCCCAAGTCCTTGTGCCCCTGCACCCACGTGGGAGACCTGGAGGAAGCTCCTGGCTCCCGGCTTCACATTGGCGTAGCTCTGGCTGTTGTAGCCAATTAGGGAGTGAACCAGCAGATGGAAGACCTCTCTCTCTGTGCCTTTGCCTCTGCCTCTCCTTCTCTGTGTAACTTTGACTTTCAAATAAATAAATATTAAAAAAAAAAAAAGTTCATCAACTCAGATCAATAAATTAAAACCCATAGCAATCACAGTTACAACAGCCCCATCATGGCGTTCATTCCGTCTTGCACGGTTTTAAATGTTTCACACATGCTAACTAGATAAATTTATAAGACCCAATACAATGTAAACAGTTGTTATACTGTACTGCTTACAGAAAAAGAAAATAAAGTCTGGTTATATTCAGTACTGATGAATTTTTTTCTGAACATTTTTAATCAGCAGCTGGATGCATCCACCAATGCCCCCACCATGGATACAGAAGGCCAACTATACAGTCAAATGAGACTGGAAAATGCCAACTTCAAAAAGCAAAGGAGGGGGCCGGCGCCGCGGCTCACTAGGCTAATCCTCCGCCTTGCGGTTGGGGCGCCGGATTCTGTCCCGGTTGCCCCTCTTCCAGGCCAGCTCTCTGCTGTGGCCAGGGAGTGCAGTGGAGGATGGCCCAGGTGCTTGGGCCCTGCACCCCATGGGAGACCAGGAGAAGCACCTGGCTCCTCCCATCGGATCAGCGTGGTGCGCCAGTTGCAGCGCGCCGGCCGCGGCAGCCATTGGAGGGTGAACCAAGGGCAAAGGAAGACCTTTCTCTCTGTCTCTCTCTGTCCACTCTGCCTGTTAAAAAAAAAAAAAAAAAAAGGCGCAAAGGAGGGGCCAGTACAAGGGGTTAAAGTCCTGGCGTGCAGCGCCAGTATCCCATATGGGCTCCGGTTTGAGTCCCAGTTGCTCACTTTTGATCCAACTCCTTGCTAACGTGCCTCAGAAAGCAGTGGAGGATGGTCCAAGTCCTTGGGCCCCTGCACTCATGTGGGAGACCCAAAAGCAGCTCTTAGCTCCTGGCTTCAGATGGGCTCAGTTCTGGCCATTGTGGCCATTTAGGGAGTGAACCAGTAGATGGAAGACCCCCCGCTCCCAGTAACTGTCTTTCAAATAAATAAAAAGCAAAGGAGGCTTTCATTCTCCACAACTGTTCCTGAGCATCGCTTCTAACACAGTGGTGTGCACTGCTTGTCTCCGGCACCTACACGCTGCACTCTACAGCACCCTCCAAACTTACGTGGCCAGCTGTTCTCAGAGCATCTCCCAGTGCAAAATGCAGTGTTAAGTACTAAGGTAAACAGGACAAAGAAAGTACCAAGGCCCTCTTATTCACTCACCAAGTATCTACTGAGCATCTACTATGTCCTCAATAGCCCCTCTTGGTCAACAGATGAAAAAGTAGCTACAAGGAGCCCAGTCACTCTGGGCACACGTGGCAACGGTTTCTGGCACTGTTCCTGTTAAAGCCAGGGGCTTGACGTGGGCATGGCGATTCAGAGGGCTAAGTTGCTGTCTGGGACACCAACATCCCATATCAAAGTGCCTGGTTCAAGTCCTGCTTACTCTACACTTCTTCTTGTTTTATTTATTTATTTTTTTAGATTTATTTATTTTCTTATTTGAAAGGCAGAGTTACAGAGAGAGAGAGAGGGAGAGACAGAGAAAGAAAATCTTCCATCTGCTGGTTCACTCCTCAAATGGACACAACAGTCAGGCTGGGCCGATCTGAAGCCAGGAGCTTCTTCTGGGTCTCCCACGTGGGTGCAGGGGCCCAAGGACTTGCACCATCTTTTTATGGCAGGACAGCAGTGGGAACAGCCCCTAACTGAGATTTGTTTCAGCCATCAGTGATAAACAAGTATGCACTATCTTGGGTGGCCTTACATCCTTGGTGGATCCTATTAGAATAAAGGGATAAAAGCTTCACTGACAAACACTGTAAAAACTAGTCTACAAAAAAAAAAAAAAAAAAAAAAATTTCTACTTTCCTTTCGCTTCACAAAGTTGAAAAGAGATGGCAGTCCTGTTCTATGGAAGCCGCAGGCAAGAGCAGAGGAGCCCCCCGTGGCTGATGAGCGAGGTTCTGCAGCAGGGCCTCTTACTCGCCACCCTCCAGTCCGAGTCAGGGCGGTGGACACAGCCCTGGCCTCCCTCCCGCTTCACGCCTGGCCCGGGCTCTGCATCGAGCAAGTGTTCATTTGGCAGTTGTTGAAAGAAATGAAAAGGGGCCACTGAAATCCCACTGGGCTCAGCCAGCTCTTTCACAGCTCTGTTATATAATGAGGGAGCACTTGTTCCCAGCAGAAATATAGCTGATTTTAAAAAGTTGTTTTGTTTTGTTTTGTTTTTTTGGCACACGCACAGATCTATTTTCTCAGAGAAACCTCACCATCTTGGAGGTTCTCTCCAGCATTCTGAGAATGAACAGGTAGGAGGAGAGGGTTTGTACAAAATAGCAAAGGGCTGCGTGGCTTCAAAGTCAGACAAGGGGAAAAGTGTCCAGAATGGGAAAGCACCCCGTCTCCTGGAGTTACATCTGAGAGGGATAACTGAAGGCAAAGGGGGCTCAGCTCACAGCCCACAAAGAACCATGGAAGGAAACACAAACCTCTCTTCCCCACTTAAATACAGAAGGAAACAGAAGTGAGCAAACGGAGCAGTCATGGAACAGGGGCTGTGGTGGTGCCCGGGGACCTGGCCATGACTGCTGGACTGACGAGAAACTGCTCAAGCTCCTGGGGTGGCAAAGCAGACTTCCATAAACATTTAACAGAAGGGGAGGAGAAGAGCTACGGTGGCTGTGAAGGGCCTGATGCCAGCTACGTCAAACTGGTATCATCAGATGGCCTTGAATTTACTGTAGAAACAGAGCATGAGCTAATATCAGGCACTATTAAAGCCAGTTTTTGTGGCCTGGGTGGGTTTGCTGAGAACAAAACCAACAAGGTCAGTTTTATAGACTCTTCCAACCATACTATCAAAAGCATGCATTTGATTTACCTACAACCAGCTCCACCAACATTCCTGAACTCCCTGCTACAACAAACTACACCAGAACTGCTGAGAGCTGAAAACTTTCTAGATTATTAAATAAACCACAAACACACACACATCAACCTGCCGTAGACAATCGAACGTCAGAGCGGCGCAGAATTTCTTCTCCAGCAGAAGAGGCCGGCAGGGGTGTTCCCCTCCTATGCAGGCACACGACAGCTGGGGGCCCGAAATTCCTAGGACATAACACGCGGGCGACAGATCTGTGTCCTATGAAACTGGCCGGGAGGAGGAAGAGGGCGACAGCCTCTCCTTTTGGGATTACAGGCAGGACAGAGACGCAGGGGCAGAGCGCGGAACGGCCACGGCTACCGGCCCTGACGCTGCTCCACCTGAGCTTTTGAGGACACTCTCTTTTACGGTGCTAACTGCTCCCACACACGCTGCTGGTGGCGGCTGCTGCTTTCTCCCACGGCATCTCTCTGAGCCTCCGCAGAGGGCCCTGGGGGACTCCGAGGCAGAAATCGCTGGCTCTGAAGTTGTTTCACACACAGGAAACTAAAGCAGAGGAGGAAGGGGATGGAGAGAGAAGTGAAAATGCTCCTGGAAAGCCACCCCAAAACAGATTAGAAACAAAACAAAACAAAACACCTCACTTCACGGAGAGCAATCAGCTAACAGCTTATGGAGCCACTCCGGGTGGCTGGCTCCCCGTGTCCTTTCTCTCATGAGTGTCCTCACACCAGTACCAGGTCTTGCAGTTGCCTCTTGGAAGTCAGGACAAGAGATATTTTTCGTTCTTTCTGCTGGGATGGAAAACCCCTCTGGTTCAGTCCTCGAGGAGCTCAGACCTCCAGTGTCACAAGAGAGACAGACACGCTCTTCCTGGCACTGCTGAGCGGACACTAACACCGTATCCCTACCCACAGAGGCCACAGGGACTGAGACCTTGCTCTCTGATGAATCTGATCGGGTACATGAGCCACATGTGAAAGCAGGCAGCCAGGAAGACAGAAACCAGCTTTGGATGTGGCAGGGAACACTAAAAAATAAAAAATAAATTTTAAAAAGGCCATCATTTAAGTGCTCTGGCCACTGTGATGAGTCACTTTTGCCAAGGAGGCAGCATTCTGGGCTGGGATCCCCCTCAGTCCTCAGTTCTGGCTTTTACAGGGTGAGGAATGCCTCCAGGGATGTCTGGCCTAAATTAAAAGGGGCACAGCTGGAACAACTGGTTTGCCCATGAGGAGCCACCGTTGCCAGCTCAGGTCAATCTTCCCACACCCACAAGTGGAAGACCATTTCCTTGATGTCACAGCCAAGAACTAGTTCCTGCTAACCACACTTTTAGACTTAACAAAGAGGAACTAAAAGCAACACAGCCTGAAATACAGTAACTTTCTTTTGTTTTCTAGAACTATAAAGAAGCCCCTCGGGGCCAGATCTGTGGCGCAGTAGGTTAATCCTCAGCCTGCGGCACCGGTATCCCATATGGGCTGGTTCTAGTCCCAGCTGCTCCACTTCCAGTCCAGCTCTCTGCTATGGCCTGGGAAAGCAGAAGATGGCCCAAGTCCTTGGGCCCCCGCACCCACGTGGGAGACCAGGAAGAAGCTCTTGGCTCCTGGCTTCAGATTGGTGCAGCTCTAGCTGTTGCAGCCATTTGGGGAGTGAACAAATGGAAGGAAGACCTTTCTCTCTGTCTCTCCCTTTCACTGTCTGTAATTCTAACTCTCAAATAAAATAAATAAAATCTTTTTTTAAAAAAGAAAGCCCCTCATGAGAATCACAGGCCAGAGACAAACAAGCAATGTAGGAGCCAGCACCACGGCATAGCAGGTAAACCTACCACCTGCAGTACTGGCATTCCATATGGATGTCAGTTCGAGTCCCAGCTGCTCCACTTCCTATCCACCTCTCTACTATGGCCTAGGAAAGCAGTAGAAGATGGCCCGAGTCTTTGGGCCCCTGTACCTGCGTGGGAGACCCAGAAGAAGCTCCTGGCTCCTGACTTCGGATCAGCCCACTTCTGGCTGTTGCAGCCATCTGGGGAATGAACCAGCAGATGGAAGACCTCTCTCTCTCTGCCTCTCTGTAACTCTGCCTTTCAAGTAAAATAAATAATAAATATATATATATATATATTTTTTTTTTTAAAAAGCAGCAATGTAGTCTAGGAGTAGGAAACAGGTCTTAGGGGACAAAGGGTGTGTGGGGGGAACATGCATAGAAATATTCCCATCTAACCACTGTATTTTAGTCATAGAAGTTAGGTTTAGTTTCAAGAAAAAATGTCCTCAACACTTTTCAATTTTTTGCCTTCAAATATCTAAATACAATTTTATGTACAAGAAATGCTTAATCTTTCTATGTTTTAAGCTCATAATATTAATTTAAAGATATATTAAAAAATGAAGAAAATGAGTATTGAGTAGATTTCAATTTTTTCTCCAAAGGCTCAAAATTGCTAGTAATAGTCACTTTCTAAAGGAAAGAGCACTGAGGTCATGCTCTCTGTAACTCAATTTTCCCTTGCTCCTCTGTGTATTTCATACTTCTTCTGGCAGCGGATAACTGACCAGAATAAATGCAAATGCCATAAATATAATGGGGTTTCATTTACATGTTGTCAAAAGAAGTACAAGACAAAACCAACCCATGGTGATGGTGATAACCAGCTGATGGAAGATCTTCCTCTGTCTCTTCCCTTTCTCTAACTCTGCCTTTCAAATAAATAAATCTTAAAAAAAAAATTATGAAATACAGCCCAGTGTTAGAAAAGACAAAAGGGAGACTGGAATGTTGCATCATCCAGAGGAGAGAACCCTATTGAGGGTGACACAAAGTCAGTAGGTACAGCCAGAGGGGGGCCTGGAAGAGGGCTCTGGGGATGAAAATGAACTTCATCCCGAGGCACAGACTGGTCACGCTGCTCACTGAGGAGCTCAGCATTTCAGCTGGCACCAACTGTGCGAACGTGCAAATCACTTGAAAAAAAATCATTCAGGTTAAGCTGCCACGTGCAACGCTGGATCTCATTTAAATGCCGGTTCAATTCCAGGCTACTCTGACCAAGCCCCTGCTAATGCACCTGGGAAAGCAGTGGAAGATGTCCCAAGTGTTTGGGCCCCTGCTACCTAACCTACGTGGGAAACCCAGATGGAGTTCCAGGCTCCTGGCTTCTGCCTGGCCCAGTCTTGGCCATTGTGACCATCTGAGGAATGAACCATTGGTTGGAAGATCTCTGTCTCTCTGTAATTCTGCCTTTCAAATAAATAATAATAATAATGAAATACAGCCCAGTGCTGGAAAAGAAAAAAGGGAGACAGGAACGTTATATCATCCAGAGGAAAGAAAGCCCTTCTGAGTGTGACATAAAATCAACAAGTCTCAACAAGGATCTGTGAACTCAATTATATACAGATCAAGTTTTCTTGTATGGCCCAAACATAATAAAAAGCCAAAAAGACAAATGATAAACACAACACATAAAAATCTGCATCACATTGTAGACAAAGCCCATTTTCCTTAATGTATAAAAAATGACCACAAACAGGAGACTGGCAGAGGATATAGACAGTTCACAGAAAATGAAATATAATGGTTCAAGCTTACTCCCAATAAGAGAAGCACACATTGAAACAACAATGAAATACCACCTGTTGGCTGCTAAACTGATAAAGACCCCATGTTGGCACTGATGTGGGGAAACAGGCACCCTCATGTGATGCTAATAAAATCTAAATTGCTACAACATGGGCAACAATTTGGCAGCCAAGCTTTTTTTTTTTTTTTTGACAGGCAGAGTGGACAGTGAGAGAGACAGACAGAGAGAAAGGTCTTCCTTTGCTGTTGGTTCACCCTCCAATGGCCGCCGCGGCCGGCGCGCTGCAGCCAGCGCACTGCGCTGATCCGATGGCAGGAGCCAGGTGCTTCTCCTGGTCTCCCATGGGGTGCAGGGCCCAAGTACCTGGGCCATCCTCCACTGCACTCCCTGGCCACAGCAGAGAGCTGGCCTGGAAGAGGGGCAACTGGGACAGAATCCAGCGCCCTGACCGGGACTAGAACCCGGTGTGCCGGCGCCACAAGGCAGAGGATTAGCCTATTGAGCCGCGGTGCCGTCTGGCAACCAAGCATTTAAAGTCGCAAATGTATTTACCCTTTGGCCCAGCAACTCTGCTCCCAGGACTTTGTATGTACAAAGTTGTGTAGAGACAAGGTTATTTATACAGCATCCTTCCTAATGGTAAAATACTGTGATTGCCTTGAATGTCCATCAACAGGACTGATTTATAAAAAAGACAGCATGGTATACAGACAGATGGAACAGCAAGCAACCATGAAAAAGAATGAAGCAATTCTATATATGCTTTCAGCAAAACTTTCCAAGGTATTAAATGAAAAAAGCAAGATGCAACAGAATATGTAGTGTGGTACGATTTCTGTTACAGATACATTAACAAAAGCATGAACATCTGAGTATTTGCAAGTGCACCAGTTGACCCTGAAAAAATAATACGAAAAGGCAGCAGTGGTTTCCTCTGGGGAAAAAGCCAGGTGGGCCCAGCGCTGTGGCACATGGCCTGGAACGTGTGCTTTCCCTACTGGAGTCCTGGCCCCTGACTTCCAATACAGCTTCCTACTAACACATTATGGGAGGCAGCAGATGACAGCCAAAGTGCCTGGGCCCCTGCCACCCAGCCCCGAGCTGCAGCACCTGGTCCTGCCCTGGCTGTTGCAGGGCATTTGTGGAATAAACCCGTGGAGGGAAGAGTTCTCCTGATTCCCTCCATCCCACCCCGGCCTTTGAAGTGAATGAAAGAAAATTTTTTTAAATTTCTTTAAAAAATACAGCTAGGTGATTACGGAATAGGGTGAGAGATTGACTTTTCATTATTTACCTCTTTATAGCTTGGAAATTTTGTCCCCTGTGCATGTATTCAAACGTAAACCAGTTTAGAAAGAAGGATGTACCCCAACACTCTTCAGTCTGACTCAGACATGGCTGCCCAGGAGGTGCCTCCTCCCGACCCAAGGGACAGACATCCCAGCAGCATCAGACTCAGTCAAGTCCCAGATTTTTAAAAATTTTTTTTTGACAGGCAGAGTTAGACAGTGAGAGAGAGAGAGACAGAGAGAAAGGTCTTCCTTTTTCCATTGGTTTACCCCACAAGTGGCCGCTACGGCCGGCGTGTTGCAGCCGGCGCACCGCGCTGATCCGATGGCAGGAGCCAGGTGCTTCTCCTGGTCTCCCATGGGGTGCAGGGCCCAAGCACCTGGGCCATCCTCCACTGCACTCCCGGGCCACAGCAGAGAGCTGGCCTGGAAGAGGGGCAACCGGGACAGAATCCGGCGCCCCGACAGGGACTAGCACCCGGTGTGCCGGCGCCGCAGGCGGAAGATTAGCCTAGTGAGCCGCGGCGCCGGCATAGTCCCAGGTTTTCCACAGCTGTCCTCATAACTCTCATTTGGGACCTTTCCTAATGAAGCCAGCCCAGTAACTGGCACTGTGTGTGGCACATCTTGTTAGATAACAGATGTTGGCTAGTAAAGTGAACAGGGGGGCTGTGGCGTAGTAGGCTAAGCCTCCACCTGCTGTGCCAGAATCCCATATGGGCACTGGTTCGAGTCCTGGCTGCTTCTCTTCTGACCCAGCTCTCTGCTATGGCCTGGGAAAGCAATAGAAGATGGCCCAAGTCCTTGGGCCCCTGCACCCATGTGGGAGACCCAGAAGAAGCTCCTGATTGGCTCAGCTCCGGCTGTTGTGGCCATCTGGAGACTGAACTACTGGATGGAAGACTTTTCTTTCTGTCTCCCCCTCTCTCTGTCTATAATTCTCTCTCTCAAATAAAATACTTAAAAAAAGAAAAAAAAGGGACATCAGGTTCCCAGAGTAGCTACAAAACCAAGGGCACGTAACAGATCAAGACACGAGAGCACTGTCACAAATGCCAGACAGTGAGGACTGGGCAGACCGGGAATATAAGACTTAAGTTTTAATGTTCAACAAACATGACAAGGCTGATCCAGTGCCAAGATGGCTGCCAGGAAACTTGGCTTTGTTGTCAACAGCTGTGTGACCATAGGTCAATCACCCTATCTCTGGGTCTTATTTCTCCAACTGTCAAACAAAGAGAATTCAATCAATTACTTTCAAGCCCATTCCCATTTTTTTTTTAAATAATTTTTTTTGTTTGTTTAAAAGGCAGAAATATAGAAAGAAAAGGAGAGAGAGAGAGAGAGAGAGAGAGAGAGAGAGAAAGATCATTCATCTACTGGTCCACTCCCCAAATGGCCTCAATGGCAGGGGCTGGGCTGATTCAAAGCCAGGAGCCAGGAGCTTCTTCCGTGTCTCCCATGTGGGTGCAGGGGCCAAGGACGTGGGCCATTTTCCACTGCTTTCCCAGGTACATCAGCAGAGAGCTGGATGGGAAATGGAGCAGCTGGGACTCGAACCAGCACCCATATGGGATGCTGGCACTGCAAGCAGAGGCTTAACCTTCCTTGCCACAGTGCCAGCCCCCACCCCCATTCTTAAATTGGTAAAAACAGAAAAAAGTGGAGCTGTTCTGGCTAAGGTTAAGGTATAGGATCTACAGTCCAGGGCCGGCATTGTGGTGTAACAGGTAAAGTTGCTGTATGCAATGTTGGCATTCCATAGGGGTGCTGGTTCATGTCCTGACTGTTCCACTTCCCATCCAGCTCCCTTCAAATGGCCCAGGAAAAGCAGTGGAAGATGGCCAAAGTGTTTGGACCCCTGCACCAACATGGGAGACCTGGATGAAGCTCCTGGTTCTACTCCCCACCCCCTTTCCTCCCTCTCTTTGGTGATTCTTTCAAAATAAATCAACAAATCTTAAAAAAAAAAAAAAAAAAAAAGGAAAGGACCTGGAGTCCAGCTCACTCGACTGTGTCTGTTTCTCTGCCTCCACCAAAGGCCCTTCAGACAACCCATGGTCTACAATCTACTAAAGGCCAGATAAAACCCCCACATTTCACATCCTCTTCTCCAGGAGAGACCCATCTTCCCACCAAGAGGACAAAGAGAATGAAGGCAGCCAGGGCCAGCTAACCTTAGTAAGAAGGCAAACAGTAACAAGCGAGGCAGGAAAAGTATCCTAACTCCCCAAATGGCCAGGGCAAGGACCTGGTAGCTCAGTGGAGTTTCTTGTCCAAGCAGCCCAGCTCTGCCATTAGATGGGAAGTGTGTAGCTGGCAGCATTAGCACAGCATACTGTACACCTCCAGCCCTCGGCAAACTCCTGAGGGAGATGACTGGTGCTCAGACCAACTGGAGGAGCAGCTTCAGGAAGGGGAAAAGGGAGAGACATCTGACAGGGTGCGATCCAATGTGCCATGACCCCTCCTGGAATTCAAGGGTATCTGGACAGAGGCCAGTGTTGTGGCACAAGGAGTTAAGCTGCCAACTGTGATGCTGGCATCCCATATTGGAGTGGGAGTCCTGGTTACTTGGCTTCTGACCCAGCTCCCTGCTAAGGGAGTGGAGATGGCTCAAATACTTGGGCCTTGTCACTCATGTGGGACCAGGATGGAGTTCCTGGCTCCTGGCTTTGGCCTGGTCCAGACCTGACTGCTGACTGTTACAGCCATTTGGGGAGTGACCCAGCAGATGGCAAGTATCTCTCTCTCTCCCTCTCTCTCTGTATGCCACTGTGCCTTTCTAGTAAATAAAAATAAATGTTGGTGAGAGAACTGTCTGAAGGTCCGTGTTGGTGGCTTCAACTGTGAAATCCTTCCCTGAGAAAGCACCACTCCAAGGCACATGCTACCTGAGGGACAGTCAAGACCAGGTTAGGGAAAGAGAAAAAAAGGGGCTAAGCCAGTGTCACCAATTCCCGTCACTTGGGACAGGAGAACTTTGATCGTTCTTTGTGTGTTGTTCTTCCAGTTCTGTCTCAAGGGCAGACAGAGGCTGACCCATTTTCCAAGGACTCCCCTGTTGGCAATGCCCTGGATGGCGCGCCTGCCCCCACAAAGCTTAGAATTTAGAAGAGAAGAGGACTCTACTCGGCACTCCTCATCTGACAGTCTCCTTACAAACAGCGAGAGGCCTCGGTTCCCCTTCTAAACAGGAATACAGGTGAGGCCAGGGGAGGACGGTGAGTCAGCAGCAAGGAAATCAGACCTCCGCTCGGACTTTCCCTGAGATGATGTGGTCACTGAGCTCGGCAATTTCAGCATAAAATTCAGAACAAGGGGCCGGCGCTGTGGCATAGTAGGTTAACCCACTGCCTGCAGTGCCAGCATCCCACATGGGCGCCAGTTTGAGTCCCAGCTGCTCCACTTCCAATCCAGCTCCCTGCTGTGGCCTGGGAAAGCAGATGGCCCAAGTCCTTGGGCCCCATACCCACATGGGAGACCAGGAAGAAGCTCCTGGCTTCGGATAGACATAGCTCCAGCCATTGTGGCCAACTGGGGAGTGAACCAGCAGCTGGAAGACCTCTCTCTCTCTCTCTCTCTCTCTGCCTCTCTTTCTCTCTCCATGTAACTCTGACTTTCAAATAAATATATCTATCTTTAAAAAAAAAAAAAAAGCACCCTTAATTTGGTCTTCACAATCACATGAGGGAAGTGCAGCCCAGAGAGGTCAAGGCATTTGTTTGAGTCGCACAGCCAGAAAGCAGTAGTGCCAGCACTCTCCACCACTGCCCCGCAATGAGGCCACATGTTCCTCTGTGTCCAGCGAGGGGCTCCTCACTAAATGAAGCCCTGGCACACACGTACGCCCTAGGCTAAAGGGCGCGTCAAATGGGTTGCCACACAGCTCCGCAGTCCCTCAGATGTTGAATTACAGGTTATTGTCGGGCCGGCCCATGCAGCTTGGACAACAGGAACATCGAGTTTAGTAGCGTGTGCAGAGAACGCTCGCCTGGATGAGCCTGGCAAGTTATGGGCCTCCCAGGATGTGGGTGAAAACTGATTAATAAAAACCAGCCTCCCAGGGCCCCTAGCAATTAGAAGTCGCAAAATGAAAGGAACCAAAGGTAGGCAAATGTTCTTGTATCAGCACAAAGTCTCTAAAAACGCATTCTAGATCAGACGCCAGTTCTTAACTGATCTACGGACAGCAGGTGTGGAAAGATCTAGTGCCGAAGGAGAGCTCCTCTGGACTGGAAAGAAAATTAATAAGGACTTCTTCTGAACACTATTGACCAAGATGAGGGGAAAGGGCTGAATGAAGACTACAGAACAAGGCTCCCTGCAATCTGTTTCCCGCCCAGACAGTGGGAACACTGTGGAGATCTGTCAGGTCTCATCGCCGTCCTTTCGGCACACACAGCCACGTGCAGCACTGTCCACTCCACGCCTGGGACTGTGCACCCAGGAGAGGAGGGATGGTCCTCCCCCTTGCTTACAGACTCAGGCCACGTAAAGGCTGCAGGGGAACAGCAGGGTGGTGACGCCCTCCAGGTAACTGCACCCAAAGCTCGGAGGAGGAGGGCCCTGAGCCAGGGGAACATCCAGGGAAGCTCTCTTAGATGAAAAGAGGCTTGGCTGGACGTGAAAAGACACAACAGATTTGGAGAGGGAGGGGCAGGGGTGGCATGGAGAAGACCCTAAGACACCAGTGAAACAAAGGAGGGCTCGCAGAACAACTAAGGCACTGCCAGCACCGGCTGGGGAGCAGGTTCTGTGCTTGGTCATTCAATCACTTACTTCTGTTATCCATTTATTATCATTACTATTTAAGATTTATTTATCTATTTGAAAGTGAGAGCTACACAGAGAGAGAAGGAGGGGCAGAGAGAGAGAGTGGTCCTTCTGCTGGTTCACTCCCTAACTGGCCACAACATCTGGGGCTGCGCCAATCAGGAGCCAGGAACCAGGAGCTTCCTCCGGTCTCCCACGCATGTGCAGGGGCCCAAGGACTTGGGCCATCTTCTACTGCTATCCCAGGCCATAGCAGAGAGCTGGATCAGAAGTGGAACAGCTGGGACTTGAACCGGCGCCCATATGGGATGCCGGCACTGCAGTGGTGGCTTTACCTGCTATGCCACAGCACCGGCCCCCTATCCATTTAAAAATGAGGAGTGAGGGGTAGGCATCTGGCCTAGCAGTCATCGGGGCGCCTGGGTTCAAAGTGCTGGTCTCAGCTCCTATTTCAGGTTCCTGCTAACGGAGACCCCGGGAGACGGCAGTGATGGCTCAAGTGGTTGGGCCCTTGTCTCTCACGCAGGAGACCTGGAATGGCTTCCTGGCTCCCAACGTCAGTCCAGCCAAATCCAAGTCACTGCAGGCATTTGGAGAATGAACCAGCAAACTGGAACAATCTCTTTGTCTCCCTGCCTCTCAAGTACATAAGTATTTTGTTTTTCCTGGTGAGGAGTTAGAGATGCAGAGACAGGCATGCCATAGCCAAAGCCAAAACAAGCATGTGTGTTGTGAAGTCTGGGGGACACCCTGCTTGACCTGGGGCAAGGATCTGGAAGGGAGAGGAGCAGACGAGGTCAGGGAAGGAGGCTGAGATTCAGATGGCCTTGCAGGCCAGGGTGCGCCAGGCCCTGCCAGTCTCCTCAAAGGACAAGCACTTGACACTGCTGGTCACTCCCCGGAACACTGTCTTCCCTCGGACTCCAAGAAGCCACACTCCGTTTCCCTGTGCCCCACTGTCCACGCCGTCTCAGTTTGCTCTGCTCAGTCCTGCTCCTCTCTGGAGCGCCCCAGGCTCAGGCCTCGTCCCTCTCCTTTGCTCCAGCTACGCGACGTGGCCTCTTTAGTGACCACACCAGTGTCAGAGCTTCAAGAGTTGTCCAGATGCTGACAATGCACAATGCCCTATCCCAGCCCACCCTCTCCCCTCAACTCCAGCTCCCACATCCCAGCCTCCTGACGTCCCCACTGGTGTGTCTGAACGGAGAACCCGACCCCCTGCTTCCTTCCCTCTCCCAGCCGCCCACCCCGCAGTGCTCATCGTCTGCTTACTGCCAACACCACCTCTAACAGGTTCTCAGGCTAAAAACCTCAGCGGCAGACCCCGCATGTAACCCGTCAGCAAATCCTATCTGTCTACCTTCAGAACCCAGAATCTAGGAAACTGTTTCTCGCCAGCTGTCACTATCGCCTGGCCCTGGGCCACCATCTCCTCCCACTGAGGCTGCTACCCAAGCTGCTTCCTTCCACGCATGCGGCTCCCAAGAACCCCTCTCGGCGACGGCCAGAACGCTCGTTCTAGAACTGAAGGCAGACCGTGGCAGCCCTCCGGTCCACAACCCCTAACGGGTCCCTGGCCCACTCAGAGTAAAAGCCAAAACTGCTGCCCCGGCCTCACGGCTTCCAAGGCCCCTAGAGGTACACACAGGCACTCTCCCTATCTTTTTTTTTTTTTTTTAAATAATTTGAAAGGCAGAGAAACAGACAGGAAAAGACAAAGGGAGACACACACACACACAATCTTCTATCCACTGGTTCACTTCCCAAATGGCCACAACAACCAGGTGTGGGCCAGATTGAAGCCAGGAGACAGGAACTCACTCAGGGTCTCCCATGTGGATGGCAAGGGCCCAATCACTTGGGCCATCTTCTGTTGCCTGCCCGGGTACATTAGCAGGGAGCTGGATTGGAAGCAGAGTAGCCAAGACTTGAACCGGCACTCGGATGTGGGATGCGGGCATCTTAACTGCTATGCTCCTCACACACACCCTCAATCCCTATTAGATTTTGAACTCTTCTACCCACCCCACCCCAGCTCCAGTCATGCAGGCCTTTTTGCTGATTCCTGAACACCACAGGCATGTCTCCACCTCAGGGCCTTTGCATGTACCATTCCTTTTGTTGGAAGACTTTCTCCAGACAGCCTTGTGGCTCAGTTCCTCACCTCCTTTAAGTCTTGGCTCAAATGTCACCTTCTCATGAGGCCTTCTCTGTTCACTTTTTAAAAGATTTATTCACTTACTTATTTGAAAGGCAGAGCAACAGAGAAGAGAGAGGGGGAGAGAGACCAAGAAAGACATTTTCTATCTGCTGGCTCCCTCCCCGGACGGCCACAACAGCCAAGCCTGGGGCAGGAACTCCATCATCCAGGTCTCCCGGATGGGTGGCTGGGGCCCAAGTGCTCAGGCCATCATCTGCTGCCCTCCCATGAGCATCAGCAGGAACCAGGATCAGAAGCAGCCCTGGTAAGGGATGATGGCATTACAAGCAGTGGCTTAACCCACTGTGCCTTCTCTGACCACTCTATCTAAATCATGTAGCTCCTGCAAGCAACGCCTTCCACCTCCAAACTCTCCTTCCTCCTTTCTTATTCAAAGTACCTGTCATCTACATAACTACACAATGTATTATACTATTTTTTCTCTCCGTAATGTAAATTCCATTAGGGCAAGGATTTTGCTCATTTGTCCACTATCATATTCCTACCTCCTGTTTGCCTGGTATCAGGCCACTAGTATGTGCTCAATACATTTTAAGGACTTGTGCTCAACTTGTCTCGGGAAAATTTCAAGTTTTGGCAACGAACCTCAGCTACATAGAAACTTTCCAATGTTTCACTCTCTGGGTTCTGCTCTGGTTGTCAAATTATTTTGACTACACTGAAATTGAAAATGCCAGAACCCTGCTATGGTGCAGCAGGTTAAAGCCCCTGCCTGCAGCACTGGCATCCCACACAGGCGCCGGTTCGAGTCCCAGCTGCTCCAATTCTAATCCAGCTCCCTGCTAATATGCCTAGGAAAGCAGCGTAAGATGGCCCAAGTCCTTGGAACCCCACACCCATGTGGGAGATCCAGAAGAGGCTCCTGGCTTCAGATCAGCCCAGCTCCAGCCATTGTGGCCCTTTAGGGAGTGAATCAGTAGATGGAAGACTTCTCTCTCTCTCTCTCTGCCTCAGCCTCTGCCTCTCTCTCTTTCAAATAAATAAGATAAATCTTTAAAAAGAAAAAAAGAAAGAAAATGCCAGATCCCTTAGCTAAGAAATGAAAATATAAGACACAGCAGGAAGGGAAAAGGCAGAAGCCAGGAGGCGACATATCCAGCAGGAGAAATGTCCAGGCCACTCCCTGCTGCGAGGCCAGGTGCGTGTCACAGGCTGCCGCAGGCTTCAGCTCACAAAGCGCCAGAGCTCGGCAGGAGGCGTAGGGTGCTGACGCAGGCTGTGGTGTGAGCAGGCTGCGGTGTGAGCGCGGCCAGGCCCTTTTCTCTGCCCAGCACCTGCAGGCCTTCCTTCTGCGTTCAGCTAAGTACCAGGCTTTCTCTGTGTAACTCTGACTTTCAAATAAATAAATAAAATCTTTTTTAAAAAAAGATTTAATTATTTGAGAGGTAGAGTTACAGACAGTAATAGGGAGAGACAAAGAGAAAGATCTTCCTTCCGTTGGTTCACTCCCCACATGGCCGCAATGGCAGGAGCTGTGCTGATCCAAAGCCAGGAGCTGGGAGTTTCTTCCGGCTCTCCCATGTGGCTGCAACCCAGAGCAGCACCGATCCGAAGCCAGGAGCCAAGAGCTTCTTCCGGGTCTCCCACACAGGTACAGGAGCCCAAGGACTTGGGCCATCTTCTACTGCTTTCCCAGGCCATAGCAGAGAGCTGGATCGGAAGAGGAGCAGCCAGGACTAGAACCAGTGCTCATAAGGGATGCTGGTGCCGTAGGCAGAGTATTAACCTACTGAGCCACAGCAACAGCCCCAATAAATAAATCTTTAAAAAAAAGAAAAAGATACCTTCCTTGCATATACTCTCTTAAGTAGGTATTTCTGGGGCTGGCGCTGGCACCGGCATCCATATGGATGCCAGTTTGAGTCCTGGCTGCTCCACTTCTGATCCAGCTCTCTGCTGATGGCCTGGGAAAGCAATAGAAGATGGCCAAAGTGTTTGGGCCCCCAGACCCACATGGGAGACCCGGAAGAACATCCTAGTTCCTGGCTTTAAATCGGCTCAGCTCCAGCTGTTGTAGCCATTTGCAGAGTGAACCAGCAGATGAAGACCTCCCTCTCCCTCTCTCTCTCCCGTCCTCCCTCCCTCTCTCTGTCTTTAACTCTGCCTCTCAAGTAAATAAATAAATCTTAAGAAAAAAAAAACAGTATTTTTTTTTTTTTTTTTTTTTTTTTTTTTTTTTTGACAGGCAGAGTGGATAGTGAGAGAGAGAGACAGAGAGAGAAAGGTCTTCCTTTGCCGCTGGTTCACCCTCCAATGGCCGCCGCTGCAGCCGGCGCACCGCGCTGATCCTGGCAGGAGCCAGGAGCCAGGTGCTTTTTCCTGGTCTCCCATGGGGTGCAGGGCCCAAGCACCTGGGCCATCCTCCACTGCACTCCCTGGCCATAGCAGAGAGCTGGCCTGGAAGAGGGGCAACCGGGACAGAATCCGGCGCCCCAACCGGGGCTAGAACCCGGTGTGCCGGCGCCGCAAGGTGGAGGATTAGCCTATTGAGCCACGGCGCCGGCTTAAAACAGTATTTTTTTAAAAGTAGGTATTTCTGTCTCTGCCCTGCACTATTCTTATTCATTTTTCATTTCTTTCTTTCTTTTTTTCTAATTTGAAAGGCAGAGACAGAGACAGAAAGAAAGACAGAGATCTTCCATCTGCCGGTTCACTCCCCAAATTGGTCAGAGCTGGGCCAATCCAAAGCCAGAAGCCAGAAGCTTTTTCAGGTCTCCCACGTGGGTGCAGGGGCCCAGTTACTTGGGTAATCCTCTGCTGCTTTCCCAGGTGCATCAGCAGGGAGCTTGATTGGAAGTGGAGCAGCCTGGACTTGAACCAGCACCCATATGGGATGCTGGTACGCCACAACACCGGTCCCCTCACTTTTCATCCATTTACTGGTCACCTTCCATGTACATAAGCCCTTCTCTGTGCCGAGATACAGCAGGGAGTGAAACAAACTTCTCTTCACGGAGCTTACATCCTAACAGGGACAGAGACCATAAGCGAGTTAGATAACTAAAACACACTGTATCTTACATATAGCGTAATAACCACTAGGGAGAAAAAGCGTGAGGAAGGATGTCAGGGAGCGTTGGGGGGGTGGGAGGGATACTGAAACTTAATCACTGTGGCCAAGGGAGGCCTCCCGGAGAAGGTAACAGGTGGCATGGTTCGGGAAAAAGCCTGCCAGGCACATGGCAGAGCCAGTGGAGAGGTGGGAGTGTGCCGGGCATCTGAGGACCAGCAGGGAGTAAATGTGACTGAATAAGCAACTGGGGGGGTGGGGGGGCAATTGGCTGAGATCAGAGAAGGGGCCTTAAGGACAGGTGGGGGCTCTGGGTCTGCTCTAAGTGAGGTGGGAGCTGCATCTCGAGAGCTGACTTAATTCCGACAGGTGCTGGCTGCCATGCCTTTTTGTTTTCCTCAGGCTTATCAGTTTCCTAATCATTGCATAGGTTTCACATATCTATTTCTGCTTTATCTCTCTCCCCCAGCAGAATGCAGTAAGCAGCCCAGTGCCCTGGCCTGTTTACCAATCAGCATAGCCCAGTGCCAGGCACAAGCAAGGGCTCAATGAGGAATGAATGAATGACTAAATGGGCCGGCGCCGTGGCTCAATAGGCTAATCCTCCACCTTGCGGCGCCGGCACACCGGGTTCTAGTCCCGGTCGGGGCGCTGGATTCTGTCCCGGTTGCCCCTCTTCCAGGCCAGCTCTCTGCTATGGCCAGGGAGTGCAGTGGAGGATGGCCCAGGTGCTTGGGCCCTGCACCCCATGGGAGACCAGGAAAAGCACCTGGATCCTGGCTCCTGCCATCGGATCAGCGCGGTGCGCCGGCTGCAGCGGCGGCCATTGGAGGGTGAACCAACGGCAAAGGAAGACCTTTCTCTCTCTGTCTCTCTCTCTCACTGTCCACTCTGCCTGTCAAAAATAAAAAAAAAATAAAAAAAATAAATAAATGAATGAATGCTGGACTTCTGAAGTCTCTGTCCAGGGTCTTGACACCCAGTCACTCAACCTTCAAGACCAGAGGATGAAGAACACGAAGCAGACCACGCCACTGGCGAAAGCAGAAGGCTGTCATTCCACTCTCAAAATGCTCAAGACCCCCAGGGCACTTAGGGTGTATCTGCCACTCAAGTCTACTCCTCTACACAGCTCAGCTGTTGAAGTGACGCAATGAACACTGAATGTTTGGGTTTTAAACCTTTTGAGATCTGGTTTCCAAATCTACCATCTTCCGCATCTTCCAGCTCACAGTCCCCGGGAGGAGGCGGGGTGACAGCAGTGGAGGGGGTCAGTGACTAAGGCTGCCTGGCTGATGATGAATCTTGAGCATTCTGGTGTCAAACAGCCACACTCCTACCTTAATTAGGAGAGGCCTCCTGATTTCAGGGAGTCCTCCTTGGGGGGAGGGGGGTGTCAGAGGCCAACCTCAGGGCTAAAAACATACAGAGTGTGACACGTGGTGGTCTAGAGCTGCAGCCAAGCCTCCCACCCCGAGCTCCATTAACAGGAGACAATTCAAGAACAAGCAGTGCCCAGCCCATGAGGTCACTTGATAAACGCTGGCCACTACTACACAGTGTTTACCACCTCCTGGCTCCTTCAAACCCCCAGATCCCTGGACACCCTAAAAACACTTGCTGGTTGCGGTAGCAGCAGTAGCTGGAGAGTAGTTAATTTCACCACGGGTCAGATTTCTCACTCTCCCTCTGGGATGACATGAGGGTGGACAGGAGATCACCTGGACAGTGTTCTCAATTCTGCCAGTTTCAGAGTAACCTAACCACCTAATATGTTATTCATTCATTTGCTCATTCAGCAAACAGTCACCAAGTACTCCCCTGAAGCCAGACATCAAACTGGATGCTGGAGACACAGTTAACCTCAATCCCTGCCAAGGATTAGAAGCTGCTCACTTAGGAGGCAGTCCAGCAGACAATCACGGCTTACCATGAACAGTGATTTCAGGAGAGGCACCTGGTTCAGGCCTGCAAACTGAGGGTGATGGTCAAGCAGGAAGCATCAAGAGTGACCCAGCGAAGCAAGTGGAGCAGGAGGAGCAGGACGTGGCGGTCAGGCATCACGAAGAGCTCAAACTGGGGCCGCTATGTGGCGCAGCGGGTTAACGCCCTGGCCTGAAGCGCCAGCATCCTATATGGGTGCCGGTTCAAGTCCCGGCTGCTCCACTTCCAATCCAGCTCTCTGCTACGGCCTGGGAAAGCAGTAGAAGATGGCCCAAGTCCTTGGGCCCCTGAACCGCATGGGAGACCCAGAAGAAGCTCCTGGCTCCGGATCAGCACAGTTCCGGCTACTGTGGCCATCTGGGGAGTGAAGCATTGGATAGAAGACCTCCCTCTTTCTCTGCCTCTCCTTCTCTTTCTGTGTAACTCTTTCAAATAAATAAATAAATCTTTAAGGAAAAAAAAAAAAGAAGAGCTCAAACTGAAGACAGCGAAGTGTAGAGTTGGGGCTCACAGAAGGGGCACAAAGCTGAGCTGGACCGGAGCTTGGGAAGTGGTGGAGGCGTGGGGGGAGACGGGGAAGGCAGGGTCAGAGCCCAAAACGCCTTGAATGCTGTGCTGAGGAACCCGAGTTTTAGTCTCAGAACAATGATGGATTCCAAAGTGAGATTTTTTTTTTTATTTGACAGGCAGAGTTAGACAGTGAGAGAGTGAGAGAGAGAGAGAAAGGTCTTCCTTTTCCATTGGTTCACCCCCAGATGGCTGCTATGGCCGGCGTACTGCACTGATCCAAAGCCAGGAGCCAGGAGCTTCCTCCTGGTCTCCCATGCAGGTGCAGGGCCCAAGGACTTGGACCATCCTCCACTGCCTTTTCGGGCCACAGCAGAGCTGGACTGGAAGAGGAGCAACCGGGACTAGAACCTGGAGTGCCGGCGCTGCAGGCAGAGGATTAGCCTAGTGAACCACAGCGCCGGCCAGAGAATTTTTTCTATAAAGGATTCCAATTGCTTGGGTGACATTTTTCTTTCTGGGGTATTTGTTCCTCTCTATGTGAAGAGATAAAGAACAGGAAAATCATTTCTGGACTGTGATAACATCACTGACCTATCTTAGGCCCGCCCGGAAAAAGCAAATTCTTCAAGGAACAGATGACAGCTCAACTTTGAGAAACACACCCCAGCTCCCTGAAGGCCTGCTGAGCTGGGGGTTTTCTGGGAAGCCAGCAGTTAAGACAAGCGCTAGTTTCAGAGGACAGCTGGAGAACGATCAAAGTCCAAGGCCAGGGCCAGCAGGACCAACAGACCAAGCAGTTCTGAAACACTTTTAGGAAATGAAACAAAAAGGGTGGGAGACGTTCTGAAGACAGAGAGGCCTCTGTCTGCAGAGGGAAGTAACGCCCAGACGTCCGCAGTCACAGGCCCCAGTGCGAGTTAACTGGCTGCGACCAAGGTACCCACAGGCTCTGCACAAATTTCCTCATTGAACCCGAACACAAGGCAGGGGTGGAGGGAGAGGGGCAGTATTAGTTCAGAGCGGAGTTAAAGGAGCCCCAGCCCAGGTAAATCACCCAGGTCACAGGAGCTGGAAGCCAGGACCCACTGGGTTGGACGGCACTTTCCATCAGACCTGAGGGAGACCTTCAAGCCGCTCAGGGAGGAGCCCCTGCCCAACTCTCACACTCGGCAACCCTGAGACCCAGTGGAGCCGGTCCTCACGCCATCTGAGCGGTGAGAGCTCAACTCAGGGCACAGATGACCTGTGCTCTCTCATGTTCCCGCCTTCTGTGACAAGTCACTTTATCCCGATTCTTCCCTTGGAAGGAGGAGGATAAGGTGACAATATTAAGTTTCTGTGAAGTCAGTGGCACTAGGAGAACAGATCATAGAGTTAAAGAGAATACCAGTACTACCCTAACATTTCTATCAGAGCTTTTTTTTTTTTTTTTGACAGAGTTAGACAGAGAGAAAGGTCTTCCTTCCGTTGGTTCACCCCCAAAATGGCCACTACGGCCGGAGCTATGCCGATCCGAAGCCAGTAGCTTCCTCCCAGTCTCCCATGCGGGTGCAGGGCCCAAGCACTTGGGCCGTCCTCCACTGCCGTCCCAGGCCACAGCAGAGAGCTGGACTGAAAGAGGAGCAACCGGGACTAGAACCCAGCGCCATATGGGATGCCGGCGCCACAGGTGGAGGATTAACCAAGTGAACCACGGCGCCAGCCCTCTATCAGAGCTTTCTTCAAAAGCAGGTGGACACCGCACAGGGAGATTAACGGTTAAGACACCTAAGAGGGGCCAGCACTGTGGCGTAGCGGGTGAAGCTGCAGCCCGCAAGCTGGTATTCCATATGAGTGCTGGTTCGAGTCCCTGCTGCTCCACTTCTGATCCAGCTCCCGGCTCTTGTGCCTAGGAAAGCATCGGAGGATGGCCCAAGTCCTTGGGCCTCTGCACCCACGTGGGAAACCCGGAAGAGGACTCTGGCTCCTAGCTTCGGCCTGGCCCAACCCTGACCACTGTGGCCATCTGGGGAGTGAGCTAGTAGATGGAAGATCTCTCTTTCTCCCTCTCTCTGTAACTGTGCCTTTCAAATTATTTATTTGAAAGGCAGAGGCAGAGAAAGAGTGCAAGTGAGAAGTCTTCCATCCGCTGGTTCTCTCCCCAAATGGCCACAACAGCCAGGAGCTTCTTCCGGGTCTCCCACACAGGTTGCAAGGGTCCAAGGACTTGGGCCATCTTCCACTTCTTTCTCAGGCCATAGCAGAGAGCTGGATCAGAAATGGTGCGGCCAAAACTCAAACTAGCACTCACATGGAATGCCGGTAGTACAGGAGGCGGCTTTACCCGGTACGCCACAGTGTCAGCTCCTAAAATAAATCTTAAAAAAAAAAAAGACACCCAGGAGCGGGTAGGAAGGCAGCAGGTCTTTCTCACGCTGCTGTCTGGGAAACTGAGGCGGAAGTGCAGTGGTCACTATCTGGAAGAAAGCTCAGACACAGAGCCTGACCCTCGGCCACCAAGCGTCTCCTCTCCCAGGCAGGACCACGTGGGCTCTGCACACTTCTCAGAGGGGCGAAGACTTCCCTCTGGGTACACGCTTCCACACCCAAGACCCCCTGATGGTCATCTGGGTGCCCTCTTTATTCCAAAAGGAAAGCAGTTCTTTCCGAACCATCGGCTTCACGGATAACCCGTTCGGGGTCTCACAGTTCCCAACAGTCAGGAAAACCTTCAACGCGTGCCCCTGCAAGATCACTTACAACAGCCTGCCCGGCTGCCTCACGGTGAAGAAAGCAAACCAAATGCCCCTTAGGAAAGATCAGGCAATAAGGGCACGTCTTGACCCTGACCCACGCCCCTAAAAATATGAACCAGCCCCTCACGCCCGATCACGGCGCCCCTCTCTCCATGGTCTCTGTACTTTGAGGCCCCGAACGCCTAAGCAGGAACCCTGGCTCTGCCCCTCCTGCCCAACTGGCCTTCCATGCGTGATCTGACCTCCCTGGATAAAAGGGGGACGAAACACCAGCGCCCTGGCAAAGGACTCGATGTGCACTGTACGTAAAGCGCTCGGCACAGCTGCGCACACACAGTAGGAGCTCAAGACTCAGCAGGGGGTCCTCAGTATCTCTTAGCATTGTTTTCAGACGTCCCCATGCCGTCCACTCGTCCCCGGAGCGCCAACGGACAGACCAAGCCCAAGTCCACCCGGGCGGCACAAGGCTGGTTTTTTCTTTTCTAACTTTAATTTTTCCTTTCTGAACCTCGGCCCTGGACGCCGACGAGGCCTCGGGATGACCACGGGGGTAACGGTGAAAAGGGAAACCAGAGCCCGCAGAGGAGCTTCCCCCACCCGGCCAGAGACGGGAGTCTCGGGGCCTAAGGTCCGGGAGTCTCCGGGCGGGCGCCCCGAGAGCGCCTACGGACACGGGGCGCCCGCGGTCCGGGCCGGCGGCCAAGCGGGCGCGAATGAATGAACCCGAGTCCTTCCGCCCCGTCCGGCCCCGGGACGCCGCCGCGCGCCCACGGCGCCGCGTCCTCCCCGTGACCTCTGACCCCCACAAACCCCTCACCTCAGACCCCCCGACGCCCCCACGCCGCTCCTTCTGCTACCTCGCGGCGCCCCCTGCTTCCTCACCGGCAAGTCCGAACGGCTCCTGGAGCCACGGCTCGGTTCGGCTCGGCAGCAAAATGTCCGCGGCCTCCTGCTCCTCCTCCCACCCTGCCGGTGCGTCCGTGCCGCCGGCTGCTCCGAGCCCCGCGGCTGTCACCTGCCGGGCGGAAGTGAGCTGCCCGCGCGCGGGCACTTCCGGTGGACGCACGGCCGGGGGGCGGGATCAAGGGTACGACGCGGGCAGGGGAGGGGCCCGGGGAGGGGCGGGTGCGAGTGCAGGGAAGGGGGCGGAGCCTGCGGGCAGGCACTTCTGCGAGGCCGCGGCGCTGTCTCCGCCGAGGTCTTGGAAAAGCCACGCAGCTGCGTACTAGTGGCGGCGGCCACCCCGTTCCTGACTGCGGCACACCGTGCATCTGCTCCTGCTAGATACTGTCTGCTCATCCCGCTTTCAAACGCCGCTCGCCCAGGAGGCCGCAGGGGGTGGTCCTGCACCGGGTCCCCGCCGCCCACCTGGATGCCCGGCTCCTGGCTTCTGCCTGGTCCGGCTGCAGCCCAGGAGAGAACCAGGGAGATGGGAGGCCTCTCTGCCTTTCAAATAAAAAAAATAAAAATTGCATTGCAGAGCAGGGAAAACCCACTGGTAACCAAAGCGAAGATAAAAGTTCACCTTCAATCTCACTTCCCTGAGATAATCACTTCCAATATTTTGGGGAAGGTTCTTTTAGGCTTGATGATATGGTTTGATTTTCTTTAAAAAGTTTTTTTAATTGAATTTTTAAATTTATTTGAAAGGTAGTGTGAGAGAGAGCAAGAGAGAGAGGGACAGACTGGCTGGTTCACTCCCTCAATGCCCTCAAAAGCCAGGGTTGTTCCAGGCTGAGGCCGGGGGCCTGGAGCGCCATCCAGGTCTCCCAGGTGGGTGGCAGGGACCAGGTTCTTGGCACCATCACGGCTGCCGGCCAGCAGGAAGCCGGGGCTGGAGCTGAGCAGGACTTGAACCCAGACCCTCCAGCAGTGGATGCAGGCCAATCACGTGGTCTTCCCGCAGCCCCGGGTGCCTGCCCCTCACTCACCAAGATTATGCTAAAAAAAAGTCCTGAAACAATGAGCACATTTCTTTCTCCGTGGTGTTTTCTGCCCTTGTGTGGATGGCACCTCTCTTCTCTGAAGCGATCCCCTAAGGTTGTACATCAGGTTGGTATTAATTTTTTTTTTTTTTTTGACAGGCAGAATGGACAGTGAGAGAGAGAGACAGAGAAAAAGGTCTTCCTTTTGCCGTTGGTTCACCCTCCAATGGCCGCCGCGGCCGGCGGGCTGCAGCCAGCGCATCGCACTGATCCAATGCCAGGAGCCAGGTGCTTCTCCTGGTCTCCCATGGGGTGCAGGGCCCAAGCACTTGGGCCATCCTCCACTGCCTTCCCGGGCCACAGCAGAGAGCTGGACTGGAAGAGGGGCAACCGGGACAGAATCCGGCGCCCCGACCGGGACTAGAACCTGGTGTGCCGGCGCCGCAAGGTGGAGGATTAGTCTAGTGAGCCGCAGCGCTGGCCATATTTTTAATATTACAAAAACTTAATAAATAAGCTTGTAAGCCAAGTCTGTATGTTCCATCTAATACATATATAATTGATTCAATATTCAATACACATTTGTGCTTCAACGGTCTTAAACAGTTTCTGAAATTTTTTGTTTTGAAATAATTGTAGGGGCTGGTGCTGTGGCGTAGCAGGTAAAGCCTCCACCTGCGGTGCTGGCATCCTGTATGGGTGCCGGTTCGAGTCCCAACTGTTCCACTTCCGATCCAGCTCTCTGCTGTGGCCTGGGAAAGCAGTAGAAGATGACCCAAGTCCTTGGGCCCCTGCACCCACGTGGGAGACCCGGAAGAAGCTCCTGGCTCCTGGCTTCAGATCAGCCAGCTCTGGCCATTGCAGCCATCTGGGGAGTGAACCAGCGGATAGAAGACCTCTCTCTCTCTCTCTCTCTCTCTCTCTCTGCCTCTCCTTCTCTCTGTGTGTAAATCTGACTTTCAAATAAATAAATAAATCTTTCTTTAAAAAAAAAAGAATTATAGACTTACAGGAGATTACAGAAGCCATATAAAAAGAGTCCCGTGTACCCCACACTCAGTTTCCCTCAAGGACAACCTTTTACCTGTCCGTAGTAGGATATCAAAACTATCGCTACTGGTCAGGGTCAGTGCCGGGGCTCACTTGGTTAATCCTCTGCCTGCGGTACTGGCATGCCATATGGGCTCCAGGTTCTAGTCCCGGTTGCTCCTCTTCCAGTCCAGCTCTCTGCTGTGGCCCGGGAAGGCAGTGGAGGATGGCCCAAGTGCTTGGGCCCTGCACCCAAAGGGAGACCAGGAGGAAGCACCTGGCTTCGGATCCGACCCTAGCGGCCATTTAGGGGGTGAACCAATGGAAAAAGGAAGACCTTTCTCTCTGTCTCTCTCTCTCTCTCACTGTCTAACTCTGCCTGTCAAAAATAATAATAATAAAAAAAAACTCTACCTGTCAAATTAAAAAAAAAAACTATTGCTATTGGTAAAGTATTATCTCTAACCTACAGACCTTTGCTGTTTCTAAATCACTTTCTTGAAGTAGGGAGGGAATAAATAACAATTGTTTGGCTTCAACAACGGAAGTTTATTTTCTCCCATTTCTAGGGGCTGGGGACCAGGATCAAGGCTGATCAGGGCTGATGGCCTCAGCGGCCCCTCTCCTAGGCTTATAGAGCCTGCCTGCCTCTGAGCCCTCACGTGGTCCTTCCTCCACACGCCCATGATAATTGTATATGTGCTGCTGTGCCCTGCACACCTGATGGTAAGCATTGCAAATGCCATCGGCCTCCCAGAAAAGCAAAACTTCAGTGCCAGGTGTTTGGCCTCGTGGTGAAAATATCAGTCAAGATGCTGCACCCCCCATCAGAGTGCCCGGGTTCCACCCCTGGCTCCAGCTCCTGATTCCAGCTTCCGGCAAGTGCGGAACCCAGCAATGGTTCAAGGAATTAGGTCCCTGCCGCTCATGTGGGAGACCTGGATTGAGTTCCCGGCTACAAGCGTCAACGCAGATCAGCGCTGGCTATTCCGGACATGTGGAGAGTGAGTCAGAGGATGGAACTACTGTTGTCTGTCTCTCAAATAAATTTTAATTAAAAATAATTTTTAAGGGCCGGCGCTGTGGGGCAGAGGGTTAAAGCCCTGGTCTGAAGTGCCAGCATTCCATATGGGTGCTGGTTTTAGTCCCGGCTGGTCCTATTCCAATCTAGCTGTCTGCTGTGGCCTGGGAAAGCAGTAGAAGATGGCTTAAGTCCTTGGGCCCCTGCACCTGCGTGGGAGACCCAAAAGAAGCTCCTGGCTCCTGGCTTCGGATCGGCACAGCTCTGGCCGTTGTGGCCATCTGGGGAGTCAAGCAGCGCATGGAAAACCTCTCTCTCTGTCTCTATCTCTCTCTGTAACTCTGTCTTTCAAATAAATATTATTGGGGCCAGCGCTGTGGTATATCAGGTATAGCTACTGTCTGCAGTGCTGGCATCCCATATGGGCGCCAGTTCAAGTCCTGGCTGCTCCACTTCTGGTCCAGCTTTCTGCTATGGCCTAGGAAAGCGGCAGAAGATGGCCCAACTCCTTGGGCCCCTGCACCCATGTAGGAGACCCAGAAGAGGCTCCTGGCTCCTGGCTTCTATTGACACAGCTCCGGCCATTCTGGCCTATTGGGGAGTGAACCAGCAGAGGGAAGATCTCTCTTTCTCTCTGCTTCTCCTTCTCTCTCTGTGTAAGTCTGACTTTGAGATAAATAAATAAATTTTTTTTAAGTCAGACTTACAGAGAGAAGGAGAAACAGAGACCTTTCATCTGCTGGTTCACTCCCCAAATGGCCAAAATGGCCAGGGCTGGGCCAGACTGATGCCAGGAGCCAGGAGCTTCCTCCAGGTCTCTCACATGGGTGCAGGGCAGCTTCCACTGCTTTTCCCAAACCGTTAGCAGGGAGCTGGATTGGAAGTGGAGCAGCTGGGATTCAAACCAGTGCCCATATGGGATGCCAGCGCCACAGGTGGCAGCCATATCCACTGCACCACAACACTGGCCCCTCACACACACACACACACACACACACACACACACACACATATATAGACAGGCAGAGTGGACAGTGAGAGAGAGAGAGACAGAGAGAAAGGTCTTCCTTTGCCGTTGGTTCACCCTCCAATGGCCGCCACGGCTGGCGCGCTGCGGCCGGCGCACCGCGCTGATCCGAAGGCAGGAGCCAGGGGCTTCTCCTGGTCTCCCATGGGGTGCAGGGCCCAAGCACTTGGGCCATCCTCCACTGCCTTCCCGGGCCACAGCAGAGAGCTGGCCTGGAAGAGGGGCAACCGGGAAAGAATCCGGCACCCCGACCGGGACTAGAACCCGGTGCCGCTAGGTGGAGCCGCGGCGCCGACCCCTCACATATATTTTTTATTTTTTAAAAGATTTATTTATTTATTTATTTAAAAGTCAGAGTTACACAGAGAGAGGAGAGACAGAGAGAGAGAGAGAGACAGAGAGAGGTCTTCCATCTGATGGTTCACTCCCCAATTGGCCGCAACGGCCAGAGCTGGGCCGATCCGAAGCCAGGAGCCAGGAGTTTCTTCCGGGACTCCCACATGGGTGCAGGGCCCAAGCACTAGGGCCATCTTCCATTGCTTTCCCAGGCCACAGCAGAGCTGGATCAGAAGTGGAGCTGGCCGGTGCTGCGCCTCACTAGGCTAATCCTCCACCTAGTGGCGCTGGCACACCAGGTTCTAGTCCCTGTCGGGGCACCAGATTCTGTCCCGGTTGCCCCTCTTCCAGGCCAGCTCTGCTGTGGCCTGGGAGTGCAGTGGAGGATGGCCCAAGTGCTTGGGCCCTGCACCCCATGGGAGACCAGGAGAAGCCCCTGGCTCCTGCCTTCGGATTAGTGCGGTGCGCTGGTTGCAGCGTGCCAGCCGCGGCGGCCATTGGAGGGTGAATCAACGGCAAAGGAAGACCTTTCTCTCTGTCTCTCTCACTGTTCACTCTGCCTGTCAAAAAAAAAAAAAAAAAGTGGAGTGGCTGGGTCTCGAACTGGCACCTATATGGGATGCCAGAGCTTCAAGCCAGGGCATTAACCCGCTGAGCCACAGCGCTGTCCCCTTACATAAATTTTTTAAGAAGAAAGAAATGCAGAGTGGGAAATATCATTATGCTCTTTTAAAAAATATTTATTTATTTATCTATTTATTTGAAAGGCAAAGTTACAGAGAGGCAGAGAGAGAGAGAGGTCTTCCATCCACTGGTTCACTCTCCAGATGGCCGCAATGGTCGGAGCTGCGCTGATCGGAACCAGGAGCCAGGAGCTTCTTCCAGGTCTCCCACATGGGTGCAGGGGCCCAAGGACTTGGGCCATCTTCCACTGCTTTCCCAGGCCATAGCAGAGAGCTGGATCAGAAGCGGAGCAGCCAGGACTCGAACCGGCACCCATATGGGAAGCCAGCACTACATGCAGCTTTACCTGCTGTGGCCGGCGCTTCACACTGATCCGATGGCAGGAGCCAGGTGCTTATCCTGGTCTCCCATGGGGTGAAGGGCCCAAGCACTTGGGCCATCCTCCACTGCACTCCCAGGCCATAGCAGAGAGCTGGCCTGGAAGAGGGGCAACCGGGACTGAATCTGGCGCCCTGACCGGGACTAGAACCCGGGGTGCCGGCGCCGCAGGCGGAGGATTAGCCTAGTGAGCCGTGGCGCCGGCCTCATTATGCTCTTAAAACTGTATATACGAAGTGCATGAAATTTGTTCCCTTTATATACATTTTTGAAAAGTTAAGAAAGAAATGCAATTAAAATAAGACTAAGATTTTTTTTAACGCAGTTTCATTGGTGACGTAACATGGAAAGAGAATTCTCCAACAAAGTAAACCCGTCAATCTGCAGATGCTAAACTGGAGAGTGATGGGAAGGTGGCAGGCTGGTAGGAGCGGTCAGAGCTTTCTGGTTTCCAAGGAGACAGAGGTCCGCGCTTGCACAGAAAGGGCTTCCTGGGAAAGCGGCATTCCCGCTAGGTCCTGCCCAACCAGAACAGAGTTGCTTGGGCTGGGCTGGCAGGATGGACCCCAGGGAGAGGCGGGAGGGCCTTCAACAAGGGAGCTCCCCGCGAGGCAGCCAGGCCCCTGACCCCTTCCCAACGCGTTGGCCAGCCCCTGCTGTGTGGCCGGGTGGCTTAGGCAAACAGTCCAGGGAGGGTTCTAGAGCAGCAGGCACAAGATCCCCCGGTGCTCGGGTAGAGGAGGTAGTGGGGGCTCTGGGAGTCCAGAGTGAGAACTGAAGCGCCCCGGGGGAGACGCAGCCCACGAGGGCCCTGGGCGAGCGGGCAGTATTTCATCTGGAAGTGCAGAACCCCCAGGAATGCTTGTGGAGCACCTGGGGTGTGCAGGAGTCACAGGGCACCTGACACCAGCCCTGCGAGGGAGGGGCTTTGGGCTCCTTGTTACTGAGTGCACCAGGGGGTCTGCTGCTCCCTGCCCTCACTACTCCCATTCAATCACCTGGAGCATGTTCGTCACCCCTACCTGAGCCAGCCGTCCCGGGGCTACAGCAGTGAAGCTGAGGCACAGCCCCTCCTTGGGGTTCACGGTTGAGTGCTGGAGAAAGTCACAGAAAGGCCAGTTGGAACTCTGGGTGACTGGCGGGAGCAGGGATACACAGGAGACTCACTTCCCAAAGGGCTCAAGCCAGGAACCAGGAACTGCCTCTGGGTCTCCCGCATGAGTGGCAGGAACCTAAGAGCCTGGCCCATCTTCCGCTGCTTTCTCAAATGCCTGAGCAGGGAGCCGGGTCGGAGATGGAGCAGCAGGGACTTGAACCATTGCTTGGATATGGGAGGCCTGAGGTGGCTTAACCCGCTGCGCCGTTCTGTTGGGCTCATGAGGGTTTTTAAAACTTTCTCCAACGTTGCTGGTTTCCTGCCCTGGCCTGTTGCCCTGGCTGATGCCGTGCACCTTCTCTGGGCCTCGGTTTCTCCTCCCTGAGAACTGGGTCCCCACCACAGGCTGAGCACCAACGTACGCCCTTGACATCCACTGCTTCCCCAACCCTCACAGTTCTCAGGAGGTGGTGCCATGGGGAATCCCACTTTACACACATGCCCATTGAGGTTCTGAGAAGCTGAGGGAATTACCCACCTTGCCCACCTCCACATGGCTCCAGTGGATGGAGCTGGGAGTCGTGGCCAAGGCCGACGTGGTGGGGCCCGTGCTCCCCCCTCTCCTGCTTTGTGGGGGTTATCTGATCAGAGGAAGGTTGGGGGTACCTGTGGTGTCCTGGAATGGCCCAGGACCTGGTGCTGGTTCCAATTCTGTGGATCAAAAATGTTAGAAAAATAATACTATCTGTATGGACCATGTATAGACTTTTTTCTTATTATTCCCAAACAATACAATAATTATTTATGTAGCATGTACCCCATACTATGTATTAGTCTATAGATGCCTTAAAGTGCATGGGAGGATGTGTATGGATAATGTGCAAATACTATGTCACATTATAAAGGAACTTGAATATCTGCAGATTGGGGTGCCTTACCAGGCCCCCAATACCAAGGCACAACTGTGCAGATGTGGGACAAATTAAAGCCTTTCCTTCTGTGGACACTAGAGGGCACTCAAGTGCCATTAAATACCACCGTCCCTTTGCATGTAACCAGAGCACAGGCCTGTAGGGTGCCGTTCTGCCCCCCAACATTTCTAGATGCTTCTTCCTTTGTAATTACCCTTCCCCTACTCAGGGTTCTATTTGCTTGCTGTATTTTTTAAATATTTATTTATTTGAAAAGTAGGTGACACAGAGAGAGAGAGGGCTCTTCCACCCACTGGTTCACTCCCAAATGCTACTGTTGCTTTTTAATCCGGCCAGTCTCTAAACACTGCCACGGATCCTTTCTGTAGATCTGGCCAACCTGACCCAGCAGCCTCCCGCCTGTTGTGAGCAGGGAGCCCCATATCCTCCGCACCCAGGCCGGGCCAGGGTCGTGGGGACTGGAGGGTGCTGGGGACCCCTTCCCGTGCCCTCAGCCCTCGCTGCCACACAGGTTCCCAGGCAGCGTCCCTGGTCTTCCCAGGGGCAGAATTCCGCCCCGGGCTCGACTACCAAAGTCTGCTTCTGGAATGACTGCTTTCTCAAGTGCTACTTGGCTGGAGCAACTGTGAGGCCTCAGCTTCCAATCTGGAAAATGGGCTGATTATGCCACCTCGCAAAGTTATTAACAGAGGTTAAGGTAGAAAAGCCATTGCACCCCCACACCCTCCTTAAAAGGGAGCTACCGCCTGCATTAATGTCAGCTCAGCAAGCACATCACTCAGCCTCTTTGAGCCTCAGTTTCCCCATCTGGAAAATGGGATTCATACCCTACTTTACATGGCTGTCAAAGGAGGCTGGATGTTTTCTGGGTAAGTAATGTTCTTAGAGCGACACCCAGCAAGCCCTAACTACGCGGGAGTGATTGTGACATCCCAGGCCATAAACCAGGGCACAAAGGAAACCTCAATTGGCTCCAATACGCGAGGAGTCACTCACACAGCCTTCTTTGATTATAATCTCGAAACCTAGAAATCAATGCTAAAACTTAGTGGACACAAGGGGCTCAGGGTAATAAGCCAAAATAATAAGCCCAAGCTGGCCGGCGCCGCGGCTCACTAGGCTAATCCTCTGCCTTGCGGCGCCGGCACACCAGGTTCTAGCCCTGGTCGGGGCGCCGGATTCTGCCCTGGTTGCCCCTCTTCCAGGCCAGCTCTCTGCTGTGGCCCAGGAGTGCAGTGGAGGATGGCCCAAGTACTTGGGCCCTGCACACCATGGGAGACCAGGAGAAGCACCTGGCTCCTGCCATCGGATCAGCACGGTGCGCCGGCCGCAGCTCGCCGGCCGCAGCGGCCATTGGAGGGTGAACCAACGGCAAAGGAAGACCTTTCTCTCTGTCTCTCTCTCTCACTGTCCACTCTGCCTGTCAAAAAAAAAAAAAAAAAAAAAGCTGGAGCTGCCCAGGGGAGAGCTTTATTTACCTGTGACAAGTAATTCTTTACTTGTCAATGGCAATTAGAAGCCAATGGCAAAACTGAGTTCCCTACAGATAGTGCCTCCTTGATACACAGTTCTCCAGCACTTTTATCCATGCATCTGTTTAAAAAAAAAAGTCTTTATTTTCACTTTGTTTGGACAGCAGAAAGAGAGACACACACAGAGACAGAGAGAGATCATCCATTCACCAGTTCACTCCCTAGTTGCCCACAACAGCCAGGGCTGGGCCAGGGTGAAGCCAGGAGCCTGGAACTCCATCCAGGTCTCCCACGTGGGTGGCAGGGACCCAGGTATTTGAGTTATTGGCGGCAGCCTGCTGTGGTGCCTTTTAGCAGGAAGCTGGCTGGGAAGCCGGGGAGCCAGGGAGTGGAATCAGAAATCCCAACGTGCGATGCAGGTGTCCCACGCGGTGTCTTGACCACTGCATCAAATGCCCACTTCACCAGGGCTTTGTAGCAGGGGTCGGGAGCTCCCGCGACACAGAGAAGGGGGCGGGCGCTCCCCACTGAGCCACACTCACCTTCACTCCGCTCTGACCCAGGCTGCTCTCCTGCAGCTCTCCTTGCTGGTGCCACAGCTGTCGCCAGTGCCGTGCTAGGGGACATGGTGGGGACCCCTGTGAGGACAGCGTTGCAAAGCAAGCCTGGCTGGAACATCTCCGAAAAGCCAGCTCCATGGGTAGACTGCGTCAGATTCCCTGCCCCCGCCCCTGTGCCCTCTCTCGCCCCTTTCTCGGTTACGTGATCAAAGACCGCCCCTGGCCGGCGCCGCGGCTCACTAGGCTAATCCTCCGCCTAGCGGCGCCGGCACACCAGGTTCTAGTCCCGGTCGGGGCGCCAGATTCTGTCCCGGTTGCCCCTCTTCCAGGCCAGCTCTCTGCTGTGGCCCGGGAGTGCAGTGGAGGATGGCCCAGGTGCTTGGGCCCTGCACCCCATGGGAGACCAGGAGAAGCACCTGGCTCCTGGCTCCTGCCATCGGATCAGCGCGGTGCGCTGGCCACAGCGCGCCGGCTCCGGCTGCGGCGGCCATTGGAGGGTGAACCAACGGCAAAGGAAGACTTTTCTCTCTGTCTCTCTATCTCACTGTCCACTCTGCCTGTCAAAAAAATAAATAAATAAATAAAAAATAAAATAAAACAAAGACCACCCCTAACCTTGGCGAGTAAAAGGTTCTCCTTTAAACAGCTTCTGAGACTTCTGGGCAAGTGGTGAATGCAACGAAGGCCTGTACTTCCTCTTCCTTCTGAAATTCTACTAACAGAACAGGAGAGGGATTTTTTTACGGTAAAATACGCATAAAACAAAATTCAAAATTTTAACCACCTTTAAGCACAGTTCAGTTGCATTAAATAAATTCCCTTTATGTGTTGTGCAATCATCACCACTACCCATCACCAGAACTTCTTTGCTTTTTTTTTTTTTTTTAAGATTTATTTATTTGAAAGTCAGAGTTACAGAGAAAGAGAAAGAGAGAGAGGTCTTTCATCTGATGGTTCACTCCCCAAATGGCCCAAATGGCCTGAGCTGCACCCATCCAAAGCCAGGAGCCAAGAGCTTCCTCCTGGTCTTCCCACATAGTGCAGGGGCCCAAAGACTTGGGCCATCGTCTACTGCTTTCCCAGGCCACAGCAGAGAGCTGGATCAGAACTGGGGCAGCCAGGACTTGAACTGGCAACCATATGGGATGCTGGCACTGCAAGTGGTGGCTTTACCCGCCACATCACAGTGTTGGCCCAACTTCTTTGCCTTTTTTTTTTTTTAAGATGTATTCATTTGTTTGAAAGGCAGAATTACAGAGAAGAAAGAGAGAGAGACAGAGACAGAAAGACAGATATCTTCTATCCGCTGGTTCACTCCCCATATGGCCCTAACAGCCATCCTGGGCCTGTCCAAAGCCAGGAGTTCCATCTGGGACTCCCACACGGGTGACAGGGGCCGAAGCACTTGGGCCATCTGCTGCCTTCCCAGGTGCATTAGCAGGGAGCTGGAGCAGAAACGCAGCAGCCAGGACTCCCAGTGTTCATACAGGATGCCAGTGTCGTGGGTGGTGGCTTAACCTGCTGTGCCATAACACAGGTCATCTTCCCAGCCTGAAACCCTAGGCCCGTGGGACACCGACTCTGCACTGCTCCTCCCTTCAGTCCGTTACCTTTCGTCCTGCAGATTTCTCTTCTAGGTGCCGCAGATGCACGGAATCCTAGAATATCTGTTCTTTTCCATCTGGCTTATTCCACTTCTCATAAATAACACCTTCAGAATTGGAATAGCTGGCCGGCGCTGCAGCTCACTAGGCTAATCCTCCGCCTTGCAGCGCCGGCACACCAGGTTCTAGTCCCGGTCAGGGTGCCGGATTCAGTCCCGGTTGCCCCTTTTCCAGGCCAGCTCTCTGCTGTGGCCAGGGAGTGCAGTGGAGGATGGCCCAAGTGCTTGGGCCCTGCACCCCATGGGAGACCAGGAGGAAGCACCTGGCTCCTGGCTTTGGATCAGCACAGTGCACCGTCCGCAGCGGCCATTGGAGGGTGAACCAACGGCAAAAGGAAGACCTTTCTCTCTCTCTCTCTCTCTCTCTCACTGTCCACTCTGCCTGTCAAAAAAAAAAAAAAAAAAAAAGAAAGAAAGAAAGAAAGAAAGAAATCCTGTCATTTGCAACAAAATGGATGAAACCGGCCAACACCATACTTAGTGAAATAAGCCAGTCCCCAAGGGACAAATACCATGTGTTCTCCCTGATCCGTGCTAACTAAGAGAGCACCTAAAAATAATCTACAGAACTGAAATTAACGCTTCGAGACGCAATGACTTTGAACAGCCCTTGTCTCGACTGCTCGACTGTTGAGGAACAATTATTTTTCATACAATTTGTGGAACTCTTTACTTAATATAGAGTTATTTGTATGTGTATAAAGTTAACTGAAAATAGATCTTAGTAAAAAATAAGAATGGAAATAGGAGAGGGAGGAGGAAGAAGGGTGGGAGTGTGGGTACGGTGGGAAGAATCACTATATTCCTAAAATTGTATTTATGAAAAATAAAAATAAATAGTTATACATTTTTTCAAAAGATTGATTTATTTACTCGAGAGGTGGAATTACAGATACTGAGAAGGAGAGACAGAGAGGGAGGTCTTTGATCCTCTGGTTCACTCCCTAAATGGCTGCAATTCTTCCAGGTCTCCCACGTGGGTGCAGGGGCCCGAGCACGTGGGCCATCTTCCATTGCTTTCCCAGGCTGGATCAGAAGGGGAGCAGCCAGGACACGAACCAGTGCCCAAGTGGGATGCCGGTGTCACACGCAGATGCTGAACCTACTATGCCACAGCGCTGGCCCTGAGGAAGGCAGCCCTTAACCACTGAACCAAATGCCTGTAACCATTTTCTTTTATCTCCTTACTTCCTGGTACTTCAACGTATATTCAACACATATTTTCTCTGCCCCAGCACTGGAATCAACAGGTTTTCCAAATAGCCCTTGTATTAATCGCCGCTATAACTAAAATACTCGAGAGAAACGACTTATGGAGGTAGGAGGTAGGTTTCAGCTCACTCTTCCCCGCTCACAATGCATGACTGGCTCCCGCGCTGGTGTGGTGTCCAGTGGGCATGGCAGGTGGCGGGACACGTGCAGAGGAAGGGTCCTGTGGCGAGCCGGGCAGCGTGGAAGTCTATGTGGGTCACACAACTGGGTCACAGGCTCCCTCCAGCCACCTGATCCTCTTCAGTCACTTCCCAAATGCCTCACCTTCAGGCGTCCTCATTGGATTAAGTTTCCGCCCTCTCAGCACCATTCACACAAGACTTTGTGCTTGGAACACCTGCATGAGTCGGGAAGCCAAATCACGGTCCACGTACGGCTGCCCTGCTCCGTCTCACTGGAGAATGGTATTTGGAAACCATAATCTGAGTGCTGGGGGTGCTCAGGCGTGCGGGGTTTCATTGTCCGGGCCTTCTCAGTGGACAGAAGTGAGTCTGTAAAGCGTTTAACCAGCTGACCTCATTATCTAAGAAAACGAAACAAACGAAACAAAACAAAACAAAAAAAGCACTTAACACATTAAGCTGTCCATTTCCATTTAGAGCATCTCCCTGGCTGTGTCCCCGGGCCACCCTGGGACTGCCCCTGACACCTTCCATGCCCGGATGATGAGAACAGGGGGCTGGCTGGGCCATGCCCTCCCGGGAGTCACAGAGGAAGGGGCAAGCCCCATCCCAGTCGCTTTGTGGAACAGGTACCCCGGCTATTTCTCAACTCTTAGGAAAATCCCAGTGGGGGCAGCGAGGGGCCCTACCTGGGCATCCTCACACCTGCCTTTGGGGCTGTCCTGTACTTCAGTGGCTCTCTGATCTCGAGAAGGGGGTGGTCCCTCTCTGAGCCACTGCACCCAGAAAGCCAGACTGTACCACTAAAACAGTCAACACATCGCAACCTCCTGGCAAATCTCTGTTTGATTTCTCTTTCCGTAGAGACGATCACCACACACTTAGTGGCTTCAGACCACGTCCATCAGTGCCTTCACGGTTCTGTGGGCCACAAGTTCCATGTGCTCTCCCGAGCCTCAGTTTCCCTCTTCTGCAAACCAGGGAGAGTAACAGAACCTACTTCCTGGAGCCAGTGTGGAGACACCGGAGACAGAATCAGGCACAGCTTGGTACAGCTATGTTACCCATCGCCAGTCAACCCCACCTTCCTGGGCCAGCTGGGCATCGCCACCTGGGTGCCAGAGGTGGTGGCGGTGAGAAGGTTGCAGGTGCAGGTGTAGTCCTGAGCTGCACTTGAGTCTGCCGGTGTGAAGCCTGGGGACGAGGCACCTCTTGGCCCAGCTGGTTCAGGCCCTGGGTCAAGGAGCCGGAGGTGCAGCGCCCCTCCTGGTCAGTTCGGGATTTGGCTCTGTGTGCACCGCACCTGCCATGGGGCACAGCCACCAGCAGCTGCCTCTTCACCACCCTCCCGCCCCCTGCTTCCCACTCTGACCCACCTAACGGCCAGAGGGAGCCTTCAAATCCATCAGAACACAGTTGGCCCCTGCCCGACCCTCCTAGGAACCATGACCCATATGATCTCCCACCTGGCACCATGCCCCTGCTGCCGTCTGCCGCCTCTGCCTGGTGCCCCGACACCAACACGCCCTTCCCACCCTCTGGCTCTGAGTCACAGCCACCGTTTCCCAAGGCTTTGTGTGTGCCACGCCCCGGGCTGTGCTCTCTACAGGGATTTCCTCCAGGGGCAGGTATTGTGGCACCGTGGGAGAGACCACTTTTTGGGACGCCCCCATCTCCTGCTGGGAGCTGGTTTGAATCCCAGCTGCTCTGCTTCTGATTCAACTTCCTGCAGCTGTGCACCCTGGGAGGCAGCAGGTGAGGGCTCAAGTGCTTGGGTCCTGGTTCTTGGCTTTGGCCTGGCCCAGCCTCGGTTGTTGTGGGCATTTGGAGAATGAACCAGTGGGTGGAGGATCTCTGTCACTCTGCCTTTCAAAGAAATAAAATACAATAAAACTTAAAAAAGATTCTCCTTTAATACTGCTATTTTCCCATATTATAAAGGGAAATTGAGGCTCAGAGAGGGAAAGAGACCCACCCCCACCCCCGGTCACACAGCTGGCAGAGGCAGAACCGGGCTGCCCTTCTCTAAAGCTGCCGTTCAGTACAGCCCAGCCTGCTCTGGGCCCCTCAGAGGGCACAGATGACAGCATTCCTGGCTGGGGTGCCACTGCCGCCGTGCGGAAGGGATGCCCTGAGCAGCCAGACTGTGCTGCTCTGTTCCTGGGGCTGCCAGCGTCCAGCCAGGGCCAGCCATCGGCCCCGGGCAGAGTCCGCCAGCCGTCTGCAGCCCCACGATCTGTGTTGCTTCTGCAGAATCGTTCTGCCTCACTTACCATGTTTCTCCTTTTAATTTCTAGCTCATCTTCTGCAGACTCGGCTTGCTGGTGCTGCTCTTACCCTGGAAATAAATGGCTACCACTCAGCAAGCGAGGCAGACAGGATGGAGGTAGGAACACAGCTCTGGTCTCGGATTCCTGTTTGGATCCACAGCTGACCCACTGTGTGTGTGTGTGGCCTTGGAGGAGCTGCTTCTCTCTGTGTTCCCATCATCATTTGGAAAATGAGAACAATACAAGGGCCCACCTGACAAGGGAGGTTGGAAGGCTTAAATGACGGATCTCAGTGCTTAGAACAGTGCCCAATATGAGGTGAGGTTTTTTTTTTTTTTTTTAAAGATTTATTTTATTTATTTGACAGACAGAGTCACAGAAAGAGGTAGAGACAGAGAGAGAGAGGGAGTGAGGTCTTCCATCCGCTGGTTCACTCCCCAAATGGCTGCAACGGCCGGAGCTGAGCTGATCCGAAGCCAGGAGCCGGGGTGCAGGGGCCCAAGCACTTGGGCCATCTTGAGCTGCTTCCCCAGGCACATCAGCAGGGAGCTGGATTGGAAGTGGAGCAGCTGAGACTCAAATCAGCGCCCATATGGAAGCCGACACCACAGGCCAGGGCTTTAACCGGCTGCGCCACTGTGCGAACCCCACAAGGTGAATTTAACAAATGCTCTCCATTGGGGTCACCATGTCATGCTCATTATTCACATAGACCAGGCCAGATGCCTCTGGGATTTATTTGAAAGACAGAGTGGCAGAGAGAGAGAGACAGACAGAGAGAGAGAGAGGAGAGAGAGGAGAGAGGGAGAGCTTCCATCTGCTGGGACACTCACCAAATAACGCAACAGCCACGGCTGGGCCAGGCTGAAGCCAGCAGCCAGGAACTCCATCCGGGTCTCCCACATGGATGCCAGGGACCCAAAAACTTGGGCCATGCTCTGCTGCCTTCCCAGGCACATTAGCAAGAAGCTAGATCAGAAGTTGAGGGCCGGTGCCGCGGCTCACTAGGCTAATCCTCCGCCTTGCGGCGCCGGCACACCAGGTTCTAGTCCCAGTCGGGGCGCCGGATTCTGTCCCAGTTGCCCCTCTTCCAGGCCAGCTCTCTGCTGTGGCCAGGGAGTGCAGTGGAGGATGGCCCAGGTGCTTGGGCCCTGCACCCCATGGGAGACCAGGAGAAGCACCTGGCTCCTGCCATCGGATCAGTGCGGTGCGCCGGCCGTAGCGTGCTGGCCGCGGCGGCCATTGGAGGGTGAACCAACGGCAAAGGAAGACCTTTCTCTCTGTCTCTCTCTCTCACTGTCCACTCTGCCTGTCAAAAGAAAAAGAAGAAGTTGAGCAACCAGGACTTGAGTGCCACTCCAGTATGGGATACCAGCGTTGCAAGCGGTGGGTTAACCCACTGTGCTACAACACTGGCCCAGAAATCTTTACTCTGTTTGACCTGACCTCAGCCCTCCGGCGCCCACATCTTGGCTGCCCGCTGCTCACTCCCCTCCAACAACAGGGGCCTTGCTCCTTCCACACGCCAGGCTCGTTCTGGCAGCAGGTGCACTTCCTGCCAGGTGCACTTGCCTGACGGGCCTTCTCCCAGGACCTTTGCAGGGCTGGCTCCTGACGTCAGTACACAACAGCTTCCTTATCTGCAGAAGGAGCTGCTTTGTGGAGGATTCCCCTGGCCGCTCTCTAGAGCAGCCCCTGCCCCATACTCTACAGCCTTCCACACGCCATCTGCTTTCGCCGTCTCCCTAGCACTTAGGAAATTGTCTCAAGCACTTGTTCCTTTTCTGTCTCTGTCGCCCCATCCAAATTGGCCTGGGTCTGTTCAGCTCACCACGGTATCCCCGGCTCCTAGCAAAGGCCCTGCCTCACAGGGGTACTCAATAAGCGTGCATTGAACGAATGCATAAACCCCCATGCCAGGGGCCGGCGCTGTGGCATACTAGGTTAAGTCTCCACCTGCGGTGCCAGCACAGGTGGGCACCGGTTCATGTCCTGGTGACCCCCGTTCTGATCCAGCTCTCTGCTCGTGGCCCGGGAAAGCAGTGGAAGGTGGTGCTTGGAGCCCTGCACCTGCATGGGAGACCCAGAAGAAGCTCCTGGCTCCTACTAGCTTCAGATGGTCCCAGCTCTGGCCATTGCAGCCATTTGGGGAGTGAATCAGCAGATGGAAGACTTTCTCTCTCTCTCTCTCTCTCTCTCTCTCTCTCTCTCTCTCCATTTCTCTGTCTATAACTCTACCTCTCAAATGAATCAATAAAATCTTTAAGAAAAAAAAAAACACACCATGCTAAAGACCAGGAGACCGAGTCACAGAGAGGCGAAGCAGCTTCCCAGGACACACAGCAGAGACACGGCCCAGGTTTGACTGGCTCCTGGAGGCAGAGGGTCCGGGAAGGGGTGAGACCACCCGCCTCTGCCCCCCAAGCCCCAGCAGGGGCCCAGAGGTGAGGGGAGCTGCAGGTGTTCTCCTGGAATAATGTACACCTTTCAGATGCGCCCTCCCCCGCCACGCCTGCTAAGCACACAGTGAGTATTTGCCCGGTACCTGCTTGTGCTGGGCTGCTCTTCCTGACCGCTTGCCACTATGTGCCAGGCTCTGTCTGATGCATTTCAACCCCAAAGGGCTGTACTGAGGCACACGGGGCTGCCCAGGGCTGCCCCTTCAAAAGCTGTCTTTGGGGCAGGCACTTAGCCTGGTGGTTAAGACGCCTGTGTCTCACGTCAGAACGTCTGGGGTCCACTCCCAGCTCCAGCTCCCAACTGCAGCTGCTTGCTGACATAGACTCTGGGAGGCAGCAGTGCTGGCTCTAGTAATTGGGTCCCTGCCACTTCCTGCAGGAGACCTGGGTTGACTTTGGGCTCCTGGCTTCGAGCTGGCGCAGTATCAGCTGTCTGCACACACGCAGGGCGTGAAGAGGCTGGGCTCAAGCAGGGAGGTAGCACGGGCTGGCCTCAGGGCACAGGCAGACGGGGTGGGGTGGGGGGCTCCTACCTGAATCCAGCTTCTTGTGCACATGTTTGATGGGTGTCTGGCTAGAGGAGGGGATCCAGGTGGAAATGCCTGCAGCGTGGGCAGTGGGGCGCCGCCTTTGAGACTGGCCGCGCAGCCACCCCTCAGGCAGACAGCGGGAAGCTGTGCATCATGGCTTGGAGGGGAATGATCCGTGGGTCTGCAGGTGGAGGAGCAGGTGCAGGGCCACAAAGGCTAGCTGGGCCCACAGAGGTCCTCCAAGGAGGTATGACCTGCTGGGCCTGGGATGGGACACCCACCTCAGCTCACACAGGCCCCCTGGAGAGTTTATCCACGTGGCCCAGCCCCACAGCAGACTGGTCCATGTCTGATAGGTGAGAACGTAATCAGGATTTACTGCCATGGAGAGAGGCTTGTCCCATGTTGTTGAATTGGAAAATGAAAAACATCAAGCTACACGGGCCAGCCTGCGATGCCGGCATCCCATATCAGAGTGCTGGTTCAAGTCCTGACTGCTCCGCTTCTGATCCCTGCAAATGTGCCTGGGAAAGTAGCAGATGACCCAAGTGCTTAGGCCCCTGCCATCCATATGGGACACCCGGATGGAGTTCCTGGCTTCAGACTGGCCCAGCCCCAGCCATCGTGGTCATTTAGGGTGTGAACCAGTGGATGGAAGACCTCTGTATTTCTGTGACTCTACCTTTCAGAAAAACTAAATAAATCTTCCAAAAAAGAAAAAAAATGCATATCATGAAAATTATGCATGGCTATCGAAAATTTTTGCACTAAAATAAGCTTATCTTTTCACTCCATTTTCCGTGCACTTTTAGAATTCCTCTTGTACACAGAGAAAGTATCCAGACGTTAGCAGAACGAGCTCACGGGAGAGGGCATTTGGGGCAGTGGTTAAGCTGCAACTTGGGACTCCAATTTGGGGGTGCCTGGGTTCGAGTCCTAGCTCCACTCTGGATTCCAGCTTCCTGTTAACATGCACCCTGAGAGAAGCAGGTGATGGCTCACACACTTGGTTCACTGGCACCCACTTGGGAGCCCCTGATGGAATTCCAGCCTCCTGGCTTTGGTCTGGCCCCATCATGGCTGTTGTAGGCATTTGTGGAGTGAAGCAACAGATGTAAAGCCTCTATCTCTTTCTCTCCACCTTTCAAGTAAATAAAAAGAAATAAAACATTATTATTTGCTTTTTAAAGATTTATTTATTTGAAAGGCAGAGTTACACAAAGAGAAGAAGAGAGAGGGAGAGATCTTCCATCCATTGATTCACTCTCCAAGTGGCCAAAATGGCCGGAGCTGGGCCAGCCCAAACCCAGAAGCCAGGAGCTTCTTCCAGGTCTCCCACGTTGGAGGAAGGGCCCAAGCACTTGGGCCATCTTCTGCTGTTTTTCCAGGCGCATTAGCAGGGGGCTGGATCAGAAGTGGAGCAGCTGGGGCTCAAATCGGCACCCATATGGATGCCGGCGTCACGGGCGGCAGCTTTACCTGCTACGCCACAATGCTGGCCGCAAACATTTTTTAAAGAAAGGCTGAACTGTGCAGGTACAGTGCTCAGCACAGTGCACACGCAGGGGCCTTGCTCCATGGATAGTGGCTGTCACCATTGGTGACATGAGACCCTCCCACTGCAGCTGGGAAGGTCCTGGGCAGTCTGAGCTCCATAAAGCCTGCACGACTGCATTGACTGACAGCACTCAGCCTCAGCAGCAAGAGCTGAGCCAGGCCCTGTGCTCAGTGCTGCTCCGAGCTCCAGGTGTGCAGGCATCCGGGTCCCCGAGTGCCCTCTGTGCCCTGCCTCTCACCCACCCTCACGTTCTAAGCCCGCTCCTGGGAGGGCTTCCTTGAGCCTGGAGGAGCCAGGCCCCCAGCAGGCGCTGCAGGCTCCCCTCGGCTGCACCAGCTTTTTCTCTGTAACCTTCGCGAGCTCCGGGAGGCTGTAAATCTCTCCTGGCAGGGACTGCAGAGGCTCAGCCCGGGAGCCGGGCAGGCTGCCTTCCTTGTCCTCCTTTGGCTCTGCAGGCTGCAGCTCCTCTCAGAAGCCAGGGCAGCACGCCCAGGGCCAGGCGACTGCAGCAGTCTTGTCCTCATCCTTCAAGGCCATTGCCAAGGGATGGGCTCCCCATCGCCACGCCCGAGTCCCTTCTCCACTCGGCCTGATTCCCCAACTGAAAAACAAGGGGGCTGTCTGAACTACCACTGAAAAAGGCTCTCTCTCTCTCTCTCTCTCTCTCTCTCTCTCTCTCTCTCTCCCACACACACACACACACACACACACACACAATTTTGCACACAAGCCTCACCAGCTGCTTCTGCCACCAGACCCATCATGAACCTGCCGGGCTAATAATTGTTGCATTTCAAGCTACTGTTATTTGCAAAAAGCAAGTTGCAAATCAGGATGGATAGCAGGATTTAAAAACAAAAATGTGAACATATACTCGTGAGTGGCTAGTAAAATCTGGCGGGATCTATGCAGCATCGGATGGGAGGGCCCTCTGGCTGAGACGTCTCTCGCACCATCCATCTCCAGGGTTGCGTCTGTATAATAAACGGTTCCTGGGCTTTCCTGCGGGACACGGAGGTCTCAGGAACAAGCACTGCCTACCCCAGACACTGTTGTCACTCAGTGTTGTTTTTTTTTAACATGTGTGTGGTATTTTTAGGGATTTTTTTCCCCCATTTCTGATATGACCCTATAGTAGTATCACCAACAATCTCAAATTCCAGGCCATTGATCCTTCTGTTCAGCAAACTGGGTCGACCAGAGACCCAGAATAGCAAAGTGGATGCAGGCTTCTGACCCACAGTCGATCTATAGGATGAGGGCTATGACTCAACACTTAGTGCTGGGGTCTTACACACCAGGTAATCAGCTTATCTGGTCCGGCCTCCGTTTACCCTCCAAAATAGGCTTATGGTAGTTCCCACACCTCCAGGGCTTCTTACTTTGGTAAGAAGAAAACCACAGTAAGTTCTGTTTTGTTTCTAAGGAAAAGACGACAGTGGGGCAGGCTCTCAAGGCCCTGTCCGGGTGCCCAGGGGAGGTGGTGGGTCTTAGAAATGCACTCGTGTGTCTTGACCAACTCCTTCGCTGCTGGTGGGTCTCGAGGTGAACCCCAGAAGGTCCCCCACGGGGCCAGGAGCCCAGAGGACAACCGTGGCTCATGGGAGCCAGCCTGGACGCTGGCGTCTGGCATTAGTTCAGCAATGGGGATATAAAAAACCCAGACATCACCTCATCGCTGTCTCATCAAAAAAGGAGACTTTCTGCCTGCACACCCCTGCAGAGGACAAATTCCTGCCACTGTGTCACCTGGGAGGGGTCAGGGAGAGCCGAGTAGGGAATCTACGGGGTTCTCCCCCTCCTGGGGGTCAGGGGGCAGCCCCAGTCATCACAGCCGTCCTGGGACTGGCCTCTTGGTAACCATGGCAACCCTAGCTCCTGGGCACTATGTGGGCACCCTCCACTCCTTCCCACAACCCTGCAAGAGAGGTACTGCCCCCCCCCGCCCCCGCTTACCTGCTCCTGGAGGTGAGAGGCTTGGCTGGGGGTCCCTGAGCCACAGTCAGGATCTGCCCCAGTCTGACTCACTCCAGATGCAGTGGTTCAGCTTCCTGGGGGTGAAGCCCCGGATGTGACCATGGGCAGGCCCGCTGAGTGCCCCGCTGACGGCTTCAGCATCCATGCCAGGGGTGTTCACAGGAAAACTCCAGGCTGCCACCCCACTTCCTCTGGAGTTCAGACGCAGGCCTTTCTGGACGATTTGGTCTGAACACAGGGCCTGTCAGCTGCAGAGAGAAAACTGACACAAAGGAACACAACCCCACGAGGCCGGGCAGTCTCCCCAGGATACAGTGGGAAGATCCCCACAGCCCTAGGTACCCAGTGTGTCTTCTCGGGGCCAGTTCTGCCCCCCTGGCTCCTCTGGCCATGCCGGCTTGGCCTACTGAGCTCAGGGTCCCCACGGCTTCTCCTTGTCCGACTCCTGCCCTGGAGGGCATGGGGGCTCTGCGGGCAGAGTGCTGTTCAGGACACTGGGACCCTGCTGGCCCCCAGGACCAACATCCACAGCACAAGGCAGAAAGGGGCCTTGTAAACACCCCTGCCTTTTCTGCTTTCCTTGCCTAGTCTTTGCAATTGAGTGCCAAGATGGCGCACCAGGAGAGCCAGAACCCTTAGCATTCAGGTCTGGCTTTGAACCCAGACTTTTATGCTAAGTTGACAGTCATTTACCATTGATCACTATACAGGTCCTTTGCGGTGTGATCTCAGACACAGTTACCAACCTTTCTGTGCTCTGCGCAGCACCCCAGGAGCGGGCCCCTGTGAACTACATTTCCCAAGCTTCTTTGCCAACTGGCTCTGGTCCAGCACATGGGAGGCAGGGAAGGGAAACTGGAGGGTGGGACAAGTCTGGGTATTCCCCTGCCCAGAGCAGCCCAGGGCTCTGTGGTTCCAGGCCGCAGGTATAGGTACCCATGCCCTCCTGCCTCCTATTTGGCTTTCAACTACCTCAAATCTTTTTTCACTGCACACTTTAAAAAATTGTGTAAAATTTATTGAACATGAAATCTGCCATTAAAAACGATTTACTTATGTATTCATAAGGCAGAGTAACAGGGAGGGGGGAGAGTCAAAAAGATAGATCTTCCATCTGCTGGTTCACTCCCCAAATGGCCACAACAGCCAGGGCTGAGTCAGATGGAAGTCAGGGGCCCAGAACTCCATCTGGATCTCCCACATGGGTGGCAGGGCCCCAAGCACTTGGGCCATCATCTGCTGCCTTCCCAGGTGCATTAGCAGGGAGCTGGATCAGAACCCAGGACTCGAATATGGCATTCTGATACAGGATGTCAGCGTTGCAAGTGGTGGTTTAACCCACTGAGCTACAGTGCTGGCTCCATTTTTACTGTTCAGTGTACAGTTCAGTGGTATTCATTACTAACGTTGTGGCTAACGTGTGGCGCAGCGTGTTAAGCCACAGCCTGCAATGCCAGCATCCCATATGGGTATCCTTTCAAATCCCAGCTGCTGATCAAACTTCTGATCTAACTCCCTGCTAACGTGCTTGGGAAGGCAGCAGAGGATGGCCAAGTGCTTGGGCCCTGCACACACGTGGGAGACCTGGCTCCAGGTTCCCCATTGCAGCCTGGCCCCGCCCTGGCTCTGTGGCCATTTGGAGAGTGAACCGACACATAGAAGATTCTCTCTCTCTCCCCCTCTCCCTCTCTCTTTCTGCCTTTGCCTCTCTGTAACTCTGGCTTTTGAATAATAAATAAATAAATCTTTTTAAAAAAAATGTTGTGCTACTATCTCTAATATCTATTTCCAAATGAAATCCTTACAACACCCTTTTGGGGGCTGAACCAAACTGGGCTGCTTTGCAGGCGGTAAACACCCTCTCAGGCAGTTCCTTCCCCACATATCTCAAATCCCACGAGGCTGCATGGAGTGGGAGAGAGAAGACAGCCCCATTTCCCAGAGGGAGAAACTGAGGCGCAGGAAGACCCAGAGCTCCTGAGTAAGAGGGGCTCCCAGGCTCGGGATTCCCACCCCTGCGCTCCGTCTGTACCCCCAGGCTCCCCCGCCCAGCCTGGGTGCCTGTCCTGCTGCCCTGCCCCCTGCCAAGGGCAAATCCTGTCAATGGGCTCCTCTGGACCAGAGGACCGCCCTGGGGAGCAGCAGGGAGGCAGGGGTCCTGGGTCTCTGCAAGCCCAAGAACCAAACAGTCCATCCCCTCTGCAGGTGGGAAGCGAAGTGAGAGCTCCCAGGGGCTTGCGAGCTGCCCCTTCCAACGGAAGCCTGCAGGGCTGGGACAGTCCAGGTCGTGTGTCAGCTTCCAAGGCAATTTGGGGTACTCTCTTAATCCTCAGAGACAATAGGGAGTCCTCGGGGAGGCACACCCACTGGGTTCCCATCAGCAAGCAGTGGAGCCGGGAATCAGAGGCCTGCCTAGTGCCCCACAGGGGTACGCCCCCCTACTCCCCACCTGCCATCACCCCCGCCCTGCAGCCCCCTGCCCTTGCACAGGTTGTTTCCCCACGCTGAGCTGCCTCTGCGAGGGATAAGAAAACAGGGATCGCACTGGGCCGAAGGGAGACCCCACAGCCTGACGCAGCCCTTTACTATGGCAGTGGCGGGCGAGACCGTGGCCCAGCGCCCAGCCTCTGCGGCAGCCTCCAGAGCAGAGCCGGGCAGGCAGCTGGCCCAGCTGCGAGGCAGGCACAAGGGCAGCGGGGATGGGAACCCAGGACAAGGAGGGGGCCTCAGGGCAAGGGCGTGGAGGTCTCTGGTGGCCGCACACCCCGGCCAGGCCCTGGTGGGCACTCTGTCCCGAGTCCCGAGCAGCTCTGGTGGCCGGGGCGTCTCACAGGCCTGCGTTTGAAGTTGGCTCTAAAAATGCACACCCGGCACTTCTCTGGGAAAACATCAACCTGCTGGGATGATCTCCAGACTGCCTCTTGGGGAGGACCTGGGTAGAGGGGGGCTGACGAGGAGCAGGGAGACTTCCCTGTCTGCTTTTTGGGACTTTGGCCTTTTGTGCCATGAATAAATACTTTTTTTTTTTTTTTTTGACAGGCAGAGTGGACAGTGAGAGAGAGAGAGACAGAGAGAAAGGTCTTCCTTTGCTGTTGGTTCACCCTCCAATGGCCGCCGCGGCTGATGCACCGCGCTGATCCGATGGCAGGAGCCAGGTGCTTCTCCTGGTCTCCCATGGGGTGCAGGGCCCAAGCACTTGGGCCATCCTCCACTGCACTCCCTGGCCACAGCAGAGAGCTGGCCTGGAAGAGGGGCAACCAGGACAGAATCCGGTGCCCCGACCGGGACTAGAACCCGGTGTGCCGGCGCCGCAAGGCGGAGGATTAGCCTAGTGAGCTGCGGCGCCGACCCATGAATAAATACTTTTTAAAAATTAAAGCCTGGATGGGGCCGGTGCTGTGGTGCAGTGGGTTAATGCCCTGGCCTGAAGCGCCAGCATCCCATTTGGGTGCTGGTTTGAGACCCGGCTGCTCCACTTCTGATCCAGCTCTCTGCTATGGCCTGGGAAAGCAGTAGGAGATGGCCCAAGTGCTTGGGCCCCTGCACCCACATGGGAGACCCGGAGGAGGCTCCTGGCTCCGGGCTTCGGATCGGCGCAGCTCCAGCTGTTGCGGCCAACTGGGGAGTGACCCATCAGATGGAAGACCTCTCTCTCTCTCTGCCTCTCCTCTCTCTGTGTAACTCTGACTTTCAAATAATAAATAAATCTTTTTTAAAAAAATTAAAGCCTGTTTTGGGAATTCATTGCTATGTGACGTTGAGCAAGGCATGTAACCTCTCTGAGCCTCTGTCTTCACAGCTGTTGAACAGGGTCAATTATAGCCCTTACTACTTCATAGCAGAAGGGTGAGGCACAAATGAAACCTGAGAGTGAAGAGTGTAGCATGCTGGCAGTCACGCACTAATACAAGGGGAAGTTGAAACCGAAGTTTTGATGCAAAAAATTTTTCAATCCATGCATTTTTAAAAAGATTTTATTTGTTTATTTGAAAGAGAGAGAGAGAGAGAGAGAGAGAGAGAGAGGTCTCCCATCCTCTGGTTCACTCCACAAATGGCTGCAATGGCCGGAGCTGGGCCAATCTGAAGCCAGGAGCCAGGAGCTTCTTCCGGATCTCCCACATGACTGCAGGGGTCCAAGGACTTGGGCCACCTTCCGCTGCTTTCCCAGGTGCATTAGCAAGGAGATAGATCGGAAGTGCAACAGTTGGACTTGACCCAGCGCCCCTATGGGATGCTGGCGCTGCAGGCTGAGGCTTTAACCCACTGCGCCACAGTGCCCGCTCCTCAAGTAGAACAATTAATAAAAAGGAACTCTGTTCCAGGGCCAGACGTATAAAGGCAGGAAAGGAGAAGACGGTGACCAAATACCTGCTGAGACGGGGACAAGTGGGCAACAGGCCACCGTGTTCTGGACAGTCCCATGCCCTCCTCGTAGACGACCAGCACTGAGGCCCGCTTTGCCCCCTCCTCCTTCCTGCTCACCACTGGGCTGGGACCACCTCGAGGCATAGTGACGCTTGCCACCCCAACCCCTACACTGGCCCCCAAACTCCTACCCTCAGCCCATCCCCCATCTTTCCTCTGTCTGTGACGGGGGCCCAGGCAGACCCTGGGAACCAGAGAAGAGGCTACTGGGCTGGGCCTTGACGGGGAAGGAGACCCGTATCTACTGTCACCTGCTGGGGCCGTGTCCAGCGCGAGGGTCTGCCTCCAGTGACCCGGGTCTGAGCCGTTCTCTCCCCATTTTATGGATGAGAAGACTGAGGCTCCGGGAGGTGAGGAGAGAGTCCTGCCCACGAAACGGGCTCCACGAGCCACGCCTGGCTGCCCAGCTATTCATGGCAGTGCTGGGCTGGAACTCCATCCTCTCGCTCAGTGCACTGCCTGCCCTGAGGTCCCAGGTGCCTGGACGGTGGGGTGGGGCTTCCAGGCTGCAGCCCGAGACAATCTGTCTGCAAACAGGGATCCGGGGAAGAATGGGCCTGCTGGACGGAGCCCAGGGGAGCCATAAATCAGGCTCTGCGGCTGCTGGGCTGCGGCTTGGGAGCAGGGACTGGTGCCTAGCGGGGGAAGCAGACCCCCAGCCTCTTCCCGCGAGGCCACGGGATGCTGCAGAGGCTGCGGTGGTCCTGGCTGGGTCCCCAGCCCCGCCGCAGCTCTGCAGAGGAGTTGCTGAGTCGGGCTCGGCCGGCTGCCGCCGCCGCAGTGAGAGCAAAAGGCCCAGACAGGCCCGCTGGGGGTGGCCTGGCGCCCTCACGCTGCCGATGAGGGGGAAGAGGCTGCGGCAGGGGGGAGCCTGCGGTCCCTTCCTGCTCAGGCCTGCAGCCCCGGGGCCTCCTGCCTGTCCCGAGGAGCCAAGAGTCTCTGAGTCAGAGGCGGGGGCTGGGAGAGGCACCCCGGCCCTGCCTTGGGGGAGCTGATAGACTGATCCAGGAGGGGACGGGGAGTCTGGGCTCTGACCTCATTCACTGTGGGACAGGGGGCTGAGGAGACTCGTGGAACTGACACTATGGAGAACACTGGTCTGGATGGACGAAGTGCACACGCCCTGCAAGCCCCCCTGGACCTCGGCACAGCCCTGTGAGGGAGGCGCCGTGTACGCCCCATCTTACAGACGAGGTAACGGACGAGCCCAGGACGACGACAGGTCGGGCTGCACAGCTGGAAGGGGCGGGGGCCTCCCTCCCAGCACCTGGGGGACCTGGTTGCGCCCCTTCTCCTGGACTCTGGGTTCCCGGCGGGCGGGAGCACTCTCCGCTGTGATCCCTGGGTGCCTGCCACACTGCGCCTTGAACGCAATCAGCACTCAGTACCAGTGAGTCGATGTGTGGAGTCAGCCTGGTCTGGGGACAGAGGGGACACCACAGCTGCCCCCGACTCTTCACCCCCAGGCTCATATCTGTATCTGGCTAAGCCTATGGTCTCTTCTGAGCTTCACAGTGTCCCAAGAGGTGGCCAAGGCCCAGAAAATCACTCCCATTTCTCAGATGAGAAAACTGAGGTTCAGGAAGGTTCTGTGCCTCGCTTGGGGTCCTCAGCCAGGCCGGGGCAGCCGGGTGCCTTCCTCTCCTTGAGCAGCTGGTCAGCCCTCTCTGATGACAGGCATGGCTGGCTGCTAGGGATAAGCAACGTCAGTAACACAAGGGGACTTGTGGAATTAAAGGTAAGTTTATTTTGGTCCAAAAAAATGGAAATCCACGCATATGTCAAGTTGACTAATTTATTGACTAATTTATTTGAAAGGCAGAGTTACAGAGAGACAGAGAGATTGGCCACCGTTGGTTCACTCCTCAAGTGGCTGGGGCTAGGCCAGGCTGAAGCAAGGAGCCTAGAACTCCAGCCTAGTCTCCCACGTGGGTGGCAGGTCCCCAAGCACTTGGGCCATTACCTGCTGCTTTCCCAGGCGCATTAGCAGGGAGCTGGATGGGAAGTGGAGCAGCCGGATCTTGACCTGGCCCTCATATGGGCGTGGCAGGTGGCAGCTTAACCTGCAGTACCACAACACCAGCCCCAGGGTCTTTTAAAAGTTCATTGTGCTGTGGCATAGCAGATAAAGCCACCTTCTGCAGTGCCGGCATCCTACAGGGCACTGGTTCGAGTTCCAGCTGCTCTACTTCCAATCCAGCTCTCTGCTATGGCCTGGGAAAGCAGTAAAAGACGGCCCAAGCACTTGGGCCCCTGCACCAGCCTGGGAGACTCAGAAGAAGCTCCAGGCTCCTGGATTCGGATCAGCTCAGCTCCAGCTGTTGCAGTCATTTGGGGAGTGAACCATCGGATGGAAGACCTCCCTCTCTCTCTCTCTCTCTCTCTCTCTCTCTCTCTCTGCTTTTGCCTCTCTATGACTCTGGCTTTCAAATAAATAAATCTTAAAAAAAAAAAAAGGACAATTTGTATCATGAAAAAACTACGCATAAATTTCAAAAGAATTTTGTTCCAAAATAAACTGATTTTCAAATTCTAATTTTCCATGAACTTTAAAAAAATTATTTATTTAAGAGGCAGACAGAGAGAGGGAGTGAGCAAGCTCCCACTGGCTACAGCAGAGAACTCAATTCAGGGCTCCCCTCTGGATAGCAGGAACCCACATACTTGGGCCATCAGGTGTCTCCCAGAGGAGGCATCAGCAGGCTGCGGGAGTCAGGCACGCAGCCGGGTGTTGAATCCAAGTTTTCCAACGTGGTCTCTGGCGTCTTAACCGCTAGGCCAGCTGCTCACCCTCCACAAACACCTTGACGCCCCCTTGTCGCTAACACCTGACGTACCCAGCACGTAGCACCTTAATGATTCTCCCAGAAATATTATGGTAACAGCTTTGTTGAGATAATGCACACACCAAACAATTCAGCCAATTACCTGTATACAAATCCGTGGTTGTGAGTATGTTGGCAGGTACACAACCATCACTACGATCAACTCTGGAACATTCTCATCACCCCAAAAAGGAACAAACTCTTTCGCTGTCATCTTCCAGTCCCCTCACCTCCTGCCCCCGGCTCTGGGCATCCACGACTCCATTTTCTGACACTAGAGAGATCTGGCGGACCTGGGTACCTCACAGAAGTTTAGGCAAATCACCTCCAACAATCTGTTGAATAAGGCGTTGATTCCCGCTCCCATTCCCAGAGGGGCGAAATGAGGCTTGGACAGGTGACATCCAGGGCTCTCAATGAAGCAATGATGGGAGAGACTGAAAGCCAGGCCTGCCTGCCCCAGGGGCCTGGCAGTGAGGCCCACAGCAAAGGGCACAGCTCTCCCTCACCCTGCTCTTCCCTGGCTCCTATCTGAGCCCACTTCCTTCATCACGCCCAGAGGTTCTAGCAGGACAACCCCAGGCCCAAAAAGCCCACCGCATTCTCTCGGGACCCCTGTTCTCAATCTACGCCACCTCCTTTGGGAAGCTCTCCTGGACTGACCACTCTCTTGACACGCCCACTGCCCATAACTGCGTTTGTCCACAGAGCATCAGGCAGCCTGGCTCCCTCTGTGGGTGGGTAGGAAACTAAGGCCCCAGGGAGTCTGGGGTCACTCAGTAAGGCCAGGCTGAGTGGAGACTGGTGCCAGATGCCCATCTCCCACGCCGGTGCTCTTCCAACAGGGGCCTGTCTGGCTCCAAGAAGGAGCACTGGGCTGCGAATCTCAATGCCTGGGTCAGCCCCTCCCTGGGCCAAGCTGAAAGGGGCCCTCATCACTTCCACCTTCACTCTATGCTGAGAAGTAGGGGGACCCAGGCCCATGGGAAAGGGGGAAACTGAGGCTTGGTGAGGCTGCCGGGACTCACCTGCCAACTTCCAACTCGCTCCCAGCCCATCGGAGTCAGGAGCCTGGCCTGAAGCTCGTGTGGCCCTGACACGGCCCCTCTATCAGCTCATAGGGAACGGGTCCCGTATTTTTTGGTCTTGTTTGTGGCTGTACTCCCAGGGCAGGGCCGGGCCTGAAAGAGGCTGCAGGGAAAAGAGGGGGAAAAATGGGGTCTGGGGGTTGGGGGGGCAGTTCTTCAGACTCCTAAATCCAGAACTCTTTGGCATTTCAGGGTCTTGCGCCTCTTGCAAATCGCCTGCGCCGTTTTGGGGGCTCTGGGCCCCCCCGGGAGTCGCATGTCTGTGCCGCAGACTGAGACCGCTGTACCATGTCACTGGTGCCCTGGGGACACAGTGAGGCGAAAGTACTGCGTACAGCCTGAAGCCCAGCACGCACACCAATGATCTCATTCTCAAGCCACAAGGGCCCGCCAGCTGCAGTCCTGACCCCACTCGCCCGGCCGCTGCCTCTCCCAGGAAGGTGCTGGAACCCCCGTTTGTGCCACCGGATGCCCAGCAGCCAGTGCCGGCAGCCTCGGGGATGGGGGCTGCCCAGGCCCCTCCTCCAGATTCTCTCCTGACTCCGCAGGCCCCTGCTTCTCCTCCCTCCCCCGCCCCAATGCCAGCTTGTTCCCAGGGAGCAGAGGGCGGGCACGGTCCAAACTGCAGAGTCCCCCCCAGGGCCTAGAACAGGGCTGTAGGCATCATTCATAACACTAGTGTTTAACGAGGTAGAAAACCCTCCTTTCCAGGCCCGTTAGGGGTCGGGTTTTGGTAAATGCTTTCTCAGCTAGGAAGCCTTGGGGGCTCTGAGCATCAGGAGGGGGCACCCTCCCCACCCCCACTCCACCCCACCCCTTCCTGCCGACTGCTGCGGGTGGCTGCCGCCTCTCCCGTGTGGTGCCAGGGATGTTGTGAGTAGGGCGGCAGATCTGCACTCATCAGGAATCCTCCCAGGAAGCACAGTTCGCGGATCCTGGCGTCACAGCTCCATCTGCAGCCATGCAATATTCGAGCCAGAAGGCACCGTGGCCGTGGGTATCATCAAGTCTCTCAATCTCACTAACTGGGGAAACTGAGTCCGGCCAAGTCTCAGATAGTGAGAAGCTAACGTGGTCTTCAAACTGTGGTGCCCAGATGCGAAGGTCAGCTCAGGAAACCGGCCCCCGGGGCCCTCGGGGCCCAGCCTCTCCTCGGGGGCTCCCGGGTTGACGCATGGCTCGTCCCGAGGCACAAGAGGTGAGCTCCCTGCGCCTGACTGGTGGGACAGAAAACCACACCACCTTCCAGAATAAGTGATGCATTCCAGTACCCCGCACTTAGTAGGTGCGCAACTCACGGGATGCTTCGGGCACACTGTGAGGCCTTGTCATTCTCCTCGGACGCTGCCTTCCAGGTCAGACAGTCCGGTGTGGAGAGGAAGCCTGGGGTCACTGTCTCAGCCCCCCGTTGGCAGGGTGGCTCGGACAGGCTACTGAGCCGCGACCCTGGGCCTCAGACGGGACAGGGCCAACCCAGTCCCCCAAACCAGCTGTGGTGCGGCTGGAATAACGCCTGCGGCGGCTTCCCGCAAAGCCAGGTACACGGGCGCTGCCGTCCACTTCCATTGGCCACACCGCCTGTCAGTCACCGCCTCAGCGTGCCGGACACCGGTCCTCCTCCTCCTCCCAGGGCTCTGCAGTCTCCCGCGCTAAGGCCGCCAGCGAAGGCGCTCCCAGGGCGTCAGCACTAGCTCGCCCGTCCCGGCTCTAACGGCAGGCGTAGTAATGTCCTGGAAGGGCCCCCATTTTACAGGTGCACAAACTGGCGTCTGCCGAGGAGGACGACGCTGGTCACCCGACACATCAGTTCAGGACACTGACCCAAGGCCGGAAGCACCGAGGTCTTGCTTAGGGAACGGCCCAGCGCCCAGCCACGCCCCCACTACGCCAGCCGGCCACGCCCCGTACGGCAGCCGGTCACGCCCCCAACAGGCCCCGCCCTTCCACCGCACGCCCCCGCGCCTCCGGAGTGTCGCCGCCGCCGTCCGGGGTCCCTCACGACGCAGGGGCCCACGGTCGTCAAGGCCCGGGGCGCAGTTTCCGGGGTGCCAGGGCCTCCCCTGACTAGACACCCCGGCGACCGAGGCCGCCTCGGAGGTCGGGTCCAGGCCGAGGACGGCACGGGCCGCTTGTCGGAGTCCGGGCCTTTTGTTGGAGAATCACTCGGCTCTTTTCGGACAGCGGAGGGGGCGTTCGGGCGTTTCCGCCATGAAGGGGCGGGGCTTGCTGCGCCGCCGCCTGCAGGGGGCGCCGTTGCCGATGCGATGTTCCGCGGAGGGCAGGGCTAGCGTTCGGGAGCAGAGAGGTGGGCTTGGTCCAGGAGCCCCCTTTGTGCGTTTGATGACGAGGCTGTGTGGAAGGCGCCAGAGGGCAGTAATAAAGAAGTTACTTAACCCATCTAGACCTCACTTTAGTCATCTGCAAAGGGGGACAGTTTCCTGCGGCTATGCAGACCTGCGGAGAATTTACAAAGGGCTGGCTCCCAGTGAACAGCAATGATTGTGATAATGCGCAAAAGGCCCTGCCGAGCCAGGAAACAACGTCCAAGTCTTGGGTTTCTGCCTCCAGTGAGCTCCATTTTGAACTGAAAGGGAGGCAGCTGCAAGGGGCCGTAAAAGCGCAGCCTGCCATTCAGCCCTGCTGCTGAGCCGGGGGCCACTGCTCCCTCATCGCTGAGCCCCCTGAGCCTGGCGCCCTCCACCTCTGGCTTGTGATAGATTTATTTATGTACTTGAAAGAGTTACAGAGAGATTGGGAGGAGAGAGAAATCTTCCATCCGTGGGCTCGCTCCCCAAATAGCCGCAACAGCCACAGCTGGGCCAGGAGTCAGGCGCTTCCTCTGGGTCTCCTTCATGGGTACGGAGGACCAAGCCATCTTGGGCCATCTTCTCCTGCTTTCCCAGGTGCGTTACCAGAGAGCTGGATCAGAAGTGGAGTGGCCGGGACTCGAACCGGCGCCCACATGGGATGCCAGCATCTCAGGCAGCAGCTTTAACTGCTATGCCACAGCGCTGGCCCCAAAGACGGAACATGCTGTCTATGGGACATCACGGTTCTTGGGCATTTATTCACTCAACGAACAGACTTTACTAATACTTTTGCCGCCAGGCCCTGGAGATACAGCATTGGTACGGATGCCCACTCTGGTGGAGCTCAGAGTCCAGTCAGGGGACAGATGACCCTTTAAAGTGTCAGGACTCAGGTGAGGGAAAGGTAGGGGGCGCTAGGACCTCAGAGGAAGCAGCCTTCAAATCCTGGGGGGGTCGCTGAGAGGTCCCTCAGGGAGGCGTAACCTGGAATACCTGCAGCAGGGTTAGCAGGGTGAGGGGTGCAGGAAAGCATTTCAGACAGGACTCTCAGGCTGCAAGAGAAGGCAGAATCCGAACTTCGTGGGGCGGGTTTGTGAGCTGTTGCCTGGGAAGCCCGCATCCCACATTGGAGTGCCGTGGTTCGAGTCCCAGCTCTGCTTCCGAGTCCCATTTTCTGCTCATACGTGCCCTGGGAGGCAGCAGTTGCCTCCAGTACTTGGGGCCCTGCAACGTGTGTGGGGAGGCCCGGATGGAGGTCCAGTCTCCTGGCTTCAGCCTGGCCCAGCCCTGGCGGTTGCAAGCATTTGGCAGCAAACCAATGGATGGAAAATTGCTCTGTGTGTCTCTGCAATTTTTTTTAAAAAAGATTTACTTACTTGAGAGGCAGAGTGATGGAGAGAGAGAGACAGAAAGAGATCCTCCATCCACTGGTTCACTCCCCAAATGGCTGCAACAGCCAGGGCTGGGGCCAGGCTGAAGTCAGGAGACTGGATCTCCATCCGGGCCTCCCACGTGGGTGCAGGGGCCCAGCACCTGGGCCATCTTCTGCTGCTTTCCCAGGCGCATTAGCAGGGAGCTGGATCAGAAGTGGGGCAGCCGGGACTTGAACTGGCGCCCACATGGATTGCTGTTGTTGTAGGCAGAGGCTTAACCCACTGTGCCACGATGCCAGCCTCTCTCTGCCTTTCAAATTAAAATGGAAATGGAATATTTTAAAAGAATTTCATGAGGGTGGGCAGAAGCAGGCATGGCTCTTCATCCACCCCGCCCCCTCCTCGGATGCCACCCGGGAACATTCTTATGTCCAGGGGGTGCCTCGCGCGTCTGTTCACCCATCACATAAATCCTGAGCACCCGTGTGTAAGAACCACTCCCTGTCCCCGCAGGCCTACGGTCTAGGAGGGGACAGAAGACACAAGCACCAGGGACTGCAGCACCCGTCATCGCCCGAGACAACGTGGAGGAAGACGGCGGCTCTGGGAGAGAGGTGGCGGTTCTCCGCCAGCCATCAGCGTCAGAATCCCAGACCAGAGCCTGGCCAGTGACTTAACCTCTTCAGGCCTCGGGTTGCTCACCAAAGCTTCGCAGTGTTGTGGAATCTAAATGAGATAATGCACATGGAAGACTCGACAGCAGGCACTCATTGAGCCTGCGGGTCCCTGAACCACATCCGGAGACAGCTCTTCTGCTCCAGGGACACCAGCTCAGGCGCTCCCCCTGGGACTCGGCTCCGATCATCTGAGTGCGCCCAGAAATTTGGGTGAGAAGTGCCGAACAGAATTTGTAAATATTTTAAAAAATGTATTTGAGAGGTAGAGAGAGAGCGTATCCGTCTGCCAGTTCACTCCCCAAATGCCTGCAACAGCCAGGGCTGGGCCAGGCTGACACCAGGAGCCCAGAGCTCCACCCAGGTCTCCCACGTGGGTGACGGAAACCCAACTACTTGAGCCACCAGGGCAGCCTCCCAGCGTCTGCATTAGCAAGGAGCCAGAGCCAGATATTAAGCCCAGGCACTCAGATATGGGATGGGGACATCCTAACTGGCAGCTTAACTGGGCTAAATGGCATCTTGAAAAACTAATAGAAAGCATACTAACAGGGTGGGCATTTGGTGTAGCAGTTAAGATGCCACGTGGGATGCCCGCAGCCCCTCTTAGAGTGCCGAGTTCAAGTTCTGGCTCGTTCCTGATTCCAGCTTCCTGCTAAATGATGTTTGCCCCCCATGGCAGCAGGTGACGGCTCAGGTAGTTGGGTCCCTGCTACCCAGGTGGGAGACCTACAATGAGTTCCCAGCCCCTGGCTTTGGCCTGGTCCAGCACTGGGTGTTACAGGTGTTTGGGAAGTGAGTCAGTAGATGGGAGATCTCTGTGCCTTTCCTACCTTTTTTAAAAGAATTTTATTTATTTGAGGCAGAGTTGCAGACAGAGAGAGGTCTTCCATCTGCTGGTTCCCTCCCCCACATGGCCACAATGGCTGGAACTGCGCTGACCCACAGCCAAAAGCCAGGAGCTTCTTCCGGTTCCCCGAAGTGAGTGCAGGGGTCCAAGCGCTTGGGCCATCTTCTACTGCTTCCCCAGGCCACCAGCAGAGAGCTGGATCAGAAGAGGAGCAGCTGGGACTCAAACCAGCATCCATGTGGCATGCCGGTGCCACAGGCGGAGGCTTAACCTACTACACCACAGCGCTGGCCCCTCTTTCTCACCTTCAAAGAAAAGTAAATCATGTAATAGCACATTATCTCCACTAGCTCCCCTCACCGCAGCCAAGATCTCCGTCAGCTCTGCCTCCTCCTTCCTCCCTGACTAACCTCCCCAGATCAGAAGTCACCAGAGGCACCCAGCAGAACCCGCGCTGTACGGGTGACCGCGTCCCAGTCCAGGCCCACTCTGGGCACCTGCAGGCTTCTGTCTGCACTGAGCTCCTGGCTCAGGGCCGCAGCTGAGCTTTCAGAAACCTTCTTGGCCGGTCTCCTCCATGCTGGCATCTGCTGCCTTGGGACAGAATGCAGAGGACAGGCCAGCGAACGGCTGCCCCTGAGCAGGGTGGGCTGTGCCCACTTGCAGGGGCCCAGTAACACCTCGATCACCTTCCAACACTGACCATCAAGAATCCAAGCGTTGGGGGGCCGGCACTGTGTACGACAGGTTAAGACGCTGCTAGCATGCTGGCAGCCCATGCTGCAATGCCAGCTGGAGTCCTGGCTGCTCTGTTTCCATCCAACTCCCTGCTAATGCGTGTGGGAAAGCAGTGGAGGGTGGTCCAGGCACTTGGGCCCCTGCCCCCCATGTGGGAGACCCGGATGCAGTTCTAGGCCTAGCCCAGCCCTAGCCATGGTGGCCACTTGGGGAGTGAACCAGTGGACAGAGGTTTCTCTCTCCCTCTCTGTCACTCTGCCTTTCAAATTCTCCCCACATCTCAATTTACACTCTGGCAGACAATCTGCCTCCCTGTTGTCCTTGCACCTGCTTGCCCTGTGACCTTGGCAGGTCACTTTCTTCCTCTGACCCTGCACACCTGGAAAGCGCTTGTGAAAGTGCTCAGAACACAGTAGGCGGGCGCTCACCACATGGAAGCTGTCACAATTTTTTTTTTAATTTATTTGAAAAGCAGAGTGGCAGAGATTTTTCCACTCGCTGGTTCACTCCCTAAATCACCACAACAGCCAGGGCTGGGCCAGGCTGGAGCCAGGAGCCAGGAGCTCCATCCAGGTCCCCTACATGGGTGGCAGGAATTCAAGTACTGGCTCACCATTTACTGCTTCTGAGGCACATGAGCAGGGAACTGGATCAGAAGCGGAGGAGCCACATCTCAAACCAGGCACTCTGATATGGGACCTGAGTGTCCCAAGTGATGGCTTAACCCACTGTACCATACAACTGCCCCACCACAACTGTTTTCTTGATGACTCAAAATTTTCACCATGAGTATCAACCATCATCCCACAATTCCCTTCTACTTATTGTCCCTGCTGGCCTGGGTCATCCAGAAAGCTGACCCCACAATCAATTTAACTTCCTGACTATACTGCTTGGGAAGCCTTCCCCTTCCAAGACAACCCAGAGAAAACACCAGAACCTGGAAAAAACAACCTAGAGCCAATTATTCTCAACCCCTCTTGCATTCACCAAGGTGCCAGAAGGAACCCCTGGCCAACCAGGATGGAGTCGGGAAAGTGCTGGGTCCGGCTAGAGTGTACCCTCTGCAGAGCCCATCAGACCTGGCTTTGAATCCCAGCTCCAGCACTTACTAGCTGTGCAACCTGGAGAAAGTTACCCCACCTCTCTGAGCTTTCATTTCTCAAAGTATGAACTGGGGATAGTAACCATATCTACTTCATAGGGTCACAGGCATGAGAGGGGTCAGGGTCAAAAGTAGAGGCGTTTCTCCCCTTCCTTAGCCCCAGAGCCTTTACTCCCATTGTCACTTAGGGCTCGCTCTGGGCACAAGGGTGCCTGGAATCTACAAGTCCCACTCAATCTGGATAGAAGGTCCCCCTTGGAAAGACCAGTGATATGGTCAGGTAGGAAGTCAGATATGAGCTTATGTGTACGTGACATCTCAAAGTCATCCCGATAACGTTTCAGGGGCAGCCCAGTATTCGCATCCTGCCCTGCCCCCTTCTACCCGGTAAGCTGCCAGGTGGAGGTCCCCACCCCTTCTGCCTGACAAATCTTCCAGATGCAGCCCAGTGTCTGCATTTCAAATACCCTGCTCCGGATCCTGACTCCTCCTGTCTGATACCTTCAGGGGAAAACTCAGATAGGAGCTTCTTAATATTTAAATCCATAAAATCCTTTGTTTCAGGAGATGTGTGAAGACAAAGACCCATCTTCTTAACTCCCCCCCCCCCCCGGCCTCAACCGGACTGGGACTGCGCGCTCAGCCCGCTGCCTCTATGCTGAGTTGCCCACCTGCCTGCCTGCCTGCCCAGGTGTACTCTCTCCACTCAACCATGTAACCTCGCTCTCCCCCAGTCTGAGCCACTGGGCACTCCCTCTCAGGTCCTGTCTGGAGAGGTGCCCATCCGTTCTTACAGATGTCCCTGCCCTAATAAACTTTGCTACTTTACTTTCCACTGCTCTGTCTCACACCTGAATTTCTCGCATGAAGACAAGAACCCTGCCATTAACCAGTAACAATATCATCCCTCTCAGTCTTGGGAAGCACAGCACAAGAATCATTCATCCATAACTGCCCACAGCAGGAGCTGGAGTCAGGGAGATAGGGCTGTGCATCTTCCCCACGCAAGGCCTTCAGGGCAGAATTCAGCCTCCCACGGAATGCAGTCCCAGGGCAGCAGATGGGTGGGCGGCAGGCCTGCTGCAGTCTTTCATCAGCTGCTGCAGTCCCATGGAGGCTGAGACTGTGGGTGGAACCCGGGAGGGGGAGGCTTATGCAAAACGGCACGTAGTTCAGGCAATGGGGCGAGGAGGCCGCCTTCCCTTTACTCTAAGTCAGGTCCAAGCTTGGCAGAAAGAGGGCGTCTCTACGGAGGGGGAGGAGGAGGAGGTGGAGGGGACAAGGACAGAGAAACTGGAGAAAGGAGGGACAGGACAGAAGGAGGAGGGGAGAGGGGAAGGGGCCTGAAGTGGAGGGAGGAGAGACAAGAATGCAGAGCGGAAGGGAGGCAAGAATTGGGAGACAGAATTTGCTGAACTCGAAAAGGAAAGGCCATACTAGGAGCATCGTGAGTTTGCAGGCAATGGAGGGGGCAGGCGTTGAGCCCCAGTGAAGGTGGCCGACCACACAGCTGAGCTGAGGGGCTCCAGGCCTGGGAGTGGGGGCCACATCTGCAAGCCCACTTTCTCCAGCACGCCTCCCTCCAAGGCAGAGCCGGCTGGGAGCTGTCCAAATGCCCGGTGCTGAAATGTGCGGGCGACCAACAGCCTCTCAGGCAGAGCCTCTCAGTCCTCCTACAACTCCTTGTTAAGCACCTACTGCAGGCCAGTCAGCATTGCAAGTGCCAGGGAAATCAGAGAACACTTCAGACACAACACTACGCCCTTAGGAAGCCTGCGTCTGCATGGGAGAAGGCAGGATAAGTAAGACACACAGTGGCGTGTTAGAGAAGGCAACATTCTACAGAGAAAAAAAGAAAGTGGGAAAAGAATGAGTTCAGCCAAGACACACCCCAAACGATGTCCCCACGGAGGTGACATTGTGGTGTAGGGTGTCCAGCCAAGAAGTGCTGGCTCATAGGTCATGGGAACTCTCGGCTGGGCAACCTGTCAGAGACCAGACCCCAAAACTATCAGCCCCAGGGAGCTGCTGGTCCCCTCTGTGGTTCCCTATCATCTCTCCAGCCTCAGATTACCTGAGCCCCTACTGAGCAAGATAAACGAGTTTCCATCGTCTACATCCAGAACCAACTTAGGACTGGATGACCTGAGACACCAGGCAGACCATGTCTTCACTCTGGCCTTCTTACTTGTTTATAAAATAGGGACAATGACCCTTGCCTAGTGAGTAAGGTTTGTGGAGGTCCCAAGGAGATGGTGGTGGCTGGATTCCCCCTGCTGTACCTGAGGGAGGGATGCTCTCACAGGAGCCCCACTCGTTTGAGTTCCCAGCACTCAGCACAGGTGCCGTATGAATGGAGTGACAGCACCGCCTGGGAGATGTTCACAGTTTCACTGATTTATCTTTTTCCCTGCAAAAGCACCAGCTTTTTTTGTTCAGAGGAGCCCAGATGGCAGCTCCAGGACAGCAGAAGCTGAGACCAGATTCTAAGTGGGTCCTCCGCTTCAGGCCACGGGACCCTTATTCTGGAGACACTGGAAGCAAGAAGCCCCCGAGGACAAGTAGGTTTGGGCAGCTCAGCATACTCAGTGCTCAGCACCGGCTCCAGGAAGATCAGCTCCAAGAACCCTGTTTAAGCCCTCTGGTCTTGAAACTCGCTCTTCTCTCTTTTGGAGGACACTTACTATCACCCTGAAGGTGTTCTGGGAACTGCTGGGCGGGATCCGGAAGGAACTTGAGAATCCTTGTCCCGGCGAGGAGACAATTCTGGGGGTGTACGAGGTTCTACAACCTCAGTGTGTAGTGCATGCCTGTCAACTAACAGCTGCTCCATAAGCATTTGGTGGGTAGTGAGTGAGTGACAACGTGGCTCTCCTCACAGGGAACAAGGAGAGAGTGACTCGGTCCAAGGACTCAGGGCAGAACCATTCTTAGTCCCCTTAGGACCACAAGTTTAGCTCGATGGGATTCATTCACTCATCACAAACACCACAATGGAAAGTGCAATGCCATAGATTAGTACCAGGGACCATGAAGACACCCAAGAGGGGATAATTAACTAAATGGAGGGCGGGGGGTGAAAGAGGCCAAGAATCGCTCCTGGAGGTGAGAATGAAGGGTGCTCTGGGGGCTGACCTCAAGGCTCAAGCCCTCCTGCCATTTTTCTACTCCCATGAGCCAGGCTTCTTGGAGTCCACAGGCTACAGTTGGATGGCTATGACCCCCTGGCCCCAACAGAATCCACCTTGTCCCCATCTTTTACCGCTGCCCCTCCCACTGTCCCTCCCTGCTGTCAGCTGTCTGTCAGCCTTCCCACACCCAGAGAACAGTATCTGCATTCTGCAGACTGAAAGTGCCCAAAGGAATAGGCTCTCGTGGCAAAATTCCAAGTAGCATGAAAAATAAATGGGAGCTGTTTGTTCTCAAGATGATATTTATTCTCAAAAATAAATGAAAGTCCTGCCCAGGCCCCCTGAATGCCTCTCCCAGGGCCCTCCGATCAGCTACTCAGCTCACCCTCCCAGCACTACTGCAAAGCAGCCCCTGGGCCCCTGCCGCCTGGAGCATGACTGGGTCTTTAAGCCGAGGAAAATGCTTCATCATGCTCTGCTTCCTCAAGCAAAACCAGAAACTCCCTTCCCCTGCCCCCTCCCTCCAGCACACTCCCCTTCCAGTAAAACGTGGTTAAAGGGACAGCACCATTCAGTCCCCAGCCAGGAGGGTCTGCACAGAACCAAGGGGCTGGGAACAGGGCAGAGGGCAAACAGAGAGGAACTGGCAGGGGGCTTTCCTGGGGCTCCCACAGAAGGAAAACCAGAGTAAAGTGGAGGGGGAGGCATAGTAGAGGTCATGATAATGGCCTGGGAGAGGTTCAAATCTGGGAGGGGAGTCTACACTGACTTCCCTGGGGTCTTAGGGCTTCTGGTATTTATGGGGTTCTTTTCAAAGGAACCGGACATCCCAAGTCGGGGGAAAACTTCACAGAGAATGAGGAGCCCTACCAGCAAGACCTGGGTGGGTCGGTGGCTCACTGGGCGATCCTTCTGGGTCACTCAGCCCCACCCCACCCCCACCGCAGTTCCGCATCTGCAGAACTCTGGGGTCCTGCAAGGAAGAGTCAGCAGGCTTCCCTCCCCTCCCCCCAAGCTAAAGGCAGAAGTTAACCCCTTTCTTGCCAAGAAGAGGAGTCTCTGTCCGCGGTGCTGAAGCACCAGCCGCAGCGCCGCCCCCACACCCCAGGCATCCGACATGAGCCAGCACCTAGAGAGAGAGAGCCAAGTAACACAGCAGTTACCTGGACCCCCAGTTATCAGGGACCCGTTTGCTGCCCAATCTCCCATTAGGGCTCATGGGGGATGAGGGACTCTGGCACCCGGAAGCATCTCACCGCTTCCCCAGGGACTAGAGGGGATGTCTTTTGGGGAGCTGGCTTGTGCCCTGTCGGTGGGGGCGGGGGAAGAGGGTGACAAGTAGAAGCTGAGGTGGAGAGGGGAGAGAGGAAGTCGGTCTTACTAGTTGTGGGGGAGCCGCTGCCAGGTCTCCAGGCAACTTGTGGGCTCCCCTCCCTAAAGTGGGACAGTTGGGGGTCTAGGGCTGCAGCCTGTCCCTGGGGCAAGACCCCATCACTGTAGGGCACAGCTTGTCCAAGGTCACCCTGCTAACAAACTGCAGAGAGGCCTCAGGGGTGCAGAACCCGCACCTGCCCCCACAGGGCACAGAGGCCAGCTCTCCACCTTGCAGGCCCAGTCCCCCACAGCACCCCCACTCCAGGTTCTGGGCCTTGGTTCCCCTGCTCTGCCCTTCACTGAGGCTGGTTGCAAAGTGCCCCATTTTCCACCTTGGGGGCCACTGCAGACTGTGCAGATCTCTGTGCCCCCCCACAACTGGGACCCCCCCACCATCCTCTGCAGTGTCTCCCATACTCCCTTCGAGGTAGTCTTACCTTCCTTCCCAACTCCAGGTGCCCCTTTGGCGGGAGTTTCTTGCGCTCTCCTGGTGGCCACACTAGCTGTTAGGGGAACACTGTACCTCTGATGGGGGGCAGAGTGAGGGCTATCCATCCTCCATAGTAGCCACCACGCTCCCATTCAGGATGGCCTCTCTCTCATGTTCCAGGCCGGCTATAGTGTCTCTGCACACCGTACACCGAGGGTCTCTAACTATCAGGAAACCTTGTGTCCCCTGCCCGGCGGCGTCCCCTCCCCTTCCTGACCACGCCAGTCTTCCATCGCTCTATCCCAAGGACAGCCTGCCCCGACCCCCTACCGGGTCCTCTCTTACTCCGAACACACTTGCAGGGTCGCCCGACCCGTACTCAAAAAGGTCCACACCGGTCCCCACTCCGGAAGTCCCCGGCTCGCAGTGGGGCGCCCCTCTGACGCTGCGTCGGCTCCCCTACTCTCCGCGGTGCCCCCGCCCCGCCCCTCTCAATGCGGCGCTGCCGGTCGGCCCGGGGCCGCGGGGGAGGAGGTGCAGAGGGCGGGGCCCGCCTCCCCACCCCCACTGCCTAGGGGCTGGACCGGGGCCGCGGCCGCTATAAAAGGGCCGGCGTCCCGGTGCTGCCGCAGTGCCTCCCGCCCCGTCCCGGCCCCGCACCTGCTCCGGCCACGATGAGCTTCGGCGGCGCGGACGCGCTGCTGGGCGCCCCGTTCGCGTCGCTGCACGGGGGCGGCAGCCTGCACTATGCGCTGTCCCGCAAGGGCAGCACGCGCTCGGCGACCGGCTCCTCCAGCGGCTTCCACTCATGGGCTCGGACCTCCGTGAGCTCCGTGTCCGCCTCACCCAGCCGCTTCCGCGGCGCCGGCGCCGCCTCGAGCACTGACTCGCTCGACACGCTGAGCAACGGGCCGGAGGGCTGCGTGGTGGCGGCGGCTGCTGCGCGCAGCGAGAAGGAGCAGCTGCAGGCGCTGAACGACCGCTTCGCCGGCTACATCGACAAGGTGCGGCAGCTCGAGGCGCACAACCGCAGCCTGGAGGGCGAGGCGGCGGCGCTGCGGCAGCAGCAGGCCGGCCGCGCCGCCATGGGCGAGCTGTACGAGCGCGAGGTGCGCGAGATGCGCGGCGCCGTGCTGCGCCTGGGCGCGGCGCGCGGCCAGCTGCGCCTGGAGCAGGAGCACCTGCTGGAGGACATCGCGCACGTGCGCCAGCGCCTCGACGACGAGGCCCGGCAGCGCGAGGAGGCAGAGGCGGCGGCCCGCGCGCTCTCCCGCTTTGCGCAGGAGGCCGAGGCGGCGCGGGCGGAGCTGCAGAAGAAGGCGCAGGCGCTGCAGGAGGAGTGCGGCTACCTGCGGCGCCACCACCAGGAGGAGGTGGGCGAGCTGCTCGGCCAGATCCAGGGCTGCGGCGCCGCGCAGGCGCAGGCGCAGGCCGAGGCGCGCGACGCCCTCAAGTGCGACGTGACGTCGGCTCTGCGCGAGATCCGCGCGCAACTCGAAGGCCACGCGGTGCAGAGCACGCTGCAGTCCGAGGAGTGGTTCCGAGGTGCGCATGCGCGCGGTGGGGTTGGGGGGGCGGTGGCGGGGGCGCCCCCTGCTGACTCAGCAGCGAGCGGCAGGGCGGAGGGACCACGGGGCGCAGCTGCGCCCCTGTGGAGTTGGTCAGCTCCTTGCTTCCCTGTGCAAAGTGCATGCGCCCTAGCTGAATAGCGGGTTCACGCGGGGTTTCTTGTGGAACACCCCCGACTCCGGGCTCCCTTTCGCTTGTCCTCCAGATTCTCGGTCAATTTCGGAGCCCTCTGCTCTGCACCTGAGCTTAGGCAGCCCCTCTCTCCGAGGTCCGTCTCTGCAACCCCAAAGCCGCGCGGGCTTCTGGTCCGCGAGCAGTGGGGGCCCTTTGCCCTGGGAAGCGGCGCTGCCCTCGCCTCTGTCCTGCAGCCTGCCGGGTCCCCTGGGCTACCCCTACCCACTCACCGCTTGACACCCTCTCCTTAATCTGCAGGGCGGGATGAAAGGGGTGGGGCAGTTTTTACAGGCTTTCTTCCCGGGGGGGGGGGGGGGGACCGTTGCCACAGCACTTGCTGCCCTGGGCTGGGCTGGTGGCCTGTGGGCTAGTGGGTCTCCCCTGTCTCCTCCAGGGACGCTGGGAGCCCCTCCAGCGCGTCCTCCTCCCCCAAGTTCAGCGCAGCCCTGAGTCAGCACTGAAGCTGTGCCCAGCAGCTGCAGGGTGACCTTGAGCGACACTCGCCCTCCCTGCTTTCCATTTCTTTTTGGGTTGAAGGAACCCATCTGGGCTTCTTTCACCTTGGGGATGGAGTGGGGTCCTGAAAAACCGCATTGTCCTGTGGAGAGAGGGCACAGGCTAGGCAGTTCTCAGATGCACCTGTGGCCCATGGTAGATGAGACTCCTCGCCCCCCGGACGGTGCCGAGGGCTTGGCCGTCCGTAGCAGGGAGCCCCAGCGCGCCCGGATTGGGATGAACGCCTCTTCCTGTGCCCTTTGTATCTCTGCAGCAGCAGAACTGTGCCCTCCCGGTCTCTGCGGCAAGGCCACTCCCCGAGCAAACCTCTTTGCCCTCTTGGGTTTGCCCTTCACACAGGCAGGCCGTCCCAGGACTCCTGGCCCACCCAGCTGCCTTCCCTCCTTCCTCATCACCAGCAAGACTCGGGCCCTGAACGCCCCTGTCTGGGCATTCAGGAGGTGTAGACCAGTCTCCAGACTCCTCCTGCCCACCCCCACCCACCCCAGGGTCGTCTGGGAAGCAGGAGCCAGGGTGTGGCCACCATGGGCTCAGGGGGCCGCTGTGCCGTCTGGTGGAGGACGGGATGGCAGGCTGGCCCAGGAGCCTCGGCCTCTGCAGTGACCTTGGGCTCTGCAGAAGGGACCCTGGCTACGTGCTGACCTCGCTGCTCAGGGTTTTTATTTATTTATTTATTATTTATTTGGAAGTCAGACTTAGAGAGGGCGAGCTCCCATCTGCTGGCGCACTCCCCAAATGGCTGTAACAGCCAGGGCTGGGCTGAGCCAAAGCCAAGAGCCAGAAGCTTCATCTGCGTCTCCCATGTGAGTGGCAGGGGCCCAAGCACCCAGACTGTCCTCTGCTCCCTTCCCAGGCCGTTAGCAGGGAGCTGGATAGTAAGTAGAGCAGTCGAGACTTGAACCAGCACCTATAGGGGATGCTGGTATTGCAGGCAGTGGCTGTCCCCTGCTCACGACAACACCAGCTCCAGTCCTCCCACTTCTAAAGGCCACGGGCTTCAGCCACAGCGTCCAACCTTGAGCTCAGATTTCAGGCCCCTGGGCCAGGTCTCGCCTGGGAACACCTAGCACCGCCAGCCTCTTGCTGGGGAGCTGGACCAAGCCTAAGGACCAGAGCTGGGGGTTCCTCTGTCCCTGGGGGATTATGAATCCCATGCTGGGAGGAGGAGGAAGAGTCTGACCCTTGAAACCAGAGAGACACTAGGTTTGCAACCCTGCTCTGCTTCTCCCCAGCCTCGGGCAGCAGTCATTTGCTTGTCTCGAAGGATAGGTTGAATTAAGTACCGAGTATGCTATCTGGCACCCAGTAAGTCTTCAACCCTTGTGTGTCACCGTCTCAGTCTGGGCACTGGAACTCCAATCCAGGCCTGTCTGACTCTGTGCTGTGCCCCCTTCTGCCCCAGTGAGGCTGGACCGACTGTCGGAGGCAGCCAAGGTCAACACAGACGCCATGCGCACCGCGCAGGAGGAGATAACGGAGTACCGGCGTCAGCTGCAGGCCAGGACCACAGAGCTGGAGGCTCTGAAAAGCACCAAGGAGTCGCTGGAGAGGCAGCGCTCGGAGCTGGAGGACCGTCACCAGGCCGACATTGCCTCCTACCAGGTGAGCAGGCCGCTCCCTCCGCTGGTTGGGTGACCCTGAACAAGTCACTGCCTCTCTCTGAGCGGAGCTGTTAAGACTGTGCAGGCAGACATACTTCCTGGCTGTGTGACCCCAGGAAGGTCACCTGCCTCTCTGACGCTGAATTCCTTCTCTGCAGCGCCTGCTTTCCAGGGCTGTGCAGGGCCAGGAGCCAGCAAAGTTTAAGGGAGATGAGCGTGAACACGCTGTGGTCTCAGTGGGGCACTGGGTGAACACGACCTGTGGGGCACCTGGGGGAGACCTTGGCAGGTTGCTCCTGTGAAAGACAAATGGTGCAAATAATACATGGCGATTAGAGAAAACTAGGAAATAGAGGGGGAAAGAAAAAAGAGGAGGAAAAAATACAAACCAGACTGGCCCCAGGGAGCCTGGTGTGAGGGGAGGAGTTCAGGTCCTGTGTAACGTGCACCTGTGTGTTATTACCAAGCTCTGACTGGTGGGCACCAGGGAAGTCCTGTGTGTTGGTGGTGGTGGTGGTGGGTGGGGGAGCCACAGCAGACAGGCCGTGCTCTCACTGAGCATTTGCTAAGCTTACAAGATCTGTTAAAAGTTCACTCATTTTCCCACTGACCAGACTGGCCCTAACCGTGGTGGACGTCTGGTGTGTTTCATTCCAGACCTTTCTCCAGGCTGGGATGGTAACACACAGAGGGGCTTTTGCTGCAGATTCTCCAGGCCCACCAGTGAGGGACCCCATGGCTTTGAGCAGGGGAGAGGTTGGCCCCAGTGAGCCACTTGTGGTTTGCATCGCTGGCCCTGGCTTCCCTAGTGCTGAGGGCCAGGCGCCGGCTGGCCTGTGACGTTGTGACTTCTTGTTCCCCCCACCCCCAGGAAGCCATTCAGCAGCTGGACAATGAGCTGAGGAACACCAAGTGGGAGATGGCAGCCCAGCTCCGGGAATACCAAGACCTGCTCAACGTCAAGATGGCCCTGGACATCGAGATCGCTGCTTACAGGTGAGCGGGGCCAGGGGCTCCCAGGGCACCCAGAGGGAGAGAGCCCTTGCGTTCTACAGAGGGTCTAAGCTGGGGTTTTTCAGGCCCCCATTCAGGCAGCCTGTCTATCTTAGAGAGAAGTCACTTTTTAAAAAAAATTGTGGTCAGATACAAATAACATAAAATTGCCCACATTACCGTTTTAATGACTCAGTGGCATTCACGATGTCGTGCAGCCGGCTCTGCCATCCATCCCCAGAACTGTTTCCGTGATCCCAGACGCCACCTCCGTTAACGGTACCTCTCCCTTCTCCCTTCCCCTCAGCCCTGGTGGCCTTCCTGCAGACAAAAAGTCTGGAGTGACTCAGCGGCACGCTGACAGGGACTTAGCAGGTTCAAGCTCCCCCCTCCCCTCTCCAGCGAGCCAGAAGGCTGCTTTTGGAGGTCTCCTCACTCCCCGGACATTTGTGCTCTGGGGAAGCAAGAGACGTGGGGACCACAGGCCCCCGCCGCGGGCTGCTGGGGATGCCGAGCTACCTGTCTGCAAGCCGACCCAGGCGATGCAGGGACTCCGGGGCTGTCCCAGAGCCCTCGGTTCGTGAGAGCTCTGCGGAAGCCAGTCCCCAAGACCGAGTCGACCCAGCTGAGCAGGGCTGACCCCACGAGGATCTGTCCCTCTTGCTGACTGCCGGCTGTCGGCTTTCCCCCCTTGGCTCTGGTCTGTAATCTGGCCACCCCAGTCGCTGGTGTCAGGTAGGAGCTTGGGAGAAAGGCGGATGAGGGCCCTCCCCCAGGCCTGTGCGTTGAGAGCCACAGGTGATTCGTACACCACTCAGCTCGGGAAGCGCTGGTCCGTGGGCTGACCTACGGGCTTCAGTCCTTCCTATTCATTAGGTCACTGAAATAATCCCTGAGGCAGGGCCTCTGCGAGCAAACTGAGGCTGAAAGAGTTTGAGGGGCTTGGCCAAGGTCACTCATGTAACAAGTAGCAAAGCCAGGAGAAGAAACTGCTGCCATCATCCTATTCCTAAAACACAAAGAATGACAACAGAAGGTCAAAGGAGGATCTTGAAATTCAAGTGCAAAAATTCTAGGATCTCTTAAAAAAAAGATTTATGTATTTGGTAAGGCAGAGTTACAGAGAGAGGAAGAGACCATCCATCTGCTAGTTCATTCCTCAAACGGCCATGGCTGGGCCAGGCTGAGGCCAGGAGACTGGAACTCCATCTGGGTCTTCCACATGGGTGCAGGGGCCCAAGCACTGGGGCCATCTTCTGCTTTCCCAGCTCACAGCAGGGAGCTGGATTGGAAGTGGAGCAGCCAGGACTTGAACTGATGCCCATATGGGATGCCAGTGTTGCAGGCAGTGGATTAACCTGCTGTGCTACAATGCTAGTTGGCCCCCTCTAGGATCTCTTAAACCCAAATTTATAAATGCAGAATTATTTGCTTAGGATCCAGCTATCTCCTGAATAACATTTAGTTGAAGGACAATAAATGTAACTTCTGTGGGCCTTTTGTTTTTAAGATTTATTTATTTATTTACCTGAGAGGCAGAGTTACAGTGAGAGAGAGAGAACAGCCTTCCATCCACTGGTTCACTCCCCAAATGGCTGCAATGGTCAGAGCAGGGCCAACTGAAGCCAGGAACCTGGAGCTTCTTCTGGGTCTCCCATGTGAGTACAAGGGCCCAAGCACTTGGGCCTTCCTAGGCCATAGGTAGAGAGCTGGATCAGAAGTGGAGCAGCCGGGACACCAACCGGCACCTATATGGGATGCTGAAGCCCCAGGAGGAGGCTTAGCCTACTATGCCACAGAACTGGCCCCTGTGGGCTGTTTTTCTTGGGGAAGGAGGAGTGTTTTATTTAATAAGTTGCAGGCTTGCTGTATTAAACAGGAGCAGCCTCACTGGGGTATGGTTCTGGGCGGTCCCTGGGATGATTTGCTAAGTGACATTCTCCATTCTCAGAGTGCCCACTGTTCAGTCACATTGCTTCTGTCACTGAGCTTCAGGGTCATCCAGACCCCAAGCCAGGGAATCTGCCTGAGTTAACAATGATGTGTCCCATTATTCATTCCGCAGAAAACTCCTGGAAGGCGAAGAGTGTCGCATTGGCTTTGGCCCCATTCCTTTCTCCCTTCCAGAAGGACTCCCCAAAATCCCTTCCACGTCCACTCACATAAAGGTCAAGAGCGAAGAGAAAGTCAAGATGGTAGAAAAGTCAGAGAAGGAGACGGTGATAGTGGAGGAGCAGACAGAGGAGATCCAGGTCACCGAGGAAGTGACTGAGGAGGAAGAGAAAGAGGCCAAAGAGGAAGAAGGGGGAGAGGAGGAAGAAGCCAAGTCTCCCACAGAAGGAGGGGCTGCATCCCCGGAAGAGGAGGCCAAGTCCCCAGCCGAGGCCAAGTCCCCAGTGAAAGAAGAGGCCAAGTCTCCAGCCGAGGCCAAATCCCCAGCCGAGGCCAAGTCCCCAGCCGAGGCCAAGTCCCCCGAGAAGGCCAAGTCCCCAGTGAAAGAAGAGGCCAAGTCCCCCGAGAAGGCCAAGTCCCCAGTGAAAGAAGAGGCCAAATCTCCAGCCGAGGCCAAGTCCCCCGAGAAAGCCAAGTCCCCAGCCGAGGCCAAGTCCCCCGAGAAGGCCAAGTCCCCAGTGAAGGAGGAGGCCAAGTCCCCTGAGAAGGCCAAGTCCCCAGTTGAAGTCAAATCTCCAGCCGAGGCCAAATCCCCAGCTGAGGCCAAGTCCCCCGAGAAGGCCAAGTCACCAGCCGAAGCCAAATCCCCCGAGAAGGCCAAGTCCCCAGTGAAGGAGGAGGCCAAGTCCCCCGAGAAGGCCAAGTCCCCAGTGAAGGAAGAGGCCAAGTCTCCAGCCGAGGCCAAGTCCCCCGAGAAGGCCAAGTCCCCCGTGAAAGAAGAGGCCAAGTCCCCTGAGAAGGCCAAGTCTCCAGCCGAGGCCAAGTCCCCAGTGAAAGAAGAGGCCAAGTCCCCCGAGAAGGCCAAGTCCCCAGAGAAGGAAGAGGCCAAGTCTCCAGCCGAGGCCAAGTCCCCTGAGAAGGCCAAGTCCCCCGAGAAGGCCAAGTCCCCAGTTGAAGTCAAATCTCCAGCCGAGGCCAAATCCCCCGAGAAGGCCAAGTCCCCAGTGAAAGAAGAGGCCAAGTCCCCCGAGAAGGCCAAGTCTCCAGTGAAGGAGGAGGCCAAGTCCCCCGAGAAGGCCAAGTCTCCAGTGAAGGAAGAGGCCAAGTCCCCTGAGAAGGCCAAGTCCCCAGTGAAGGAGGAGGCCAAGTCCCCCGAGAAGGCCAAGTCCCCAGTGAAGGAGGAGGCCAAGTCCCCTGAGAAGGCCAAGTCCCCAGTGAAGGAGGAGGCCAAGTCCCCCGAGAAGGCCAAGTCCCCTGAGAAGGCCAAGTCCCCAGTGAAGGAGGAGGCCAAGTCCCCCGAGAAGGCCAAGTCCCCAGTGAAGGAGGAGGCCAAGTCCCCCGAGAAGGCCAAGTCCCCAGTGAAGGAGGAGGCCAAGTCCCCAGAGAAGGAGACCCCCAAGAAGGAGGAGGTGAAAGTCAAAGAGCCCCCAAAGAAGGTGGAGGAGACAGCCCCCGCCCCACCGAAAGTGGAGAAGGACAGCAAGAAAGACGAGGCACCCAAGAAGGAGGCCCCAAAGCCTGCTGTAGAAAAGCCCAAAGAATCTACAGCTGAAGCCAAGAAGGACGAGGCTGAAGATAAGAAAAAAGCAGCTCCTGCCAAGATGGAGGGGAAGGAGGAGGCTAAACCCAAAGAGAAGACGGAGGTGGCCAAGAAGGAGCCGGAGGATGCCAAGGCCAAAGAACCCAGCAAACCCACAGAGAAGGAGCCCGAGAAGCCAAAGAAGGAGGAGACCCCCGCAGCCCCGGTGAAGAAGGAAGCCAAGGAGGAGGCCAGGAAGCCCGAGGAGAAACCCAAGACGGAGGCCAAGGCCAAGGAGGATGACAAGGCCCTCTCAAAAGAGCCCAGCAAACCCAAGACGGAGAAGGCAGAGAAATCCTCCAGCACGGACCAGAAAGATAGCAGGCCTCCGGAGAAAGCCACAGAAGACAAGGCCGCCAAGGGGGAGAAATAGAGCGGGAAGAAGGGACGTCCCAGAGCAGCCAAAGACTCGGGGGGAGGGTGGTCCTGGAACTCAAGGGCCGGTGTAAGGAATTTCCCTTCCCTCCTCCCTTTTCTTTATGTAAGAAGAAACTCTGCTTAGACGACGGGCCCTCCTTTGCCAAACAGGAATTTCTGTTAGCGACATGTTAGCGAGAGGGCGCCGACACCCACATCCCAACCCTCCCTAGGCGATGGACAATTATGTTATGATAGCTTATGTAGCCGAATGTGATGTACGCCGAATGCCACACGTAAACACTTGACACAAACTGCCCCACCTCCTTTCCAAATAAGTGCATTTATTTCCTGTATGTACAACTGACTGATGACCGCAGTAACGAACGAGCAGTTAGACATGCATTACGCTTGAGATGTCTTAACCTACTCCCGAATGCCTTCTGTTTTCCAAAACAGTGGTCAAGCCCTCACCCCGAGCTCTCTGTCCTGGAAGAGCTGGAGCAGGTGGGGCTGGGCTGTGGCCACCGAACCAAGCCAGGGCGCACTTTCCACTGGAGTTCACTTTCAATTGCTTCTGTGCAATAAAACCAAGTGCTTATAACATGGAAGTGCTGCTGCCATCTTTCATTCTCTTCCCTTGGGGGCACTGGGGGCTGGGATGGAGAGGGCTCTAGACGTCGCACCTAAGATGGCGAGGGACTAAGTGACCTTCAGAGTGTGCTTGTGGGTCTGGGACCAGATGCATGGCCTCTCTGGTGCTGTTTCCTGGACCCAAACCGTGTGCCAGACAAAATGGCAGGTGCTTTAATGTTAGGATCTGCGGACAGGTGGCCAGTCGTGTGGGGGTCCATGGACTGCCTTCATCATCACCAATCACCTGGCGGCCTTAGAAACCTGCACACTGCTTGGCCCCACCCTGGGCCACTGAATCACAATCTGAGGTTGGCTTGCCCAGCTCTGTGCAGATGGTGGCACACACTGAGGTATGGGAAGAGGTGTGGTCCGAGATTCTGCAGTCTGTTGATGGGATCCTGCATGTCCACTTCTGTAAGGAGGGAGGGGCCTGCTGGGTGAGGGGCCGTCGTCCGCTAACTCACCTGTGCTGAAGACTTGACTGGGAACAGTCTGGTTGCTGGGCTGACCCGCAGTGTGCGTCACTGAAGTCTACTGTGAAAGCTGGGGTCGTCATGTAGGTTTCCATGGGGTCTTTGCTGTGAGACCCTGTGCAGATTCCAACCTGAGGACTGTCACAATACCTTGTTCTGTTTGCTTAGCACCTCTCAGGGGAACTCCCCAGGAGGTGGTTCTCAAGGAGCCCTAATTTCCCTGTACCTCTGGTTCAGTGGTGATTGGTCCAAGAACAGCCACTTGACACCAGCTGAACCAATGAGAGCCCTCTCTTGGGATTTTCAACTTGGGACCAGAGTAGCTGGCCATCCTCTGGCTGTGGAAGGCAGGATGTGGGCAGCCACGTCTTCAGCCTTGTGGAGAAGCCAGCCTGACCCTGGGTTTGGTGTATGACCAGAGGTGGGACACCTCAAGAGCCATGGGAGATTTCAGGTATCTTCATCCTTTGTTGCCCATTCCTGCGGCAGTCAATCCCCCTCTTTGCCAAAGCTCCTTGGGGGTGACGGTGCTGTCCATCGCAACCAGAGTTCTGAATAGAAAAGCAACTGAGGGGCTGGTGCTGTGGCGTAGCAGGTAAAGCCGCCACCTGTGGTGCCGGCATCCCACATGGGTGCTGGTTTGAGACCTGGCTGCTCCACTTCCAATCCAGCTCTCTGCTATGGCCTGGGAAAGCAGTAGAAGGTGGTCCAGGTCCTTGGGCCCCTGCACCTGTGTGGGAGACCCGGAAGAAGCTCTTGGCTCCTGGCTTCGGATCAGTGCAGCTCCGGCCATTGCAGCCATCTGGGGAGTGAACTAGCAGATGGAAGACCTCTCCTTCTCTGTGTAACTCTGAATTTTGAATAAATAAATCTTAAAAAAAAAAAAAAAGGTGAAAGGGCTGGTGACCATGCTACAGGCCAAGTGGTGCTGTCCTGGGGAGTGGGCAAGTGCCTCCCCAAAGTTCTGCCATGGTCAACTCCTCAGGATAGGATCGGGTATCAGACTGCCCCTTCAGGGTCCTGCTGTCTCAGCAGTTACTGTATGTATACATGTGTAGCTCTCTGCTGGCCTCATTCCCAGCCCCTCCAATCAGAACTTGCCAGTGTTTCTGCCCACCAACTCCCTCCTACCTAATTCATAAAGCTCCCGCCAAGACAGGCGGTCAGGAGGCAGGCTGGGGTCACTTCTGCCCTTGACCGGCAATAACAGCCGGCCTCCTATCGGAGACGGACACTGCAGACTCCAATGGTGAGCACCGAGCAGTGGGGCTACCTTGTTCTGTAACTGGTCCACATCTCGCCTTCGGCAAATGTTTCCCCTTTGTCACAAGGTCTGAATTTTTTAAACTTTTATTTGTATTTATTTGAAAGGCAAAGTGACAGGCAGACAGATACAAAAAGAGTGGGATCTTGAACCTACTGGTTCACTCCCCAGATGGCCAGAACAGCTGAGGCTGGGCCAATGCCAAGAACCGTGAACTCAATCCAAGTCTCCTGGGTTGGTGGCAGGGGCCCGAGAACTGGAGCCATCATCTGCTGGCCCCCAGGGTGCACACGAACAGGAAGCTGGATCAGCAGCCACGGTGGACTAACCTAGGCACTCCAACATGGGATGTGGGCGTCCCAATCAGTGGCTTAACCTGCTGCACTACCACATCTGCCTCTGCATATGTTTTAAATTAGTTTATTTGGAGACTCAGAGAGACAGAGACAGAGCTCCCCAAATGCCTGCAATGGCCAGCGCCAGGTCAAGGCTGGAAGCTGGGAAGTCAATCCAGATCTCCCATGTGGAGAGCCATCGCTCAGTGTCTCACAGGGTGCACTTCAGCAGGGAGCTGGAATCAGGAAGTGGATCTGGGAGTCAAGCCGGGGCACTCAAATGTGGGATAGAGGGGCTGGTGCTGTGGCGCAGCGGGTTAATGCCCTGGCCTGAAGAGCCAGCATCCCATATGGGCACTGGTTCAAGACCCGGCTGTTCCACTTCCGATCCAGCTCTCTGCTATGGCCTGAGAAAACAGTAGAAGATGGCCCAAGTCCTTGGGCCTCTGCACCGGTGTGGGAGACCTGGAAGAAGCTCCTGGCTCCTGGCTTGGGATTGGTGCAGCTCCGGCTGTTGTGGCCAACTGGGGAGTGAACCAGCAGATGGAAGACCTCTCTCTCTCTGTGTAACTCTGACTTTTGAATAAATAAATCTTAAAAAAAAAAATGTGGAATGCAAGCATCCCGAGCACTGGCTTAACCACCAGCCCAAATGCCCACCCCAGTCTGAATTTTTAAAAGAGTGCCAAGAGGGTTAGGATGGTCACATTTAAACAAACACATCTTTAAATGCCATTGGCTCTTCGTCCAAATTACCAAACACACATAAGGACTCCAGGGAAATATAAGCAGTAATTTTCCGAGCATCTCTGCCTGGAGAAATGAACTCTGCCCTGAGAAATTGGACAGACCTTCCCCACACCGAATACACACACAGGTCCCAGCTACAGTATCTGAGTATCAAGCTGGGATCTGGGACTCAGGAAATCCCCATGTATCTTATCTGAAAAAAGTTACAGCTGATGGTTATACCACCTTACTTATTATAAATAAGTACCTTTCTAAGATAACCACGTTTTTATATGAATTCTCTTCCATCCACATGAGTGTTTTCCAGGGTAGGTATTCTGATGATTCTGTCTCTCCCTCTCTCATCTGTAACTCTTTCTGACTTATGTAAAAAAAAATAATAAACTACACTTTGGCTAAGCATTTTAAGCATTTAGAAAAAATACATAAATATTCTAAAAGGAGAGTTAAGAGATCTTCCATCTACTGGTTCACTCCTCAAATGCCCACCATGGCTGGCGCTGGGCCTGGCTGAAGCCAGCAGCCAGGAGCTTCATCTGGGTCTCCCATGTGGGTGGCAGGAACCCAAGCACTTGAACCATCACTGCTGCCTCCCAGGTGTGCATTATCAAGAAGCTGGACTCAGGAGCAGAGCCGGGACTCAAATCCAGACATCTGATATGGAAGTGAGGTGTCCCAGGCATTGTCTTAACCACTATGCTGAACTCCTATCACCCCAACCCTGGCTAAGCATGTAGCTCAGTAACGTGAGCACTCTGGAACCCGCATGTCTCAGAATAGAGGACCTCGGACAAGGCCCCACACCACAGCCTGGATTAAAAGTTGGGGCTGTCTAGGGGGCCAGTGCTGACGTAGTAGGTAAAGCTGCTGCCTGCGACACCAGCATCACATATGGGCATTGGTTCTAGTCCTGGTTGCTGCTCCACTTGTGATCCAGCTCCCTGCTAATGCACCTTGGCAAAAGCAGCCAATGACCCAAGTGCTTGGGCCCCTGCACTCACATGGGAGAAGCTCCTGGTTCCTGGCTTCAGACTAGCCCATCTCTGGCTGTTGTGGCCATTTGGGGGCATGAGCTGGCATATGGAAGACCTCTCCCTCTCTCTCTCCCTCTCTGTAACTCTTTGAAATAAATTGGAGGAGAAAAGAGAAAAAAGAAAGGAAGTTGGGCCTGTCTGACCAGAGCCCAGCTCGTCCTTACTCTGCCCTCCTGCTTCTGTTCTCCAAGAGAACACAGTACACGGTCACCCCAAACCTGACGCCGACGGCGTTCGTGTGCCAGGAGCCCCAGCCCCCCTCGACGGGATCATTCTCATTCTCACGGTGGTCCCAAGTGGCACAGGCAGGGCAGGAGGGTCTGACCCAGCTGCCTCTGCGTTTTTGCCCTAAGTGAGCGTGTTCCCAAAGAGCTGGCTGCTACTGACCAGGAGGGGCTTTAGCCACCTTCAGACAAAACCGTCCTCTCTCTGGGGGAACACACTTTCGGAAAAACCCAGAGTCAGGTTGCTAAGGACTTGTCTGTCAGACACCAGAGGCCCGGGGGACACGGACAACTGTGGAAAGCAGCTATTTTAGGAATGTGCCCCTCCTGCTGGCCAGCTGTTGGCTCCACAGATAGTGCTGAGTTGATGAAAAACATCCTTCACCCCCCCACCCCCAGTGGAACTGTTTCAGAAGAGGGAAGATGGGTCTGCAGTAATAAACAACTCAATCCCAGCGGCCCCACACCAAGTGAGCAATCTTTCCCTGCTCATCATGGTCACGCAAGAACCAGACTCATCAGGACCATCCAGACCATCGCAAACTCACTAAGGCAGGGCAGAGGGAATGTGACAAACCACGTGTGGGTTCCTAAAACTTCTACCTGGAAGCGAGGAAGGTCTCTCCTGGCAACATCTGACTGGCGAGGAAGGTCTCTCCTGGCAACATCTGGCCAAAGTCATCCACAGTCACACTAACAGCTGAGGGGGTGGGCTGAGCAGTCGTCCTCCTCCAAATGCCCAGAGCGGGCAAAGTCCCGGGAACTGCGCACTGACAACTCCACAGCCATGTTCCAGAAAATTCTCACCTGGGGGCCAGCGCTGTGGCGCAGAGGGTTAAGCCGCTGTCGGCAGTGCCAGCATCCCATGTGGGTGCTGGTTCAATCCCGGCTGCTCTGCTTCCGATCCAGATCCCTGCTAGTGCACCTGCAAAGGCAGTGCAAGATGGCCCAACTGCTTGGGCCCTTGCACCCATGTGCAAGGAGGAAGCTCCTGACTCCTGGCTTCATAAACCAGTGGATGGATGGTATCTCTCTCTCTCTCTCTCTCTCTTCATCTCTCTGTGTAACTCTTTCAAAAAAAAATCCTTAAAAAAAAAGAAAATATCTTTTTTTTTTTTTTTTGACAGGCAGAGTGGACAGTGAGAGAGACAGAAAGAAAGGTCTTCCTTTGCCGTTGGTTCACCCTCCAATGGCCGCTGCGGCCGACGCACTGCGCTGATCCGATGGCAGGAGCCAGGTACTTCTCCTGGTCTCCCATGGGGTGCAGGGCCCAAGCACTTGGGCCATCCTCCACTGCACTCCCTGGCCACAGCAGAGAGCTGGCCTGGAAGAGGGGCAACCGGGACAGAATCCGGCGCCCTGACTGGGACTAGAACCCGGTGTGCCGGCGCCGCAAGGCGGAGGATTAGCCTATTGAGCCACGGTGCCGGCCAAAAGAAAATCTCTTAAGTGAAAATGAAGTTGTAACATATGAAAACTTATGCTATGAAGATAAAGCATTGCTTAGAGGGAAATCTATAGCTGCAAATGCCTACATTTTTAAAGCAAGAAACAGAAACCCCACTTGTGGAGTGGGCATTGAGGCTCAGCAGGTGAATCTGCCACTTGAGATGCCCACATCCTAATCAAAGTGGCTGGAATCACATCCCCGCTCTGCCTCTGCTTCCTGATAATGCACCTGGGAGGCAGCAGATGATGGGACAAGTACTTCTGTTCCTGCCACTCACGTGGGAAGATCAGTTGGAGTTTCTACCTCCTGGCTTTGACCTGCCCAGCCCTAGCCACTGCAGGCATCTGGCGAGTGAACCAATGGATGGAAGATGTCTCTCTCTATCTCCTTCTCTTTGTCACTCAGCCTTTTAAATAAATGAATAAATACATTTTGAAAAGATAATGGAAAAAGAAGTGCAGGGGCCGGCATTGTGGCACAGTGGGTTAATGCCCTGGTCTGAAGCACCAGCATTCCATACAGCTGTGTGGGAGACCGGGAAGAAGCTCCTGACTTCAGATCAGCACAGCCCCAGATGTTGTGGCCAACTGGGAAGTGAACCATGGGATGGAAGACCTCTCTGTCTCTACCTCTCTCTCTGCTCCTCCTCTCTCTGTGTAACTCTTTCAAATAAATAAATAAATATTAAAAAAAGAAGTGCAAAATTAAACCTAAGCATGTTAATAAAATAGAGAATAGAAAAATGATAGAGAAAATCAATGAAGCAAAGAGTTGTTTGTTTGGAAGATCAACAAAACCAGCAAACTTTCAGCTAACTAAAAACTAAGGCAAGAAGACTCAAATTACTAAAATCAAAAATGAAAGAGAATGGGGCCGGCGCTGTGGTGTAGCAGGTTAAAGCCCTGGTCTGAAGCACCGACATCCCATATGGGCACCAGTTTGAGTCCTGGCTGCTCCTCTTCTGATCCAGCTGTTTGCTACGGCCTGGGAAAGCAGTAGAAGATGCCCAAGTCCTTGGGCCCTTGCACCCATGTGGGAGACCTGGAAGAGGCTCCTGGATCCTGACTTTGGATCGGCTCAGCTCAGCTGCTGCAGCCATCTGGGGAGTGAACCAGAGGATGGAAGACCTCTCTCTCTCTGTCTGTCTCTATCTCTCTCATTGACTCTTTCAAATAGATAAAAATAAATCTTAAAAAAAAGAGAGAAGGGCCGGCGCCGCGGCTCACTAGGCTAATCCTCCGCCTAGCGGCGCCGGCACACCGGGTTCTAGTCCCGGTCGGGGCGCCGGATTCTGTCCCGGTTGCCCCTCTTCCAGGCCAGCTCTCTGCTGTGGCCAGGGAGTGCAGTGGAGGATGGCCCAGGTGCTTGGGCCCTGCACCCCATGGGAGACCAGGAGAAGTACCTGGCTCCTGCCATCGGATCAGCGCGGTGCGCCGGCTGCAGCGCACCAGCCGCGGCGGCCATTGGAGGGTGAACCAACGGCAAAGGAAGACCTTTCTCTCTGTCTCTCTCTCTCACTGTCCACTCTGCCTGTCCAAAAAAAAAAAAAAAAAAAAAAAGAGAGAGAGAGAGAAGGCATTAACAGCAACTTTACAGAAATTAAAAGGATTATAGGAGAATATTGGGAACAATTTTATGGCTACAGATTAGGTAATTCAGATTAAATGGGCAAATTCCCCAAAAGATACAAACTACTAAAACTGACTCAAGAAGAAAAAGAAAATCTGAACAGATCTAACGTGAAGAGAGTACACCAGTAATTTATTTTTAGACTTATTTACTTGAAGACAGAGAGTGAGGGAGAGGCAGAGCGAGATACATCATTCCTCTGCTGGTTTACTCCCCCAAACAGCCAGGTCTGGACCAGGCTGGAGCCAGGAGCCAGGAACATGGGTGTCAGTGTCCCAGCTACTTGAGCCTTCACCTGCTGCCGTCCAGGCGCGTCAGCAGGAAGCTGGACAGGAAGTGCAGCGGCCTGGCAGGTGGGGCACAGCAGCACTCGGATATCATGATGGCATCGCAAGAGTGGCTCAACCCTCGTGCCACAATGCCTGCCCCACATTAGTAATTCAAAACCACCCACAAAGAAAAGCTCAGGCCCAGATGGCTTCGCTGGTAAATTCCCCTAAGTATTTAGAGGAGATTTATATCAGTCCTTTTCAAACTCTTCCAAAAAATAGGAGAGGAAGGCCTCTTCTATGAGGCCTGTCTGTTACCCTAATGCCAAAGAAATATCAGAAAAAAATATTTCCAAGATGACTACACACTAATATTTCTTGTGAATATAGATGCCAAAATTCTCAACAAGGGAAAGTGTTCAGCCTAGTGCTTCAGCCATAGGTTGGGACGCCTGCATCCCCTATCAGACTGCCTGCTTCCTGCCACCTGGGAGACAACAGGTAATGGCTCAATTACTCAGGTCCCTGCCACCCAGGTAGGGGGACCTAGAATGAGTTTCCAACTTCTGGCCAAGGTAGGCATTTGGGAGTGAATCAACAGGTGGGAGCTCTCTGTCTCTCAAAATAAATTTCATCGCCAAAGCAATCAGACATGAAAAGGAAATAAACGGGATCAAAACTGGAAAGGAGGCCAGTGCCATGGCTCAATAGGCTAATCCTCCACCTGTGGCGCTGGCACACCGGGTTCTAGTCCCGGTCGGGGCGCCAGATTCTGTCCCGGTTGCTCCTCTTCTAGTCCCTCTCTTTGCTGTGGCCCGGGAGTGCAGTGGAGGATGGCCCAGGTCCTTGGGCCCTGCACCCGTGGGAGACCAGAGAAGCACCTGGCTCCTGCCATCGGATCAGTGCGGTGCGCCGGCTGCAGCGCGCCAGCCGCAGCGCGCCAGCCACAGCAGCCATTGGGGGGTGAACCAACAGAAAAAGGAAGACCTTTCTCTCTGTCTCTCTCTCACTTTCCACTCTGCCTGTCAAAAAAAAAAAAAAAAAAAAAAAAACTGGAAAGAAAAAGCAAAACTATACGTATTTGTAGATAACAAGATCTAGAAAATCCAAAAAAAGGCACAACATATTTTAAGTTTTATTTATTTACTTGAAAGACAGACTGACAGAGAGCAGAGAGAGAGAGTGAGCCAGGCAGGCCAAAACCAGGAGCCAGGACTCAATTGAAATCTCCCACGTAGGTGGCAGAAGCCCAAGTACTCGAATCTTCATCTACCAGGTGCACATAAATGAGTTGTCGCCCAGGGTGTGCGTTAATTTCCTTTTCAATCGTTCACTGCTGGTGAGCAGACATATAGTTGTTCTTTGTGTGTGGATCTTGTGCAGTGCTTCTGAATTCATTTATGCCTGCCAGCAGGAAGCTAGAATTGGGAGAGGAGCTAGGACGAACTCAGAAACTCCAATATGGGATGCTCAGGTCCCAACCAGCCATCTTAACTGCTGCACCAAACACCTTCCCCGAATTTGTGTTAATTCATCAAGTGTGGTATACATATATATATAGTTTTAATTCATCAAGTCTTAGGTATATAGGAACCTAATATAGGCCATGTGATGGCAAGAAGGGACCAGGCCAGCGCAAGCCGGGCTTCTAGGCCCTGGAGCCCTCCAGCAGGGAAACGGCTCAGGCAGGGAAGCCCTTCCTCATGCAAATGGCTCCTTCTGACCTGGGGGTCAGAAGGAGGCATCTCTTCCCATTACTGAGTAGTACTAGATTCTGGGCACTAATACGAGAGTACTTCAAAGAGTTCACGGAGGGTGGGTGTTGTGCAGTGGGGTAAGCCACTGCTCGAGACGCCCGCATTCCTTAGGAGTGCTGGCTCAAGTCCCGGCTGCTCTGCTTCAGATCAAGCTTCCTACCAATGCACCTGGGATGCCAATGATGGCTCAAGTCCTTGGGTTCCTGCCACCCACGTGGGAGACGCAGACCGAGTTCTGGGCTCCTGGGTTTGGCTTGGTTCAGCTCCTGGCTGTTGCAGGCATTTGAGGAGTGAACCAGTAGATGGAGGATCTCTTTCATATAAATAAATGGAAAATGGAATTACAAGATAAGCTTATTTGGGTATACAGATGAGGGGTCTTCAGAAAGTTCACAGATAATGTGTATTATGTGAGGTTAGTTCCCTGTGAGGAGGGTTCTAGTGTTGTTTTTTTCTTTTTCTTTTTCTTTTTTTTTTTAGATTTTATTTTAAAGGAAGTGCTGAGAGAGAGAGAGAAAGAGGAGAGACTTCCTATCCACTGGTTCACTCCTCGGATGACCACAACAGCCAGGGCTGGGGATAGGTCCAAGCCAGGCTGAACCAGGAGCCCAGAACTCCATCCAGGTCTCCCACATTAAGTAGCAGGAATCCAAGCATCTGCTGCTGCTTTCCCAGGTGCATGAACAGGGAACCAGATCAGAAGAGGAGCAACCAGGACTGGAACCAGCAGCCAGATGGGAGGCCAGCATTGCAGGCGGTAGCTTTACTGGCTGTGCCACAATGCCTGTCCGTGGGTTCCATTGTTATTCCCAGTTGTAGGTGAGGACCCCTGAGTCTTGGTGTGAGTCAAGCCCTGGGTTGGTGCTCATGGAGCTGTCAGGATGGGATGAGGGCCCAGACGGATCTGTCAGACACCAAGAGCAACTTCCTGACTACTGTGCCACTCTGGCTGCTTCGTGCTCCTGAAGTGAGTGAATGTCCCAGTAAGACCACCAGCTGGCATCTCCGCTGAGCCTGAGGCTACTGTGAAAAGGAAAGCCTTGGAGGCCCCCAGCCCTGCACTGGACTCGAGCCCAGGGAGGGCAGTGCGGGACGTGTGAGCACGGACAAGTCATTTCATGGTGAGAATGAAGGCAACATGTACCCAGGGCAGCTGGTCATAATTAAATAGGACACTACACATGAAGTCATGATTAGCTCAAGTCTCGACCCAAAATAGATGTCTAGTGCCTGTTCTCATGAGAGTGAAAGACCCATGGAGAGGACGGACTTGGGGCAAAATAGACACAGATAGCTTTCCTATGGGAGTCTGGCAGCTCTGGGCCGTCCCGGTCCCATGGATAAGGCTTTGCTGACCAGCAAGAGCAACCTTAAGATAAGAAGGGTCTTTTGGATTTGGTGAAAAAATAATTAGGAAAGGGGAAGCTGGGAAGAAAATAAGGGAGAGAACTAGAGAACTGGAGGGCAACCCTTAAGTCAGGTGGGCGCGGATATGTGGTGCAGTGCTTAATGCATTCCTTGGGACACCTGCCTACCATATGGGAGGCCTTGGGTGGCGTCTTGGATACTCTACGTCTGATCTGGATTCCTGCTAATGCACATCCTAAGAGGCAGCAGATGATGGTTAAAGTGAGTGGGCTCCTGGCCGGCGCCACGGCTCACTAGGCTAATCCTCCGCCTTGGCGGTGCTGGCACACCGGGTTCTAGTCCCAGTCGGGGCGCCGGATTCTGTCCCGGTTGCCCCTCTTCCAGGCCAGCTCTCTGCTGTGGCCAGGGAGTGCAGTGGAAGATGGCCCAAGTCCTTGGGCCCTGCACCCCATGGGAGACCAGGATAAGCACCTGGCTCCTGCCATCGGATCAGCGCGGTGTGCCAGCCGCGGTGGCCATTGGTGGGTGAACCAACGGCAAAGGAAGACCTTTCTCTCTGTCTCTCTCTCTCACTGTCCACTCTGTCAAAAAAAAAAAAAAAAAAAGTTTAAAAAAAAAAGTGAGTGGGCTCCTGCCACACACATGGGAGACTGGTTGGAGTTCTAGGATCCTGGCTTTGGTCTATCCCAGCACTGGCTATTAGTTAAACAGTAGACAGAAGTTCTCTGTTGTTCTTTCAAATAAAAGAGAGATTAAAAGGCCAGGTTCTAGGACAAAAAGGTATTGCAGGGGCTGGCTCTGTGGCACAGTGGGTTAAAGCCTGCAGTGCCAGCATCCTGTATGTATACTGATTCAAGTCCTGGCCGCTCCACTTCTGATCCAGCTCCCAGCTACTGTGCCTGGGAAAGCAGTGGAAGATGGCCCAAATGCCAGGGCCCCTGTAACCTACTTGGGAGATCCAGAGGAAGCTCCTGGCTCCTGGCTTCAGATCAGCCCAGCTCCAGTCGCTGTGGCCATTTGGGGAGTGACCCACTAGATGAAAGACATCTCTCTATCTCTACCTCTCTAATTCTTTCAAATAAATATTTTTAAAAAAAATATTTCAGTCTGGGGTATGTCCCAGATATAACTTGCAAAAAGGCTCTGGGCTGGCGCCGTGGCTCAATAGGCTAATCCTCCGCCTGCGGCACTGGCACACCGGGTTCTAGTCCTGGTTGCCTCTTCCAGTCCAGCTCTCTGCTGTGGCCCGGGAGTGCAGTGGAGGATGGCGCAAGTCCTTGGGCCCTGCACCCGCATGGGAGACCAGGAGAAGCACCTGGCTCCTGGCTTCGGATCAGCGCGGTATGCCGGCCGCAGCGCGCCAGCCGCAGCAGCCACTGGGGGGTGAACCAACGGTAAAAGGAAGACCTTTCTCTCGCTCTCTCACTGTCCACTCTGCCTGTCCAAAAAAAAAAAAAAAAAAGCTCTGGACAGTTCCAGCAGGGAAGAATATTTCAGGTCCTTCCAAACCAGGCCCCTCCCCCCGACTCTGTCCATCCTAGGCTGGGACAACTATGAAGTAGTTACAGGGGCTGGACTGTCCCAGGCTTCTCACGTATTTTAAGACCCTTCTCTATAAGGCCAAGTGACTTCTTTTGTGCCGCCTGCTCCCTTTGAAAAGGGTCAGCCCTCCCTAGAGAGTGACAGGCTGCACCACCCCCTGCCTGGGAAGCACTCACAAAGCCTCTCTGCAGCGTTGTCTCTGCTTCCATCTCAAGATGCACTTTTGTGTTGACTCAGTTTGGCCACCTTCCAGCCAAGAACAGACGTGGAGGCTGCAATGCAGGGGCCATTAAAGGAACTATTTTTAGGCTCTACTTTAACCTCATTCAGCACAAGCAGTGAGATACAAGACCAGACCTGAGGGTGGCCAGACCAAGGGGGTGGCGTCTGGGACAAAGTCTCAGGCACGTAGGTCAGGGAAAAGACAAGGATACCTCCCTATGTGGAGAGAAAGATGCTCCCAGAGGCTCGTGCTGCTGTCTGGGGTGCAGAAGACAGGAGAAGGGGAGCTCCTCACGGGGAACCGGCCTTCCTGCATCACGTGAGGAGTCCACAAGAAAAATGAGGGGCGGGAAGAAAGTACAGCGACTTCCAAAAAGAGACTAGGGCAAACTGCACCTGGGGAGCTTGTTAAAAATACACTTCCTTGGCGGGTGTTTGGCCTAACAGTTAGGACGCCCACGTCCTACATTGGAGTGCCTGCTCCCTGCTAATGCAGCCCTGGGAGGCAGTGACGGCAGCCCAAGGGCATGGGTTCCTATCATTCACATGTGAAACCTGAATGGGGTTCCCAGACCCCAGCTCCTATCCTAGCTGGGGGTGCAGGTATCTAGGGAGTATACCAGTAAATGGGAATTTGTTTCTCTCAGAGAGAATAAAATTAAAAAAATTAAAATACACTTCCTTGGTCTACCTCAGATCAACTCAGCCAGCATATTTGGAGCAGGCTTGGGAATTCATTGCTAGGCAGCTCCCATGATGGGCGGGCTAGCACACACGCCCTCTGGCTGGGGAATACCCACCTCTGGAATTGAAGCGGCTGACTCAGGCTGAGGTGAGGCCAGGATAGGTCGGGAGTGGTGCTGCCTTGCTTTTCATGGGGCTCAGGTTTCCAACTCTCTCAGAAAATCCTTATCCCTGGGATGCAGTGATCAGCTGAGAGGACAGGAGAAACAGCTTTATACCACGTTTTATACAGGCCCACGTTACCAAGGATACTCAGCAAAATGAGTGCTTATGCTTTTAATGGGGACCAAACTAATGAATGCTGGAGAAAGAATGCTTTGGGACTATTGGAAAACGTATCCAGGAATGGGCATTGGGCTTAGTGGTTAAGACACCAACTGAGATGCCAGTATCCCCTACGAGTGCCTGCTTGAGTCTTGGCACCATTCCAATTTCACTGGTCGCTAATGCATACCTTGGATGATGGCAGGTGACAGCGCATGTCCTCAGGTCCCTGCCCCGCATGTAGGACAACGAAACTTGAGTTCCTGGCTCCTAGCTTTGGCTTGGCCCAGCCATACCTACTGAGGACACTTGGTAGTGAACCACTGGATGGAAAATTTTTTTTTTTTTTTTTTTTTTTTTTTGACAGGCAGAGTGGAAAGTGAGAGAGACAGAGAGAAAGGTCTTCCTTTGCCGTTGGTTTACCCTCCAATGGCTGCCACGGCGGTGTGCTGCGGCCGGCGCACTGCGTTGATCCAAAGCCAGGAGCCAGGTGCTTCTCCTGGTCTCCCATGGGGTGCAGGGCCCAAGGACTTGGGCCATCCTCCACTGCACTCCCTGGCCACAGCAGAGAGCTGGCCTGGAAGAGAGGCAACCGGGACAGAATCCGGCGCCCCGACTGGGACTAGAACCCGGTGTGCCGGCGCTGCAAGGTGGAGGATTAGCCTAGTGAGCCGCGGCACTGGCTGTTTGTTTTTAAAAATAATAAAGAAAACTAAACTTTATTCACCTTGAAATTAAGAAGCCTTCAATTACAGTTGCCAACTCTCATAACCCTGAGATATTTTTACATCTCTCTGTTTTCTTAAAATGAATAATGAATGAATGGAGTACTAATGGGAGGGACAGGGAGAAGCATAAAATTTTTCTGACAAAAATAAAAAAATAGCTGGCGCTGTGGTACAGGATTTGGAAGAGCCACCACCTGCAGTGTCAGCATCCCATATGGGTACCAGTTTGTCTTGGCTGCTCCACTTCTAATCCAGCTCTCTGCTATGGCCTGGGAAAGCAGTGGAAGATGGCCCAAGTCCTTGTGCCCCTGTACCCGCGTGGGAGACCTGGAAGCAACTGCTGGCTTCTGGCTTTGGATTGGCACAACTCCGGCCATTGCAGTCATTTGGGGAGTGAACCAGCGAATGAAGACCTCTCTCTCTCCCTGCCTCTCTGTAACTCTGCTTTTCAAATAAATGAATAAATAAATCTTAAAAAGAAAGAAAAAAACACAACTAAGAACAATATACACCATCTTTTTATTTTTGTTTTAAGATTTATTTGATCAAGTGACGGGAAGAAAGAGAAAGGTCTTCTATATGCTGGTTCACTTTGCAAATGGGCACAAGAGCCAGGGCTGTGCCAGGCTGAAGGCAGGAACTTCTTCCTGGTCTCCACTTGGGTGACAGAGGCCCAAGTACTTGGGCCATCACATGCTGCCTTCCCAGGTGCATTTGCAAGGAGTTGGATCAGAAGTGGAGGAGGGCGTGAACCAGAACTTTGATATGGGTGGCCAGTGTCCCATGTGTGGCTTAACCTGCTGAATTAAAACACCAGCCACCTCCACTCTGACACCTATGGCAGGATGATCATGAGACAATCTCACTTGCAAACATCTTAAAGGGTGCTGGCTATTTTCCCAGGACTTCTCTTACCCTTTCAGAGTGCAGCCGTTGTGTCTGCAGGCACTGATGACACCCTCTCCATGAAGATTCTCCTCTGACGTCCGCTCTGCTGGTTCTGCCATTCTCACTGGCCACGGGCTCGCCATGTGATTCTGACATCACCCTCATCAACTTAATGAAACCCTACAAGATTCAGAATTACTCTCTATTGATTTTTTTTAAAAACTGATTTATTTATTTATTTGAAAGGCAGAGTTACAGAGAGGGAAAGACACAGAGAGAGAGAGAGAGAAAGAGAGGTCTTCCATCTGCTGGTTCACTCCCCAAATGGCTGCAACGGCCAGAGCTGTGCCAATCTGAAGCCAGGAACCAGCAGCTTCCTCTGGGTCTTCCACGTGGGTGCAGGGGCCCAAGGACCTGGACCATCTTCTACTGCTTTCCTAGGCCATAGCAGAGAGCTGGATTGGAAGTGGAGCAGCTGGGACTCGAACCGGCACCCATATGGGCTGCCAGCACTGCAGGCGGCAGCTTTACCCGCTACACCACAGCACCGGTCCCCTCTTCTTTTCCATGCTGCACCGTGAGATGTTTATTAACATCCAACAATCAGAGAATTCAGCCATCAAGTGCACTGGCAAGCAAGGTGGAAAGAGTGGAGTAGAAGGAAGCAGAGCTTTCGCTTTTCGTGCTCTGCTGCCTTTGGCTTCTCTTGACTGCAGGGGCCTACGATGATGCACACCGAGATGGTAAGGACCCCCTTGTGAAAACAGGTGTGCGGAAATGGGGGCAGCATCTCTGCACAACTGGAATCTTTTTGCACTCTGCTTTTCTTGGCCACATAAAAAACATCTATTCTTAGATGCTTCTACACCCACAAGGAGCCACAGACAGACCACTTGGTCAGGGGACACTTTAATTGGTGTCTTTGGAGAGTACCATGAGCCACACGTGCAATACAATAGGAAGCAGAGGCCCTGGACTCTGGCGGTGCTTTGCGGAAAATGATAGCTGGAGCAGGAGGTCAGCGATGGCTGAAGAATCCCTGAGGATGGTTATATTTAAACGGCTTCATCCTGCTGGGACCCCTGCAGAAACAGGAGAAGGAAGAGCAGTTAACACCATGCCTTCTGGACTGACAAAGTAAATTATGCTTTGTTCACACAAAAGAATACGAGGTGGTTGCAAAGAGAAAAAAAAAAAAGTGGCAGAGTTGCACGACACAGGACTTTGTGAGAAGGCAGACTGTAGAACAATATGTGAGGTGTTATTTTTGTAAAGATGTCTTTATGTGCTTGAATCACGAAACAGAAAATACAAAAACTCTCACTGACAGGGGGCACTTCTGGGGATAGAGCTCAGGTACCCTCTGTTTCTAGACTGTTCCTTGTTATTTGTATGTTTAAAAAATTTTTTTTTTTTAATCAGGGCTGTGGCTGTGGCGTCGAAGATTAATCTTCCACCTTCAGTGTGGGCATCTCATATGGTATTGGCTGCTCCACTTCTGATCCAGCTCCCTGCTAACGGCCTGGGAAAGCAGTGGGAGATGGCTCACGTGCTTGGGCACCTGCACCCATGTGGGAGACTTGGAGGAAGCTGCTGGCTTCTAGCTTTGGCCTGGCTCAGTCCCAGCTGTTTGGGGAGTGAACCAATGGATGGAGGATCTCTCTCTCTCCCTTTTTCCCTCTCAGAAGCTAGATCAGAAGCACAGCCAGGACTTGAACCCAGGTACTCCATCTGATATAGTACTTGGCTGCTGCAAGCGGCAGCTTAACCACTGTGCCCAAAGTTGCCCCAGTTATTTATATGGCTAACAACAAACATTTCTTTTCTTTTTTTTTTTTTTAAGATTTTATTTTATTTTATTTGAGAGGTAGAGTTACAGACAGGGAGAGGGAGAGGAGGAGAGGGGGAGAGGGGGAGAGGGGGAGAGGGGGAGAGGGGGAGGGAGAGGGAGGGAGAGGGAGGGAGAGGGAGGGAGAGGGAGGGAGAGGGAGGGAGAGGGAGGGAGAGGGAGGGAGAGAGAGAGAAAGGTCTTCCGTCCATTGGTTCACTCCCCAAATGGTCACAACGGCCAGATCTGTGTCAATCTGAAGCCAGGAGCTTCTTCCGGGTCTCCCATGTGGGTGTAGGGGCCCAAGAACTTGGGCCATCTTCTGCTACTTTCCTAGGCCATAGCATAGAGCTGGATTGGAAGAGAAGCAGCGGGACTAGAACCAGTGCCTATATGGGATGCTGACGCTGCAGGTGGAGAATTAACTTACTGTGCCATGGCGCCGGCCCCACAAACACATTTCTATAATTAAAAAAAATAAAGAAGTTTTGGGGCCAGCACTGTGGCATAGCCAGTAAAGCTGCTATCCATATGGATGCTGGTTAGATTCCCAGCTGTTCCACTTCTGATCCAGCTCCCTGCTAATGTGCCTGGGAAAACAGAAAAGATGGCCCAAGTACTTGGGACCCTACCACCCATGTGGGAGACCCATAAAAAGCTCCTGGCTCTGGATCAGCCTGGCTCCAGCTGTTGCAGCTGCTTGGGGAGTAAACCAGCAGATGGAAGATCTGTCTCTGTCTCTCTCTCTGTGACTTTCAAATAAATAAATAAATTTGTAAAAAACTAAGAAAGGAATTTTTAATTATCTCCTCTTGTAGGGCAATACTCACATAAGCAGATAGCTGGGAGTGAAAATAATCTGGCACAGTGCTGTGTGCTCTGTACTTAACTACCTCTTAATGCTATTTCTATCATTTTATAAGTTTTCTGTTTTTGTTACTTTAAACATTTATTTGAAAGGCAGAATTACAGAAAGAGAAAGAAACAAAGAGATCTTCCATCCCCTGATTCATGCCCCAAATGGCCACATCGGCCAGGGCTGCGCCAGGCTGAAGCTAGGAGTTTCAGCCAGGTCTCCCACACAGGTGCAGGGGCCCAAGTACTTGGGCCATCCTCTGCTGCCTCCAAGGCGCATTAGAAGGGAGCTGGCTCAGCAGTAAGGCAGCTGGAACTCAAACTGGCGCCCATATGTGATGCTGGCATTGTGGGCTGCAGCTAAACCTGCTGAGCCATGGTGCCGGCTCCCATCTTACAAGGTTTACAGGTGAACAAACAGGCTGAGGAGGCAAACTATTTGCCCAACACTACACACCTGGAAGTAGCAAGGTCAAAATTCAAAATCGGGTCTGATGCCAAGGCCTACATGCCACAGGAAGGCTGAGTTGTGACAGGCCAGGCAAAACCTGGGAGGGAAGCCTGGCCCGAGCTTTACCTGGAATTCTAGCCCCCAAGCAAAGCTTCAGAGGAGCCTGTCCACACCACTCCACTCAATGTTCAGTCAAGAGTTCCTCCCCCATTTCTGTAGATCTAGCATTGACGTTAATGGTAACCAGAGGGGCTGGCGTTGTGGCACAGAGGGCTACGCTGCTTCTGGTGATACCAGCGGTCCACATCAGAGCACTGATTCCAGTCCTGGCTGTTTTGCTTCCGACTCAGCTTCCTGCTATTGTGTACCTGGGAGGCAGCAGATGATGATCCAAGTGCTTTGGGTCCTTGCCACCCACGTGGGAGACCAGGATGGAGTTCCTGGCTCCTGGTCTAGCCCTGGCTGAGGTATATAGAAGGTAAAACCCTGATTTTAGTCTAACAGCTAGGTGGTGGTGGTGGAGATCACACGGAGAGAGAACAGGGATTGTAAAGAGGAGAGTAAGGAGGTTTTTATTTCAACACCAAAGGCTGAAGCCTTACTTGGCCTGCACCATGGCAGGCTCTATACACGCTCCATAGCATTTACCTTCACCCTCCTAGCATGCCTGAGGTAGGCACTTGTGAAGCTCAAAGGGGCTAAATGTGTGTCCTAATCGCACAGGTAGGAGCTGGAATAGGTCTTTCTGGCAACACCCAGTCACCCAGGCTCATCTAGGCAGACTGCAGATGGGCAAACCACTGCCTGATGGTCTCCTGCCAGGGGCTGAGCCAGCCTGCAAGTCTCCTGCTGTCTACGCCGGCACTCTGCACCCCAGGTAGTTGGCCTAATCCTTCACATCTCCCAGCTACAGGCTGTGGAATTAATTGGAGCTGAGTTGCCAGAGTACAGAGGATCACAGCACTTCTGGAAATGGGACCCCCGGGAACCATTAGAGAAGTAGAAGTAAGCACTGGCCATGTGAGAACTTCCACACTGCAAATGTGCTACAGCAGACTGGGCATGTGGGACAGCTGAGGTCTCCCACAGAGCCACCAGGAAGGGCAGGTGCGGGAAGGCACCAACCCCTGATCACCAGCTCCACCTCCCAACAGCCACTTGGGAGCTGAGGCTATCTATTAGCAGACAACACAGTGACCCTGGCCAGCAGAGGCCAGACAAGGCAGGAGGATGCTGGGACTGCTTCCAGGGCACAAACTGGCTGTCTAAGAACAAGGTGCGGGGAAGGTAAGGTCTTCTTCAGACTGACAGGGAACAAAGAGGATGTCTCAATTAGAAACAGATGATAGCCCATGCGCCACTCCTCCCGAACCCCTACACCAATGGAAGGGACACCTGAGCAGTGGATGCTGGGGTTTTAGAACTGGCTCTTAAAGAACAAGAACATTCGAGATGAAAGGGAAGGAAATGACCCAGCAACAAGGAGAGAAGTAGCTGGAAGAACTGTGAGCCCAGACACTCAATACCAGGCTCTCAAGATCTGCTGTCATACTCTGAGCCCTGGTCTTGTGCCAGGAACCATCTGGAAGGTTTACATGAACTGTCTGCAATTCATCATAAGCTAGAAGGTATTACTTTTAAGTTCACTTCAGACTTTATTTATTTATTTTGACAGGCAGAGTTAGGCAGTGAGAGAGAGACAGAGAGAAAGGTCTTCCTTTTTTCGTTGATTCACCCTCCAAGTGGCTGCTACAGCCGGCACGCTGCGCCTATCCGAAGCCAGGAGCCAGGTGTTCCCTCCTGGTCTCCCATGCGGGTGCAGGGCCCAAGGACCTGGGCCATCCTCCACTGCCTTCCTGGGCCACAGCAGAGAGCTGGACTGGAAGAGGAGCAACTGGGACAGAATCTGGTGCCCTAACTGGGACTAGAACCCGGGGTGCCGGTGCTGCAGATGGAGGATTAGCCTAGTGAGCCACGGCGCCGGCCCACTTCAGACTTTAGATTTAGAAATGAGCTCAGAAGCTGAGCGGTAGTGACACTTCTTAGGTCACCCAGCTGGCAGGGATGAGCATGTGTGTCTTTCTTCCATTGCAGCTGGTTCCTTCCATGATGTCCGACTGACCAGAGCTGTGATTCCTACTTGATACTTGATGCGATGCACCCCAGGGGTAGAGAAGACTTCCTGGGGACCAATGAGGATGCAACTTAAAACCGCTTACATGGGCAGTAAAAAGCAAGCAAACCTCATTGTCACAGGAAGTACAGAAAGTGGAGCAAAGCCCTCTTGATTCATAGCCTAGCACTGCTCTTTTAGTAGGTGCCACCTCCGAGGGTGTCGTGAACAAGGGGACCGGGCTGAGGGGAGAAGGCCGCGGGGAAAGCTTCAGGAAGGAGGGAGCAGGCTCCCCCCGGGAAATCCAACAGCAGGGTTTTAATTCCACAAGCACACTGGGAGCATGCATGCCCTCTGGGCAGATCCCTGCACAGTGAGACCCACCTGCTCCACGGCTCTCATCTCTGCCCCTCGTCCCCAGAGAAGTCACCAGAGTCCCAGTCCTCCTGCTCTCCCCTCACCTGAAAAGCCGCAGACACATCTTCTCCTGGGGAAACTCCTTGGGCCCCTCCACACTGTCATCGTGGCTCTCGGTCTCCAGGTAGACGTCCAGCAGCACGCACAGCCGCTGCAGCTGATTGGTCAAGAGCTGGTGACTGGGCCGGGGGCCACACAGCTCCTTGTAGCACACGTTGACCTCACTCTCCATGGCCTGTGCAGCGAGAAGGCCAGCAGCTCAGCACTGCCTCCCTGAGAGGGGACCTCGCAGGTCAGGCTTCTGTCCCTGGCTGGGCCTGAGGGCTGGTGTCTTTGCAGATGCTGGGCCACCACATCAAGCTGGACCGGGTTGACCTGAGGCTCCCTCTCTTCAAGACAACAAAGTCTTAAATTCTGACCATTGCGTGCCCTGCCTCACATGCCCACAGTCAGGAAGACGGAGGTGTGGGGAGGAGGAATCTCAAGATCCAAGCCAGAAGGCGCCTGGATTAAAAACACGCGCCATGGCCAGGAGGCCTGTGTCAATTCAAATCAATAGGCACAAATAACCATCAAGAACAGACACAATATCTCCAGATAAAAAAACCTCACTCCAGGGTGACTGTCAGGCCTCTGAGTTTATCTCACTAAGCGGGTGGTCTCAGTCAGGCTCTTTCCTCCACTGTGCCATGCAGGCTCCAGAACACCCTGCAAATCCCGCCAAGCCCCTCTGTGCCACACTCAGCCGCAGCAGAGTCTGCTCCTGCCCTCCCTCCACCAGGGGCTCTCCCTGCTCCTCCTGTCACCTGCTCAGGCCTTACCCGAATGTTGTCATCGTTGCTGTTTGTCTTCTCCCCCTTCCAGTTCAGACAGAGCTGGAAAACAGGTGGGATGGAGGAGTAGCCAGGGTTCAGCACCACAGCAGCCTGCAGTTTGGCTGGAAGAGGAGAGAGGAGGAACAATCAGTTCTGAGACCCAGCTCACCAGTGTGGCAGCCTCTCCACTGGACCCCGGTGGTCATCTCAGGAGGCTCCAAGTAATGTGATGCTGCAGAGTACATTAGGGGACTAACTGTTCTAGAATCTCCAAAGTGGAATCTGCCAGGCTGCAGGATACAAGGTCTGGTAACTCTGGCCCGAGGACCTTGACCTACTTACTGTGCCACAAAGGTGTAGACTTTTGCATCTGGTTCACCTTGGATGTGCCCAGGAGTTCTATCTGCTACTCTGAAAGAATTTTGGATTAAATGCTATTTATTTGCCAGCAAGTTAAAGATTCTTCCATTCTTTTTTTCTTTTCAACAACATTTTATATCAGGCAAATATATTTTCTCTATTTTTTCCTTTTTTTTTTTTTTTTGTCACATGAAGTTTTTTCTTCAATTTGAGAGAGAGAGAAAGAGCAAGACAGAGAGAGGTAGAGAGCTTCCACCTACTGGTTCATTCTCCAAATGCCCACAATAGTCAGGGCTGGGGAAAGGGGGAAGTTGGAGTTGTAATCCAGGGCTCCACATGGGTGTTAGGAACCCAACGACATGAGCTATCACCATTGCCTCCAAGGGTCCACATTAGGAGGAAGCTGGAATCAGGAGCCAGAATCAGGGATCAAACCAAGATGCAGGTGTACAGGTGTCCCAACTGGCAGTACAACCACTAGCCAAACACCTGCCCCTGAAATTCTTTTTTTCTTATTATTTTTTAAAATATTTACTTATTTATTTGAAAGGCAGAGCTTCAGAGAAGCAGAGGCAGAGACAAGGTCTTCCATCCACTGGTTCACCCCCTAGCAATGGCCAGAGCTGAGCTGATCTGAAGCCAGGAGGTTCTTCCGGGTCTCACACGTGGGTGCAGGAGCCCAAGGACTTGGGCCATCTTCTACTGCCTTCCTAGGCCATAGCAGAGAGCTGGATCGGAAGTGGAACAGCAGGGACTCAAGCCAGTGCCCATATGGGATGCCAGCAAAGCAGATGGTGGCTTTACCCATTATGCCACAGCACCGGCACCGGAAATTCTTTTTAATACCAACATGAAGTCCTTCCGGTAGTGCAGTCACTGTGCAAACTCTTTATGCACATTTCATTTCACCCTCACAATGATTCTATGAGATGGGTACTGTTAGTCTTGTGCCTGTTTTATGTGAAAAAAAGCTGAAGCTACAACAGAAACGTCACTACCACCTGACAGTTGCACAGCAGCAGTGCTGAGTTTAACCAGGACTGCCTGATGTCAGGATCTCTGTATTTCTGCATGCACTCATTCCTTCTCTGGTGACAGCCATGGCCTAACTCATCAGGATGACATTTAACCTTCCTACCAAGGGGCTAAGTGTGTCACTACTTTTCAGTTATTTACGGGGGAAAGCTTTGACTCTATACCAGTTACCTATATAACACAGGACAGGAGAGGATTTGCAAATTAACATTTATTATTGGGGCTGGCGCTGTGGCGTAACAGGTAAAGCTGTAGCCTGCATTGCTGGCATCCCATATGGGCGCCCATTCGAGTCCCAGCTACTCCACTTCTGATCCAGCTCTCTGCTATGGCCTGGGAAAGCAGCAGAACAAGGCCCAAGTCCTTTGGTCCCTGCACCCACGTGGGAGACCCGGAAGAAGCTCCTGGCTCCCGGTTTCGGATTGGCACAGCTCCGGCCGTTGCAGCCAACTGTGGAATGAACCAGAGAATGGAAGACCTCTCTGTCTCTGCCTTTCCTTCTCTCTGTGTAACTCTGCCTTTCAAATAAATAAGTAAATATTTAAAAAAAAAATTTTTTTTTGACAGGCAGAGTTAGACAGTGAGAGAGAGAGAGAGAGACAGAGAGAAAGGTCTTCCTTCCATTGGTTCACCCCCTAAATGGCCACTATAGCCAGCGCGCTGCAGCCAGCGAGCCGCACCGATCCGAAGCCAGGAGCCAGGTGCTCCTTCCTGGTCTCCCATATGGGTGCAGGGCCCAAGGACCTGGGCCATCCTCCACTGCCTTCCTGGGCCACAGCAGAGAGCTGGACTGGAAGAGGAGCAACCGGGACAGAATCTGGCACCCCAACCGGGACTAGAACCCTGGGTGCTGGCGCCGCAGGTGGAGGATTAGCCTAGTGAGCCACAGCGCCAGCCTAAAAAATTTATTATTAAAAAGTGATTCCAGGGGCCAGTGCTGTGGCGTAGTGGGTAAAGCTGCCGTCTATGATGCTGGCAACCCAGATGGGCACCAGTTCGTGTTCCAGCTGCTCTTGGGACACATACATCCCATATCAAATTGCCTGGGGTTTAAATCCCAGCTCCACTTCTGATTCCAGCTTCCTACTAATACAGGAAGGCAGGTGGTGGCTATGGTGGCTGAGTCTCTCATATGGGAAACCCAAACTGAATTCCCAGCTCTGAGTTTTAGCTCAGCTTAACTCTGGTTGTTGTAGGTATTTGGGGATTGAATCATCATATGGGATCTCTCTCACTCTCTCTAATGAAAAGAAAAAATTTAGGGGGCCAGCACTGTGGCATAGCGGGTAAAGCCATTGCCATCCCATATGGGTGCTCATTCAAATCCTAGCTGCTTCACTTCTGATCCAGCAGCGGAAGATGGCCCAGGTACTTGGACCACTGCACTCAAGTGGGAGAACTGGAGGAAGCTCCTGGCTCCTGGCTTCAGATTGGCCCAGCTCTGGCCATTGTGGCCATTTGGGAAGTGAACCAGCAGATGAAGGTCTCTCTCTCTCTTAATTCTACCCTTCAAATAAATAAATCTTTAAAAAATTATTAAGATTCCTTTCTCTGCTGTCGTGTCACTTCTGTCATAATAGCTAGCACCTATTTCTGGATTTGTCGCTCAGTTTTTTGTTTCTAATCCTTACTATATAAAATTTGTAAATTGGCCTGCTATAAAATGACTTAAGGAGTATATATATTTGGAATTGTTTCCTACTTATTCATCTTTCTCTGTTTTTCAAATTTCACAACTCATCCAATGAAAATGCTAATGATCCCAATCATTCCATATATTAATCTAAAATACTTATTATCTTTCCAAGCTTTCACCTCCTCAACCTGAAAGCAGAAGTGATCTCTTCCAATAATTTCCTACCCTGAGGCTTTATAAATTTCTTGAGCTGGATTTTTGTGCCCTTTCAAAACAGTAACCTACGTTCTTTAGGGATGAAGAAAAAGGATGGGAAGCATAGGTGCAAATTCCAAACAGTGGTCAACGACTAGGAGGGAGCCAACAAAGTGGTATTAGACGGCCTCAGCTGTATCCAAAATATTCAGCTTCTTCCTAGTACTTTTTAAAGGCTATGAAGAAAATAAAAAGAGAGAAGGAACAAAGAGGGATAGAGAAACTCTGGTTGCAGGTGTCCCATCTTCCATTTCCTGCACTTACAACTTGCTAGGGTTTGGGTGCAGTTTGAACACTGTCCCCCAAGGCTTCCTATGTTAGAAGCCTGGTCCTCAGTGCAGCGATGTTGAGAGAGGGAGGTGGGGCCCAGGGGACGGTGATTGATGGTCACTGGGGTGTTGTCCTCGGGAGGGATTCGTGTAGTTCCTGAGGGACCCTGGCTGGTACAGGAAGAGCAAGGCTGGCCCCAGACACGTGGCTTCCTTTCTTGCCAGGCTGCTCTGCTCCGCGCAGCTGCCACCACTGTGATGCCATCTGCCTGAAGCCCTCACCAGAGGTCGGACGGACAGAACCACTGGATCCCAGCCTTCAGAACTGGGAGCTAATTAGCTTTCTTTCCTCATTAAGTACCAGCCTCAGGTAGTCAGAGCAACAGCAGACTCATCCAGAACAAGTGACAGCTGCCTCGGCTGGTGGCCACCGTGCCCAGCCTCGGGGTCCGATCCTGTGGGCAGTGCCAGGCTTGCCGAGGCTGAGGGACAACAGCACCACAGCCTGGGTGCAGCATCTGGGTGGCTCCAGTGGGAAGCCCTGGCAGGGTCAGAGCCCAGGAGAAGTGTGAGAAACACCAGCTTCCGATGCCTCTAAAGAAGAGGCAGGGACGGTGGATGAGGAAGGGAGGTCCTCGGCCCCTGCCCTTTACAGAGACGACCCTCTCCTGCTGTGAAGGGGCGAAATGGGATGTCTGATGCCAGCGAGCTTTAAAACAAAGGGCGGAGAGAAGAGGCGCAGAGGTCAGACTGGGCTGGTGATTAAGCCTGAGATTCCTCACCTATACAACAGAAATGCTCTCACTACCACCAGGACAGTCGGAAGGGTGAGATAAAGCACGTGTGTGACGGTGCTGCACAGCGCAAGTCCTGGAGGAACGGGGCTCCAAGACCACTGCTCTCTGCTAAGTCCTCGCAGCAGCATTCCAGGACTGTCTGCTTCCTCCAGGCCACCCCCAGGTGTTTGATCCTCGGCAGCGCCCCAGCCTCAGGAGCACCGTGACCCTCAGAGCAATTACCTGTGCCCCTTTCGATGAGCGCCATATAGTAGAGATTGGTGTCTCCTGCCAGTCCCGCCTCCACAATGTCTTTGGTGAAATGGAGCTCCTAGAACAGGACAGTGGACAAGAAGTGACATGCTGGCTTCTCTGGTCAATTCCCTGCCCTCCCAGCAGAGGGCAGGGGCTGAAAGGTGACACAGTCTGCAGTAACCCCTCCTCCCCCAGTCGGCCAGTAAGAGAAACCTGTCATTCCTCCACCTACCATGTAATCCTCATGGGGAATCGTCACCCACTTCACCAGGCGAGAGACAACCTTGGCAGGGAAGAGGTACTGGCAATCACTGGTAACTGGTACAATGCCATGCTCTAAAAGAGAGCCAGACAGGTGGTGTCACAGGTAGAATGGACAAAGAACATCCTCCTGGGGCTCTCTGGAGGGCTGATGGCTCTGCCAGTTGTCCAGCTCCACCTGGCACTCAAGACGTAGTGAGGTCAACATATGCCAAAGAGAGCAGGGACACCCGCTGACCCTCACCCAGGGCTGTGGTCCTGGCCAGATCTGGCGCCAGCATTCAAAGGGCAAAACAAAAAGCCCTGTGGCCAAAACCACGGCCCCTGCAGCTGTGACTGTTCCTTAGGCCAGACAGCTGAGAGGGCTGTTCCCACAGCTGACCTTGCCGGAGGAATGACAGAGGTGTTCTGTGTCAGTTCCTCCAAGGCAGACCTGGGGAACCGCTGCAGGGTAAATTCCTATGAGCATTCCAATAAGCAAAGACGCCAACACAGCGAAGGCCGTCAGGGATGACAATCATCTAATCTGCGGACACAGTCAGCAGCGCTGATGGAGACCAAGGGATGGGCACAGGAGAGAGAGGCTGTTCTGAAGAGATCACTGCCCACTGCAAGCCCAGAGCTGGCCTGGCGCAGGGTCTACAGATGGGCCCTGGAAATCCTATGCCTTTCCTGACAGTAGCTCTTTTAGACCACAGTGACCCCGACACCGCTCCCCCTCCATGACCCTACAGATGCTGGGTGCATGACAGATACCTTCCAAGAATCTGTTGAATGAGTACGCTACAAGAAAACCCCCATACCAGCACCACCCAGGTCAGTGGCTTATTAGGGTCCCCTGGGAGTTTAAGAGGACAGGCAGGTGGGGAACATGAGCTCAGGCCTACAGCAAGGGGAGAGGCAGTGGCTCCCTGGACAGCTCTACTCACATAAGCCGAGTGTGAGCTCCACAAAGGCAGGCCCCTCTGCCTTCACTCTTCTACGCTCAGGGCCTGCCATGAATCATGCTCTTACTAAATACCTGTGGAATGCACACCAGATCTACAACGCACTGAACTAGAATGAGATCCTGCCCCTGAACAACCCACGACCTTGTGCTACTCCGAGGCTTTAGGCCTTGTCTGGGAGGGCTGGGACAGCCCTGATGACTGCAGGGAGCTCTGATTTCTGCCTGGATGAAGCTGCCAAGAGCCCTGCTAGGAAACAGCAGGAATCCTGACCCGTCAGCAGAATTCAAGAGCACTGAATGAAAGGTTAGGTCACTGTTGACCCCTGGTGTCTAGGTGGTGTACGCTCCAGCACCAGCTTACCCAGGGATGCAAACTGTTTGTGGAGGGCCAGGCGGGACTGCACCCTGGTCTTCAGCAGCTTCATGGTGGTCTCCATGTGGCTAGCGCTCAGCGAGTGGTCAGCAACCACAGTGTGCTGTGAACGACAGCAAAAGACACTCGTCGGAATCTTCCCCTCTTCTCCAGGCATTGCCTGTCTGCCTCAAGGCGGGTACCTTTCAGGAACCCCAGAGGCCGGACACTGAGTCCTGGCAGGAACAATAGTTCCCGAGAAAAAGCAGCCTTCTGCTCAGGTGTCAGGCACCCTGAGCTTCTGCTCACACCTTGTTCACGGCATCCTGGTACACAAGACAGAGGGCAGCACAGCTTGCAGCATTTACCCAAGTTATCCCGGGGTAATGACTACGAGGCTCCAGGGGAAGGCAAAAGCCACCTCAGTACAAGGAGGCTGGGGACCTCTCAGTCCTAAGGGGATGACAGGTTCTAGCCCCGAAGGAAAACATCCTGCTACTTCAAAGCTCTGAAAGGCACCTGGCAGAGAAGCTAGGGAGATCCGCTCAGTCTACATACCTGGGGCTGCTCTTTGGGGAAGTGGAGGCCACCCAGCTTCTGTACCCACAAATAAGGGTGACCCAGGTCGAGTACATAGTCTCTCAAAGTCAGGATGCTGTAGAAAAAATCGACAGAATGAAATGACTTTATAATCTACTTCTGCTCTGTCCTGGGATGCAATCCTCCTCCCATGCTCCCATGACTCACAAAAGCTCAGGCCCTCAGGCTCAGCCCAGCTCACAGCCAGGCTGCAAGAGAAGCCCCCTTGGGAAGTTCATCTCTCCCACACTCATTTTCCCTTTCTCCTCTCGCAGCCTTCAACTCACTAGCAAATTTCGAACAAAAAGGCAGTATATTGGGGCTGGTGTTGTGGTATAGTGGGTTAGGCCACAGCCAGCAGCCCCAGCAGCCCACATGGGCACTGGTTCAAGTCTCACTACTCTACTTCCAATCCAGCTCCCAGCTTATGTGCACAGGAAAGCAGCAGAGCACAGCCCAAGTGCTTGGGCCCCTGTACACAAGTGGGAGATCCAGAAGAATCTCCTGGCTTCAGATCTGTGGCCACTTGAGGAGTAAACCTGTGGATGGAAGACCCCTCTCTCTGTCTCTAACTCTCTGGCTCAGCTTTTCACATAAATAAAATAAATCTTAAAAGAAAAAAATAAAAAATAAAAAAAGCAGCATACTGATGTCTTCAACAGTCTAATTTATAAATTTTTAATCTGAGAATTAAAATATTACTTTTATTCTATCATGTGATACAATAAAACCTACTCTTATGTTCCCCAAGTTTTGATTCTTCCTGCCTTTCATGTCATCCCTTTAACTTGTAAGCGACAATGGGCAAGTGCCCCTTCTACCCTGGGTCGTCCCTGCCTCTTGGTGGCCTCTGGCCCTAACAGGCCTCCTGCTTGGGTTTGAGCTGCCACAGACAGAAGCTGAGAGCCTGGGAGAGGTAGAATGCTGCTCGCTCACTCACCCAACTTTATCAAACTGATACTGATTGGCTGGATTCGGAGTTTTCTTCCCATGATCCCCGGGATACAAACAGCTCAGGACTGAGTCAGGAGATAGCAAGTCCCTGGAAAAGGGAAGAGAGACCTCGGTGAGAATGCTGGTGAATGTACTGCCTCAGGGGAGACTTGGTTTATGGGCGTGGTAATGTCCCCTCTCACAGATGACTGGAGCCACCACTTACTGCTTCCTGTGGGCCAGTTCCTTTATGTGCTCAAGGACATTGGAGTCTCACAACCCTGAGGCAGGATTATCATTTCCATTCTAAGAGGAGACTCAGAGCTTTGAAAGCTATGGCTTTTCCACAATCACACTGCGAGTAAAAGCTAGAAGCAGGTTTTGTGCTGCTCACAGAGAGCAGTACTCTTAACCACCAATTAAAAAAAAAGTCTTCCTTCAATTATTATATGGTGTGGGCAGGTGCTGTGGCACAGTGGGTTAAACTGTGGCCTGCAATGCCACACTCTGTATCAGCTCCAGTGCTGATCCAGTTTCCTACTAACGCACCTAGGAGAGCAGCAGAAGGGCCAAGCACTTGGGCCCTTGTCACTCATGCGGGAGACCAGGATGGACGGATGGAATTCCTGGCTCCAGGCTGAAGCCTGGGCCAGATCTGGTTGTTGGGGCCACTGGGGGAGTAAACCAGCAGAAGGAAGATCTCTCTCTCTCTCTCTCTATCACTCTCTCTCTGTAATTCTTTCAAACAAATAAATCTTTTTTAAAAATTAAAAAAAAAAACAACACATTGATACGGTGACAGGGCCTTATGTCAGAGGCAAATCCCAGGATACCAGCAATAGCTCAGAAGCAGAACAGACTCCTTTCCAACCCAGACAATAAGGCACAGCGCTGTATGTGTCTCACTTTGACCAAATCTCATGCTAATCACAAAAAAAGGACTCCATTAGATGCCTAAAGAAAGATATTATCACAAGCATTGGAGACAAGGTGACCCAGTGTCGTAAGCAGAGACAGCCACAGACTGCTATCCACCTGGGATGGTTAGGGCACAGGCTGTAATTAAGGTGACAGAGAAGAGGTGGTGTCAGGGATAGCATGGCGATTGTATCACAAAGGAGACAGGCCTCTTCCTGCCCTGAACCAATAGGGGTTCTCCTTCATCTCTCTTCATCTGCATCAGGAGCACGCAGGCGGGAATGCTGCTCCTACTGCCCAGCGTGCTGAACACGGTGGCAGCTCCTGCCCCTTCCCTATTCTCAGTCTCACCAAGTACCCCAGACCGTGTCTCTGCCACCTCTGCTGCCTCACAAGAGCTGCCCAGAGAATACATGTCTTTTGGTTAGTGTTTAGTGACTACTATTAACTGATCAAAATAAAATAGGACCAAAGCTGCATGGAAGGGCTTTTATTGACAAAACCTAATGAAGAATCAAACTTCTTGATAACATGGAGCTCAGGACAAATGAATTTGGTAAAAGTAAGAGACATAAAAGGAGAGGCTGTTTATAGTCATAAAAATCTAACACCCAAATGAAAAACTATTCCATTAGTTAAATCTGTTACAAGGTGCTTTTTTGTTTTTCTAAGATTTTTATTTATTTGAAAGGCAGAGTTACTGACAGAGAGATGGAGAGAGAGAGAGAGAGGTCATCCATCCACTGGTTCACTCCCCAAATGACCACAATGGCTGGAGCTGGGCCAATCCAAAGCCAGGAGCCAGGAGCTTTCTCCAGGCCTCCTCTTCGGGTGCAGGGAATCAAGCACTTGGGCCATCCCCTACTACTTTCCCAGGCCATAGTAGAGAGCTGGATCAGAAGTGGAGCAGCCGGGACTTGAACCAGCATCCATGCGGGATGCTGGCACTGCAGACGGTGGCTTAACAGTGCTGGCCGCTGTTACAAGGTTTTGATGGAAAAGAGATTTAAAAATCTTAGCTGAGGAGCTGGTGTTGCAGGGCAGTGGGTTAAGCCACTGCTTGCAAAACCAGCATCCTATATTGCGCCACTGGTCCACTCTCAGTTGTTCCACTTCTAATCCTGCTCCCTGCTAATGCATTTGAGAAAGCAATGGAAGATGACCTGAGAACCTGGGCCCCTGCCTCCCAGGTGGGAGACCTGGATAGAGTTCCAGGCTCCTGGCTTCGGCCTGGCTCATCCCTGGCCGTTGTGGCCATTTGGGGAGGGAACCAGTGAATGGAACACCTCCCATTCAGTTATTCTGCCTTTACAATAAATAAATGGATCTTAAATTAAAAAAAAAAAAAAAAAAAAAAAAAAACACCTTGGTTGGAAAATGACTAAATATAGTTGAGGAGAGGGCATGTAGCCTAGAAGCTAAGATATCCACATTTTGGCCAGTGCAGTGGCGTAACAGGTGAAGCCGCTGCCTGCAGTGCCAGAATCCCATGTGGGTACCAGTTCAGGTCCTGGCTGCTCCACTTCCGATCCAGCTCTCTGTTATGGCCTGGGAAGATGGCCCAAGTCCTTGGGCCCCTGCACCCACGTGGGAGACCCGGAAGAAGATCCTGGCTCCTGGCTTCAGATCAGCACAGCTCCGGCTGTTGTGGCCATCTAGGGAGTGAACCAGCGGATGAAAGACCTTTTTCTCTCTCTCTGCCCCTCTGTAACTCTGCCTTTCAAATAAGTAAATAAATCTTAAAAAAAAGTTAATGGATTAATGAAAAATTCATTGAAATGGCCTAATGAAGATCAATCTGGAAAATAATTTCTTAAGGAAAACTCAGCAGTGTTAATCTAATTCTGATTAAAATGTCTATATTAGAAACACCAATTCCCTAATGAATGAACAGATATAGGCAATAGTTGTCAACAGTTGTTAGTGTGCTGCTAACATCACAAAAAGAGTCAGCCTGTGTCTCCCTCTGGAGGTGTCAAACAAAATGTATGACATACTCCTGCCCTCTCCCCAGCAAAAAAAAAAATCAGAATGGGGTCAAACTGCCTATCTAGATATCAATCCGCAGGAAACACAAGGACAAAGAGTAACATGTTAAACTGTTCCACAGAGACACAACCACCAAAATCCAGACGAGGGTGAACCTACATAGCAAACAACCCACTTTCCTCGACAGATGAACGGCAAAAACTCAGACAAAGCTTTACCCATCTATAATGCATGGACCTTACTGTGATCCAGATTCAAAATACAAACTATGAAAACAAAATCACCACTGCCAAAAAAAATAAATAAATAAAAATTTATGGGAAAATCAGGGCACTCTGAACCCTGACTGGATACTGAACACTAGTGTGACATTGTGATTGTGATTATATTTTTTAAAAAGTATCCCTGGGGGGCCGGTGCTGTGACATAATTGGCTAAGCCTCCACCTGCAGTACCAGCATCCCTATGGATACCAGTTCATGTCCCGGCTGCTCCTCTTCCGATTCAGCTCTCTGCTATGGCCTGGGAAAGCAGTAGAAGATGGCCCAAGTCCTTGGGGCCCTGCACCCATGTGGAGACCTGGAAGAAGCTCCTGGCTCCTGGCTTCAGATTGGCCCAGCTCCAGTCATTGTGGCCATTTGGGGAGCGAACCAGTGGATGGAAGACCTTTCTCTCTCTCTCTCTCTCTCTCTCTCTCTCTCTCTCTCTCTCTCTGAGTCTCTCAAATAAATAAAATAAATCTTTAAAAAGAAAAATCCAATCCTGTTTCCACCCTGGCATTTTCTTTGGGGTCAGGGCCCACTTGGAGATGCCCAGAGTACAGCACAGTGCTACAGGGCCAGACTGACACTCAGCTAAGGCTTTCCTCTTCACCTGTGTCCAGAGCCAGATACCTGGTAGAGCTACTGTGAAAGTGAAAAGCATCAATGATGATCAGCCAGCTGTCATTTACCACGTGCCTCGTCTATGCTAAGCACCAGAACTGACTTAACAAGTACCCTGAAAGGATTATCACAATCAGGGGCACAGAATGAGGAAACGGACACTGAGGTCAGGCAGACAGCTTCGCAAGGAGCTGGAGTCGAGCAGGCAACATAGCCTGCGGCCCTGGTGTTAGCACGCAGGGCACCTGGGAAATGAGTGAGCGGATGCTCCCGACAAGCAGCTCCACCAGGATCCAGGGGACCCTAAAGCTGCTCACTGAACCAAGTCCTTGCCGAGCCTGGTAGCTGGGTGCTCAGAAGCACAAGCCCTGGGTTCCCTCTGCTGGAGTCAGGGTCAATTTCACCCAGAGTGCATCTGAGTAGTCAGACACTCCCCAGCTCAGGGACCGAGGCTGCTGTGGCCTAAAAGGAGTGTGGAGTCTACTGGCAGGGTCTCAAAGCCAGGAGACACTTTCCGTCAGACAGACTGGATGGGATGGGAAGAGCCCTGCTGCACCAGGCCCCAGGCCTGAGCCTCAGTGCTTTCACCAGCACCGCAGTGCTCAACTAAGTGGGGGCTGGGTCACCCCAGGGCCTGCCAGTTCTTTCCAACTACCCCTGCCTGTGGAAGGGATAGTCAGGGGTTTCCTGGGAAGGCTGTGTAATTACTGTGCCTCTGTTCACCCTCTGCTGAGACCCAGCACAGCCTTCCTCCCACCACACAGGGAAGGACAACCTGGGTTTGAACTGAGGTGGAGAGTGAAAATCCCAGCAACAGAGGTGCAGGCGACTGGTGCAGTGGTTACAACTCCGAGGGCTCGTGTTAACAGTGCAGTGGGTTAAGCCACAGCTTGCTATGCCCGCACCCCATATCAGAGCACTGGTCTGAGTCCCAGCTGCTCTGCTTCCAGTTCAGCTCCTTGCTAATGCACCTAGGAAAGCAGCAGAACATGGCACAAGCTCTTGGGCCCCTGCCAACTACGTGGGAAACCTGGAAGAAACTCCTGGCTTTGGCCTGGCGCAGCCCTGGCCATTTGAGAAGTGAACCAGTAGATGGAAGATATCTCCCCCACCCTTCTCTAGGTATCTCTGCCTTTCAAATACATACATAAATCTTCAAATACATAATTAAATAAATAAATAACGATGCTGTCATCATCATGTCTACTGTTCACAGTAAGAGGACTTCACAAATAAAGTCAGCGAGTGCTTTCTCAAGTGATGGGCCGGGACTCCTGGGCCTCGTGGACACAGAGATGACAGCCAATCTCCTCAGAGCCCGAGGGAGGAACCGACAGCAGCTCCACCCAGGTGCTCAGCACACGCCCCTCCCAGGCCCGCGCCCACCATGCCTGTCCAGTACCCTGCACTGATGGGAGTGATCAGCTCCGTGGCGGTTGTCACTTTGGCTTTCACTGTCATGATGTTGAGGTTCATGAGGTAGTAGAAGGTCAGGTGAAGCACACTGTCATCTGGAGCAGGGGTTGAGAATGGAAGGGACAATTTATAAGTCACACACGTAAAGCAGAGTCAACAGTGCCACAGAAACACCAAGTGGTTTTATGGCCTTTTACTATAAAAGCTGAAATGCAACAGCAACGTAATATTTGATAAAAAACAGCAAAGAGCATGTCTACCAATTCTTTGCTTCCCTCTAAGAAGCACCCTTGGGTATGGGCTCGACTCAGTGATTCTGCTTCTAAGAAATACAATGTGGAGGCCGGCGCTGCGGCTCACTAGGCTAATCCTCCGCCTAGCGGCGCCGGCACACCGGGTTCTAGTCCCAGTCGGGGCGCCGGATTCTGTCCCGGTTGCCCCTCTTCCAGGCCAGCTCTCTGCTGTGGCCAGGGAATGCAGTGGAGGATGGCCCAAGTGCTTGGGCCCTGCACACCATGGGAGACCAGGACAAGCATCTGGCTCCTGCCATCAGATCAGCGCAGTGCGCCGGTCGCAGCGCGCCAGCCGCGGTGGCCATTGGTGGGTGAACCAACGGCAAAGGAAGACCTTTCTCTCTGTCCCTCTCTCTCTCACTGTCCACTCTGCCTGTCAAAATAAATAAATTAATTAATTAAAAATTAAAAAAAAAAAAAAGAAATACAATGTGGAAAGGAAGCACGGGGCCAAGGTCATCATGATTAGTAACAAGAGACATGTCCATAACCTCACTCAATCAAGGTCTTGAAAGAAAAGGAAAGAGTTGGGGCCAGTGTTGTGGCATAGTGGGTTAAGTTGCCACTTGTAGCACCGGCATCCCATATGGGCACTGGTTCAAGTCCCATATGCTGCATCCAATCCTGCCCCCTGTTAATGTGCCTGGGAAAGCAGTGGAAGATGGTCCAAGTCCTTGGGTCCCTGCACCCACATGCAGTATCTGGAAGAAACATCTGGCTCCTGGCTTCATCCTGGTCCAGCCCCGGCCGTTGTGATCATTTGGGGAGTGAATCAGTGGATGAAGACCTCTCTCTATCCCTTTGCCTCTGCATCTCCTCTGTAACTCTCTCAAATAAACATATAAATCTTAAATAAAAAGGTGGGGGGCAGCATAGTGGCGTAGCAGGTAAAGCTACCACCTGCAGTGCTGGCATCCCATGTGAGCGCCGGTTCGAGTCCTGGCTACTCCACTTCCAATCCAGCTCTCTGCTGTGGCCTGGGAAAGGAGTGGAAGATGGCCCAAGTCCCTGGGCCCCTTGCACCCGTGTGGGAAGACTTAGAGGAAGCTCCTGGCTCCTGGCTTTGGATCAGTGCAGCCCAGGCCATTGCGGCAAACAGGGCAGTGAACCAGAGGATGGAAGACCTCTCTCTCTCTCTCTCTCTGCAACTCTTTCAAATACATAAATAAATCTTTAAAAAAAAAAAAAAAAAGGATTAACCCCTTTAAAAAAAAAAAGAGAAGAATGAGGAACTGTCACCACCTGGAGGAGACTACGGAGTATGACAACTAAATATAGTGACAGATCCTGGCTTGGATCCCAAGACAGAAAAAGGATGAGTGGAAAAATAAGGGAATGCTGACAAGTTCTGTAGTCTGCTTAATGGTATGGGACCACTGAAACGGACACTGGCTTTGCTAACCATGTGACAGTTAATTCAGCTGGTAACTTTGGGGAAGCTAAATGAACAGTTTGTGGGGACTCTCTGTATTATCTTTACAAATCTTTTCATAATAAATAAAATTCCTAATTGACACAAAGTAACTGTATATATCTACGGGGTACAGGGTGACATTTCAATACATGTATACACAGTACAATGATCAGATCAAGGTAACTCTCCTATCTACCACCTCAGACATCATTTCTTCAGGTTGGGGATATTCAAAATTCTACTAGTTATTCTGAAATATTCACGGGGGTTGGTGCTGTGGCACAGTGGATAAAGCTACTGCAGCAATGCTGGTGTCCTATATGGATGCTGGTTTGAGTCCTGGATGCTCCAATTCTGATCCAGCTCCCAGTTAATGCTCCTGAGAAAGCAGCAGCAGATGGCCAAAGTCCTTGGGACCCAGCAGCCATGTGGAAGACCAGATGAGGCTCCTGGCTCCTGGCTTTGGATCCACCCGGCCCTGGCTGCTGCGGCCATTTGGGGAGTGAACCATGGAAGATCTCCCTTTGTCTCTGTTCTGCCTTTCTGTATTGCTTTCAAATAAAATAAACAAATCTTAAAAAAAGAAGAAGAAGAAGAGGAGGGGAGTGCCTGTGGGGGGAATAAAAAGCATTATTCTGGGGCAGACATTTGGCTCAACAGCTAAGATGCTCACATCCCAGTGCCTCCATTTGAGTCTCTGCTCCACTTTCGGTCTACTTTCCTGCTCACGCACACCCTAGGAGGCGGCAGGTGATGGCTCAGGTACTTAGGTCCCTGCCGTCTACATGGAAGAACTGAATTGAGTTCCAGGCTCCGAGCTTCAGTCTGGCCCAACCCAGGCTGTAGGAGGCATTTGGATGGAAGATCTCTGTCTGTCTGCCTTTCAAGTAAATAAATAAATTTTTTTAAAAAAGAAATACTGCTCAAAGTTATCTCACTGTGCTCCAGAACGTTCAAGGTTATTTCTCCCATCCAACTACACCCCTGTACCCATTCACCATCCCCTCTATCCCTCCAACCCCCTACAATTCTTCTAAAGTCTATAATTATCTCAAAATAAGAAGAAAAGGCAAAGATCACTGTGGAAACTGCATTTCCATTTATATAAAAAATAAAGGGCCAGCAGAGTGGCATAGTAGGCTAAGCCTCCACCTGCAGTGTTGGCATCCCATATAAGTGCCAGTTTGTGTCTCATCTGCTCCTCTTCTAATCCAGCTCCAAGCTAATTGCCTGGGAAAGCAGTAGAGGATGGCCCAAGTTATTGGGCCCCTGCACCCATGTGGGAGACCTGGAAGAAACTCCTGGCTCCTGATTGGCTCATTGTGGCCATTTGAGGAGTGAACCAGTGCATGGAAGACCTTTTCAAAAAAATATATATATATTTATTTATTTGAGAGGTAGGGTTACAGTGAGAGGGAGAGACAGACAGACAGGTCTTCCATCCATTGGTTCCCTCCCCAAATGGCTGCAATAGCCAGCACTGAGCTAATCCAAAGCCAAGAGCCAGGAGCTTCTTTCAGGTCTCCCACGTGGGTGCAGGGGCCCAAACATTTGGACCCCTGCTTTCCCAGACCATCAGTAGGGAGCTGGATCAGAAGATGAGAAGCCAGGACAAGAACTGGCACCCATATGGGATGCTGGCGCCACAGGTGGAAGATTAACCTACTGCGCCACAGCGCCAGCCCCAAGACCTTTTTCTCTATCTCTCCCTCTGTCTGTAAATATATCAAATAAATAAATAAAATCTTGAAAAATAAAATAAAGAAGGTGATAAATAGAAACTTGCATGAAAGCTTCCAGTGTACAGAATATTCCCACCACACACATAAGTGATCTGTCACAAAGCTGTCCTTGGAGGTAAGAGCAGGATTGGCATCTGAGAGCCTGGGTAAGAGGGACACTTAAAAGTCCACGCCAAGTCTTATGCTGCTGGGATGCCTGACCACACACTACCTTCCAATACCAGACAATCTCTGTAGAATGCACAGTTGTACTTACATGTATTCAATTAAGCATATTGGTCATGTCATTCAAAACCTGCATATGCCTGTACCTTGTTCTCTGTACCTGACTTGTCAAATTCAGACAGAGGTACAGTTTTACCAAGCTTCATTTCCAGATCTCGAGTTCTGTTGCTGTGTTGTTACGGTTATACATTTAAAACCACCACCACCACCACCACCCTCCATGTGTAATAAACAAGGATTCCTGGCAAACAGGAATGCTTTAGTAGCACGAAGCTTGCCGGGCCTCTGCCCCTGGAGCTGGCAAAGCCTCAGGCTGTGGGTCCCCAGAACAGAGTGAGCAGGGCGGACCTTTACACTTTACGTCCAGCATGACAGACAGCGGGTGCCGCTTCAGCATCTCCTTGCGCTTGTCGTCCAACTGAACCCCCAGCGTGGGCCGCCGGCGTTTCTGGAACAAGGAAAGAGCGGACTGATGAGCGCTGGCCCTGGGACTCTCCCTCCCTGTCCCTCCCACCTGAGGTCTCTGCCTGGCTGCCTGCGACCTGCTACTCTGGCTCAGCGGCTGCCAGGCTCCCCTCCCAGCAGCTGGTCCTCTCAAACTCTTTCTCTGCTTCTGGGGCGGCAGGTGCTGCCAACAAGCAGGGCCCAGTACAGCCGATGCCCCCAGAGAGGAAAGGGCTCTCACCGTGGTCTGCTCCTCCTCGGCATCAGAGTCGCTCTCGTCATCTGCAGCCACACAGACAGGGCAGTGGGGGGTTAGAGGGCTCCAACAGTCCCTGCAGCCCACCCAGACCACAGGCACTCCAGGGACCTAGACCCTGTCTTCTATAAATGGATTCTTTAGAATAAATAAAGGTGTTTTTATTCAGTACAGAAATCATGGAAATGACAGGAGAGAAAACTGAGGGGTGGGCGTTCGGCTCAGTGGTTAAAAGCCCATTTGAACCCTTGTATCCCATAGTGGAGTGCCTGGATTCCAGTCCCAGCTCAGCTTCCAGTTCCAGCTGTCTGCTACCGTGTCACCTGATTCAAGAGGCTGAGACCCTGCAGCCTGTATGAGAAACCAGGACCGAGTTCTGGGTTCCTGGCCTCAGACTGGCATAGCCCCAGCTACTGCGCGCATTTGGGGAATGAACAGTGGACAGATCTCTTTTTTCTCTCTCTGCCTTTCAAATAAATTAATAAAATTAAAAGAATGACCTTAAATCCACCACTTCTGCTTTCCAAAAGGGCTTTCTACTGTCATTTCTACGGAGGACTGGCCCTTCCACTGGTGACAGGGTAACAATGGTAATACAAGGAATGATCTCACAAGCTGAGGAGCTATTATGTACCAGGCATGTCAGTAAGGCCTTTGTGTGCACTTCCTCACTCTACCCACATAGTAATTTTGCAAACAAGTAAACTGAGGCTTAGAAATGTTAAGGACCTCCCCCAGGGTGAGGAAGCAAGTGGCAGGGCTGCCCTCCAAAGGCAGGTCTTTGTGACTGCAGGAAATGAGCTCTCCCCATCTCCCCCAGAGTGCTTCCTATGCAGAGGTCTTTGGGGTGGCCTGGTGGCCCTAGGAGAGGCAGCACAACCACATTACCTTGAGAGTCCTCAGGAGGCTTGAACAGAGCCTTGGCTTCATCCACACTGCCTTCGATCGCCACAGACAACGTCTTATCTGTGGGCAAGAAAGAGCTGCATGGGAAAGTCACTTGGGAAGGCGGAGGCCAGGCAGAGCCAGCTCTGGGACGCAGTTCTTTTGCTTCTGCCCAGCTTCTTACTGACTAGAGTGGGAGCCCTTTCTCCAGATTAAGTGGAACAAGGTAGAAAACTTACAATTCTTTCCATCATTTAATGAGAACAAAGAACCCAAACTGCAGGTTCCCAGACAAGCATCCCCTAAGACTTTTTCCAGGTGTGCACTGAGGCCCAGAAATTCAAACTAAGAGCCTAAGCTATGTGGAACTCTTGTGCTAATTCTTAAAGGTTTGCACGCAGAAGCCCATACCTGTGCAGAGCCCAGAAACAGCAGCTCTCACCTGGCCAAGCACTTACTCACTACTCTGCACGACACCAAGCACCTGGCTGGCACTGTGTCGTGTAACTGGGAGGCAGTGGGAAGGTGGCAAGGGTGGGGACCTGGACCCTATAGTCCAGTCCCACCAGCTCACAAACACATGACCTAGAGTTACGACGCTGCTCTAAGCCTGTTTCTGCACATATGAAATGGGAGCTTGACAAACAGCAGCTACCCTGTTAAGTGGTGAGGACTGAATGTGCTGATGCTTATAATTTTAATCATAAATCTATATTTAAATATTAGTTTTTGATCCTCACAATAACCTTATGGGGCAGCACTATTACAGCCACTTATACATGAGAAAGTTAAGGCTCACAGAAGTTATATCCCAGCCAGGATTCAAGACCAGGTCTGTTCAATTTGAGCTTGGCCTGTTCCACACATCAGGTCCAACACCTTGCTAGGTGCTACCCCTGGGCCCCCTTTCTGAAACTCTGGGGGTCTAGGATCATGAGCCCAGACAGGTCACCGTCTCTTCTCCACCCTTAAAGAGTACAGACAGTCCTAGGAGCCCGAACAATCTGCCCAGCCACACTAAGGAGGGATGAGAAACTTCCTACAAGTGGCTGGCCCCTGCCTTGTCTCTGGTTGCCCCCATCCTCCACTGGCAAATGTTGGACTACCTTTTCAGTCATTTAATCTTGTACTTCTACAGGAAAACAGGAGCGGGAATAGACTGAGATTTATACACAAAAGAAGAGAAGTACTCACCCTGTCTAGGGGGCTGGGAGGAGGATTTCATATGAGCTGATGACGATGGAGACAGGAGGGAGAACAATGGGCAGGGAGAGGACGGGAGGGCCAGGAAGACACAAGAAGAGAGACAGTGATGTGTGGGGGCTCCTGGCAGAAGGAGAGGCATGCACTGGTGCAATGCATGCCTGTGTGACGCCGGGGGCAGGGAACGGTTCAGGTGCTGGGAGAAAGCTGCATCAGAGCAAGAGGCAAAAACTCCTCAAAACCCTAGCGAAATCACAGGCTGCCCGTAAGCATAGGGGATGCATCCTCTGACCTAGCACCTCACTGCAATCACATGCAGCCTGTTTGGGGTGTGGCAAAAGCCCAGGAGAGCTGGCTGGAACCTACGTTCACCAGGCCCCGCCCCCAGAAGCAGAACAAGAGGCGCTGATCCACTGGCCAAGCGTACCTTGCTAGGGCGAGCACTTGGGAGCCCAGAGTAGCCTGCGTGCTGCACCCCACAGCCACCAAGCCAGGCTCAGGAAAACCAAAGCCACTTTCTGAAATGCCCATCAGGTTAGTCCAGCCTCAGATCAGCTAGTCAAATCAGTCATGCTAGGCAGTGCGAGGGGAGGCAGCCTCTGTCACCTGAGGGCTTCTGGGCAGGGACGGGGAGCTCCCCTGGGCGGCAGTGCTTCCAAAGGATGTGGGCAGCCATGGCTGCAGCTCCCACAGCCCCTCCTCCTCACCCGGTCCCCATACTCACCACAGGCCTGCCCGTAGGCAGTGGCCTGAACAAAGAGCACGTAGAGTGGAGGCGGCAGGTGCCTAGCTGTCTCATACTGCTTGTGAGCCTGGTCGAACGGCATGAACAGGTACTCCTGCACTGGGAGGGAAGCCTGCACACAACAAAAGGATTTGTGTTTGTGTGTGTGTGTATGTTTGTGTGTGAAAGCTAGTCCCCCTGCTTAGTGACTGCTTAGTGACTGTAGTTTATTTATGGGAATAATAATAATAATAATAAACCAGTAGAACTAATAGGCAGATAAAAGGTCAATATGAAAAAGTCGATTGCATTCCTTTATGCCAGTAACAGACAGTAAAAAAGATGATGAAATTAAAAAATTCCTTGGAGCTGGTATTGTGGCACCATGGGTTAAACCATTACTTGTGAAGCAGCCATCCTACATGGGAGTGTGGGTTCCAGTCTGGAACCTGGCTACTATACTTCTGACCCAGCTCCCTACTGAAGTACCTGGGAAAGCAGCACAAGATGGCCCGTCACCCACAAGGGAGATCCAGATGGCATTCCTGGCTCCTGGTTCCAGCCTTGCCAAACCCTGGCTAATGCAGCCATTTCAGGAGTAAACCACTGGATGAAAGATCTCTAGTTCTCTCTCTGCTCTTCTGCCTTTCAAAAAAAAAGCAACTCGAGCACAGCAGTTGTTAAGGCAGAGGAGTACTAACCACTGTTTTTTTGTTTTTTTTTTTTTTTTTTTTTTTTTTGACAGGGAGAGTGGACAGTGAGAGAGAGAGACAGAGAGAAAGGTCTTCCTTTGCCGTTGGTTCGCCCTCCAATGGCCGCTGCGGCCGGTGCGCTGCGGCCGGCGCACCGTGCTGATCCGATGGCAGGAACCAGGAGCCAGGTGCTTTTCCTGGTCTCCCATGGGGTGCAGGGCCCAAGCACCTGGGCCATCCTTCACTGCACTCCCTGGCCACAGCAGAGAGCTGGCCTGGAAGAGGGGCAACTGGGACAGAATCCGGCACCCCAACCGGGACTAGAACCCGGTGTGCCGGCGCCGCTAGGCGGAGGAGTAGCCTAGTGAGCCGCGGCGCCGGCCTTAACCACTGTCTTAACTGCTAGGTTCAATGTCGACCCTCCAGGACTTTCTGAAGTACTCATACAAAATCTGCTTCCTAGATGACTACAGATCTAAATTTGAAAGATAAACAGCAGAGCTTCTATTAGAACACACAGAATATCCCCATGACCTTGGGAAAAACATTTCTTAAACAGGACACAAAAAGCACTAACCCTAAAGGAAAAGATTAAAAATTAGATAATTATTAATAAGATAATAAGAACGTCTGTTCATTACAAAAAAATGCCATCATGAGAATGAAAAGGTAAGTCATGGGATGGGAACAAAGGTAACAGGGAACAGACTCATGTCCGGGGGTGGGTGGGTGGCCTAATAGTTAAGATGCCTGCATCCCACATGAGAGTGCCCTGGCTTAAAAACCTGCCCCTTGCTCCCGACTCCATCTTCCTACTAATGCAGACCCTGGGAGGCAGCAGTGATGGCTCAAGTCACTGAATTCTTGCACTGATGTGGGAGATCTGAGTTAACTGTCCCTGCTCATTGTGGGCCATCTGAAAGGGAACCAGCAGAGGGAGTTTTCCTTTTTCTCTCTGCTTACCCGCCTCTTCCTTTCAAATAAATACTTTAAAAAATTTATTTCTAGAAAATATAAATAACAGAAAAGTGGGTAAGAAACATGCAGAAGGACTTTCACAAAAGAAATTATCCAAAAGCCAATAAGCATTCAAAAGGTACTGTGCTCAATGTCACCAGTCCCTGGGGAAATGAAAACAAAAATCATAATGAGACACCCTCCAAAATGCCTAAAATTAAGGTAAGTAACAATACTAAGTGCTGGCAAGGATGTAGAGCAATTAAAACCGACTGGGCGCCAGTGGAATCAATACAATCATCTTAGAAAATTGTTTTCGTGTCCACCAAAGCTAAACATATGCATAGCATACTGTATATGACCAAGCAGTTTCATTCCTGGGTTCAACAGATCCGTGTACATATGTGCACCAGACACTCATATGAGAATGCTCATAACAGCATTACTGGTAACAGCCCCACCTGGAAACAACCAAAAGCAAACACTAAAGCCATCACTGAAAACCAATGCACTCCCAGTACGCACAACAGCACAGACGAACCTCAGAACTACTGAGCAAAAGAAGCCAGACACAAAGAGCACATACTCTGATCCTACTTGTGTAAAGGTCAAAGACAGGCAAAACTAACCCATGAAGTCAAAGTCATGGCTACTGGGCAGTGAGGAGACAGTGACCCAGACAGAGAAGAAACGACCTTCTGGAAAATTGGTAATATTCTTTCAACTGATTTTAGATACTGGTTATACAGATGTGTTCAACTACCAAACATTCATTGAGCTGTATACGTATATTAGTTGATTGCCTTTCTGTATATAAAATTATTATTTATTTGAGAGACAACGAGTTCCCGCCTGTTGGTTCACTCCCCAAGTACCCACGACAGCTGGCACGGGCCAGGCTGAAGCTGGGAGCTGGGAACTCAATCCAGGATTCCCACAGGGGTGGCAGGGGTCTCAGGATTCACATCACTGCCTGCTGCCTCCCAGGATGCACATGTTCAGGAAGCTAGAATTAGGAACAGCGCTCGGATTCTAACCAACCTACTCTAATATGGGATGTGGGTCTCCTAACCAGCATCTTAACTGTTAAGCCAAACAGTTGCACCTAAAATTATTCTTTAAAGTAATATACTGCAGGAGCCAGTGCTGTGGCGTAGCAAGTTAAGCCGCTGCCTGCAGTGCCAGCATCCCATGTGGGCATGGGTTCGAGACTCGGCTATTCCACTTCCGATCCAGCTGTCTGCTATGGTCTAGGAAAGCACTAGAGGATGGCCCAAGTCACTGGGCCCCTGCACCCACGTGGCAGACACAGAAGAAGCTCCTGGCTCCTGGCTTTGGATCAGCACAGCTCCGGCTGTTGCGGCCAATTGCGGAGTGAACCAGCGGATGGAAGACCTCTCTATCTCTGCCTCTCCTTCTCTTTCTGTGTAACACTGACTTACAAATAAATAAATAAATCTTTTTTAAAAAAGTAATATATTACATCTTTTAGAAAGTTATATTTGGGGGGCTGGCACTGTGGCGTAGTGGGTAAAACCACCACCTAGAGTGCTGGCATCCCATGTGGGCGCCGGATTCATCCCGGTTGCTCCTCTTCCAGTCCAGCTCTCTTCTGTGGCCCAGGAGAGCAGTGGAGGATGCACCCGCATGGGAAACCAGGGGGAGGCACCTGGCTCCTGGCCATTTGGGGGGTGAATCAACAGAAGGAAGACCTTTCTCTCTGTCTAACTCTGCCTATCAAATAAAAAAAAAATTAAAAAAAGAAAAAAGTTCGTGGAGATGTACATGTTGTGGTTCAGGGAGTTATACTGCTTTCTGCAGTACCAGGATCCCATATCAGAGGCCATTACAGTCGCCACTGTTCTGCTTCCAATCTAGATCCCTGCTATTAAGCCTGGGAAAGCAGAGGATGATGGCCTGAGAACTTAGACCCCTACCACCCATATGAGAGACGAGGATGGAGTACTAGGCTCCTGGCTTCGGCCTGGCCCAGTCCTAGCCATTGCAGCCATTTGGAGTGTGAACCAGTAAGTGGAAGATCTCTTTCTAGCAACTCTGCTATTCAAATAAATAAATCTTTAAAAAAAATTATAGAAAATGGAATGTAAAGGTAAATTTATTTTGGTGCAAAAAACTGTGAAATCATGCATATGAAAAATTCATGAGAAATGTCTATTTTGAAAAAACTATGTATGATTTCAAAATTTTTTGGTACTAAAATTTTATTTACTGTTTATTTCAGAAGCAGAGATAGAGGATGAAAGACAGACAAAGATAGAGACAGAGACTATCACTATCTTCTATCTCTTATCACTCCCCAAATGCCTGCAACAGCCAGGACTAGGCTGGGCCAAAGCCAGGAACCCAACCACTTGACCCATCATTCCTGCTTCCCAGGGTCTTCACCAGTGACAGTTGGATTTAGGAGCCAGAGTTTAGTGTGCAATATCTGAAGTGCATTCTTAACTGGTGCCTTAAACACTAGGTTAACTGCCTACCGCTAAACTTATCTTTTAACTCCATTTTCCACAAATTTTTGAAGTACTCTTGTATGTATACACAGATACTTTATAAACCAAGGTATACAAATAAGATCATACTGTTTTTTTTGTTTAATAATACACCAGATTCTCTTTCCATTTTTATTTATTTATTTATTTATTTTTTTGACAGGCAGAGTGGACAGTGAGAGAGAGAGACAGAGAGAGAAAGGTCTTCCTTTGCCGTTGGATCACCCTCCAATGGCCGCCGCTGCAGCCGGCGCACCGCGCTGATCCGATGGCAGGAGCCAGGATCCAGGTGCTTTTCCTGGTCTCCCATGGGGTGCAGGGCCCAAGCACCTGGGCCATCCTCCACTGCACTCCCTGGCCATAGCAAAGAGCTGGCCTGGAAGAGGGGCAACCGGGACGGAATCCGGCGCCCCAACCGGGACTAGAACCCGGTGTGCCGGCGCCGCATGGTGGAGGATTAGCCTATTGAGCCACGGCGCCGGCCTTTTTTTTTTTTTTTTTTTTTTTTTTTTTGACAGGCAGAGTGGACAGTGAGAGAGAGAGACAGAGAGAAAGGTCTTCCTTTGCCGTTGGTTCACCCTCCAATGGCCGCCGCGGCCGGCGCGCTGCGGCCGGCGCACCGCGCTGATCCGATGGCAGGAGCCAGGAGCCAGGTGCTTTTCCTGGTCTCCCATGGGGTGCAGGGCCCAAGCACCTGGGCCATCCTTCACTGCACTCCCTGGCCACAGCAGAGGGCTGGCCTGGAAGAGGGGCAACCGGGACAGAATCCGGCGCCCCGACCGGGACTAGAACCCGGTGTGCCGGCGCCGCTAGGCGGAGGATTAGCCTAGTGAGCCGCGGCGCCGGCCTACCAGATTCTCTTTCCGTCCAGTCATTCCATCAGTGGTATACTGACCCACACTTGCCTCATCGCCGTCAGGCTGTACAGCTTACTTAACATGCACCTGTTTAGGGACATTTTTAGAGGGTTTCCAGTTAACAGGAGAATATTTAATCACATGGAGGGGCTGGGATGTTCAGTACAACTAAACTTTTGATTTCTGTTTCTCTTTTGTCCTGTCCTGAAGCGTTCCTGGAGAATATTTTTGTTAACAACTCTAATTCTTTGCCTAGAGCTGAAGGGAGGAAACACAAATCTTGCCAAGTCCCAGAAAAGTGAGTTTTTAATTTCTCTAGGGTTCTTTTACAAACTTCCTCCACGTTAGCCACTTCCCTGGCGTCATAGAACAGTAAGGATTTAGACCGAACCTTGCTTCACAAAGCAAACAAAAATCAGGTCACCTATATAGAAAGATCCTCTACCAGTAAAGTGAGGACTTCTCCTATGGTACCAAATGGCTTTTTTTTCTTTTTTTTTTTTTTTTTTAAGATTTATTATTTACTTATTTATTTGAAAGGCAGAGTTAAATACAGAGAGAGGGAGAGACAGAGAGGTCTTCCATCCACTGGTTCACTCTCCAATGCTGGCTGATCTGAAGCCAGGAGCCAGGAGTTTCTTCTGAGTCTCCCATATGGGTGCAGAGGCCCAAGGACTTGGGCCATCCTTCACTGCCTTCCTAGGACATAGCAGAGAGCTGGACTGGAAGAGGAGCAGCCTGGACAAGAACCGGCGCCCACAGGTGGAGGCTTAACTCTCCAGGTTACAGCAGCGGCCCCTTACTGGCTTTGAAACACAAGTCAAGCTCTGAGCAGTTTGCCCCGAGGAGTCAGCCATCATGGGATCTGATGGATCTGATGGACGTCTACAGGAGCATGTTTAGTTGCATGGGGACTGTGGGGCTGACGGGGAGCATTCAGGGAATAAAATGAACTTCCACACAGTCTGAGAAAGTGCGTCACCCAGAGGATGTGCTCAATCAATAGATTTATCTGCTCCTGAGCCCACCCAGTCAGCACTCCTCTTCCGCCAGCTTATCGTCCCAGCTGGGCAGGGATGCAGACAAGCCCAACCTTGCACTGTGCTCCATCCACTTAGGACAAACGGGCCCCAGGGTGAGTGGTGGGGGCAAGGGCAAAGCCAAAGGCGGATGGGCCTCACCTGCATGATGCTGTTGAGGCGAGGCTGTAGGCTGCTCAGGTATTCCTTCTTCACCTCTATCTCCTTGAGAATCTTCTCCTTGTTGGACAGGCACTCTCGGTACTTCTCTGCCAGCCTGTCGGGGAGGCCAGAACACTGTCACCCACTGCCCCCAGGACACCAGGACCCACGTGATCACTGTCAGAATCCACCTAACAACAGCCAGGCACTTTGGTGAGCTCTTTACAAACAGGACTGTCTTTAATCCTTACAAGAACCCTGCAAGACAGGGACTCTTCTTACATCCAAAGGAGGAAACTAAGGCTCAGGAGGGAAGTGAACTTGCCCAAGGTCATCCAGCTAAGGGCAAGCAAAGAGTTGGGCTTTGAAACCATGCCTGTCTCTCTCCAGAGGCTCTGCCTGTGACCACTAGAGAAAACCTGTGCTGTCTTCAGTTTCACTTCTTACCTGAAAGGCTAGACCCCAACCTTGCACAAACGTGTGGACCTGGCAGCCGCATCACCCAAACAAAGCCTACAGACTGCCTGAGTGGGGAAGGACTGGGGACCAGGGCCACAGAAATGGAGCACCCGTGGCTCAGCCCATGCTGAGAACAAGCAGTGCACTGGACAGGGAAGTGACAGGCCTGCCCTACTGCCTGAGAACCACACTCAATGCTTATTAAATTCACAACCTGGACCATAGGCACAGAATACCTTCTGGAACAGAGAAAGGCAAGTATACCAACAGCTTGCTCTCCAGTGAAAAACAGAGCAGATGTGCTAACCAGCAGCCCTAAAATTCCCGTACAAACATGGAAGGAGCAAGTGGGCACTGCAGGCCACCTGGAATATCCCATATCAGAGTGCCTGGGATAAAGTCCAGCTCTGCCTCCAATCCAGTTTCCTGCTAATCAGCACCCTGGGAGGCAGCAGGCAATCACTCAAGTACTTGGGTCCCTACGTCCCTACCACCCACATGGGAGACCCACACAAATTTCCTCACTCCTGGTTTTGGCCTGCCCAGCCTGCAGCTGTTACATGTAGTTGGAGAGTGAAACCAGCAGATGGAAGATCTATCTCTGTGTTTTCCTCTGTGTCATTCTGCCTGTCCAATAATTAAATAAATCTTAAAAAACAAAACAAAACATGAAAGAGGGAAAAGCTCCCTATGAAAGGAAAGGATGGAACCATGAAAAGACCAATGTGGAAAAAAAAACAAAACAAAACACTATATTCTCAGGAAGACCTAAATTACATTACATTCTAGACTTTCTATTTAAGGTTAATAAATAAAAGCTCTTATTAGTGCAGTAAAGTTTATATGGAGCCCAGTGCTGTAGTGCAGCAGGTTAAACTGCTACCTATAGCACCAGCATCCATATGGGCACCAGTTCGAGTCCCGGCTATTCCACTTCCAATCCAGCTCCCTGCCAATGTGCCTGGGAAAGCAGCAGAAGACAGCCCAAGTGCTTGGGTCTCTGCACCCAACTGGGAGACCTGGATGAATATCCTAGCCCCTGCCAATGCAGCCATTTGAGGAGTGAACCAGCGGATGGAAGATCCCCTCTATATATCCCTATCTCTTCCTCTCTCCAACTCTTTATTTTTTTAAGATTTATTTATTTATTTAAAAGGCAGAGTTACAAAGAGGGAGGGGCAAAGGTAGAGGCAGAAGAGAGAGAGATCTTCCATTCACTGGTCCACACCCCAAATGGCTACAATGGCTGGAGCTGGGCTGATCCAAAGCCAGGAGTTTCTTCTGGGTCTCCCATGTGGATGCAGGATCCCAAGCACTCGGGCCCTCCTGTACTGCTTTCCCAGGCCATAGCAGAGGGCTGGATCAGAAATGGAGCAGCCAGGTATCAAACTGGTGCCCATACGAGATGCCAGCACTGCAGGCAGTGGCTTTACCCACTAAGCCACAGCACCAGCCCCTCTCTCTAGCTCCTTCAAATAAAATGAATAAATCTTTAAAAATTTTTTTAAAAATAAAAGTTTTATATGCAAAGAGCACTCACTTATCATGACAGTGAATAATGGAAATAACATAAAAGCCCAAGAAGGGAATGATTTTGTGAATTACTATGTTTACAGGCATTGGAAGGATGTATAACTTTCTTGAATAATGATTTCAAGGCTTTAGGATACCACAGGGGTACACTTACAAACAGGGGAAAAGGAAAAATACAAAATCAGATTTGTGACTTAAGAGATATTTAGGTCTTGGGTATTGCCATTTTTAAGGGAAGAAAAGTTACTCTACTTTTCTGTTAACAGCCTTAAGCAATTACAGCCCCACACAGAATGAGGTTGGTCTTGGTCAAGCTCCAACCATCCTATGTGAATTAATCACAAGAAGGGGTTTGGTGCTGGATCCACGGTGCCGTGGGGTCTGACGCCGGGTCAGGACAAAGCACTCTGTTCCATAGTTAACAAAGTCAGGAAGGAGGAACCACTACCTCTTCCGCTGCTCCAGCTCCCAGTCCAGACGCGCCAGAGTCTGCTGGTGAGGGTCTCCCATGGTGACGTCAGCCTTGCTGATATCTGGCGGAGCCTCCTTATAAAACTCTTCCAAACTGACCAGATCAATTTCTTCATGCTTTGACCTACAGGCAAAAACCAGACATCAAGTTGCTGTTTCTAGAAACCCAAACGGTAGCTTAAGCAGGTGCAAGGCTCCCAGCTATGCCCACTCAGCCTTAGTCTAAAATTACGCAAGATCCCGGAATCCAGTCTTTGCACTAACACTCATCAGTAGACAAAGAGAGGTGGTTGGGGACATGTCACATGAGTTAGCCAGTGAACAGGAAGGGATGCTTAGCAAACTGACAAGTTTCTCCAAGTTGAGCAGGAGAGCTAGCAGCATATAGACTGTCAGGTTGAAACCAAGACATGTCATTTAACAGGAACAAATACAAGGTCTGCGCTTAAGTTCAAAACATTACCTGCATAAACATAAAATGAGAAGATCCAGCAGAGTGGAACCAGTTATGAGTACAATCTAGGGCTGTAACTGTTGCAGGCATGATGACATCCATGTATAAAAGAAAAGAAACTCGGGGCCCACACTGTGCGCAGTGGGTTAAGGCCCTTGCCTGAAGTGCTGGCATCCCATATGGGCACTGGGTCTAGTCCTGGCTGCTCCTCTTCCAATCCAGCTCTCTGCTATGGCCTGGGAAAGCAGTAGAAAATGGCCCAAGTCCTTGGGCCCCTTCACCCAGGTGGGAGAACTGGAAGAAGCTCCTGGCTCCTGGCTTCAGATGGGTGCAGCTCCAGCCATTGTGGCCATCCAGTGGATGGAGACCTCTCTCTCTCTGTTTCTATCTCTCTCTGTAACTCTTTCAAATAAATAAATCTTTTTTTTAAAAAAAGAAAAGAAACCCAATACTCTCAGCTGCCTTAACAGTCAAGTGCCCAGGTCATGGTCACGTGATGGCAGTAACAGCAGCTGCCAGTCATCCCTCGGTATCAGAGGGGACTGATTCCAGGACCTCTGCCAACACCAAAATCCAACCATGTGCAAGTCCCTGATATAAAATGTGCACTAACTGCCATGAGTTAGGCCCATCCTCCCCTGTGCTCTAAATCATCTCGTTTACTTCTCTCACCTAAGATCATGGAAACGCTACACAGATAGCTGTCATCCTGTACTGTTTAGGGAATAAAGACAAAGTCTGTACATGTTCATTGTAGTCACGTTTTTTCCTGAATATTTTATGCATACAGAAGCCCAAGTGTATTAACAGATGCCCACCATATGCTTCCCTCACCTCATTTAATTCTCGCATTTCTAGGAAATGGGGATTGTGAGCTGCATTATACAAGGGTCAGTAAGCCCTTCAGTGAAGGTCACACAGCTGAGCTGGGATCTGAACCCAGGCCCCTTGACTCCAGGGCCCATGCTCCTTCCACACGGTCACATTTCCTCCTTACTCTGGGGTAATCAGCTTCCACTGGGCAATAATCACAGTCCAGGGTACCATGTTCTTCTATTTTTGTACCTTTCTAAACTTGACTCACGAGAAGTTTACTTCCTCCATCTTTATTCAGGTTCCTCCCACAATAGTATCTTAGCTAACCATAGTATGCTATCAAAATCAGGAAACTGACACTGGTACAATATCATTACCTCAGGCACAGATCTGATGAGAATTTTAATTAAGTGTTTAAATAAATAATATTCTGGGATGTATTTGTGAAGCAGATAAAGAAGCCTCTCAAAAATCCACACCATGGGGCTGGTGCTGTGGCGCAGTGGGTTAAAGCCCCAGCCTACAATGCTGGCATTCCACATGGGTGCCGGTTTGAGTCCTGGCTGCACCACTTCCTATCCAGCTCCCTGCTAATGTGCCTGGAAAAGCAGTGGAGGATGGCCCAAGTACTGGACCCCTGTTCCCTCATGGGAGACCCAGAGGAAGCTCCTGGTTCTTGGCTTCGACTGGCTTAGCTCCAGCCATGGTGGCCATCTGGGGAGTGAATCAGTGGCTGGGAGACCTCTTGACCTCTCTAGACCTCTCTTGGTCTCTATCTCTCTCAAGAACTCTTTTAAATAAATAAATAAAAGCACCATCACCATCATTACTGTAAATACCGGTAGGGTGCTTGGTGCAGTAGTTAAGATGTCACCTGGGACACCAGCATCCCCTATCAGAGGCCTGGGTTCGACCTGGCTCTCTTCTCCATTCCACTTTCCTGCTAATGCAGACCTGGAAGCATAAGTGATGGCTTAAATAGCTGGGTCCCTGCCAGCCATGTGGGAAACACAGACTGAATTCCTGCCTTGGCCCAGCCCTGGTTATTGCAGACATTTGGAGAGCGAACCAGTAGGTGAAAGATCTCTGTCTCTCTGACTTTCAGATGAAATAAATTTTTTTAAAATAACAAACTAGGGGGCCGGCGCCGCGACTCACTAGGCTAATCCTCCGCCTTGCGGCGCCGGCACACCAGGTTCTAGTCACGGTCGGGGCGCCAGATTCTGTCCCGGTTGCCCCTCTTCCAGGCCAGCTCTCTGCTGTGGCCAGGGAATGCAGTGGAGGATGGCCCAAGTGCTTGGGCCCTGCACCCCATGGGAGACCAGGAGAAGCACCTGGCTCCTGCCATCGGATCAGCACGGTGCGCCGGCCGCAGTGCGCTGGCCGCGGCGGCCATTGGAGGGTGAACCAACGGCAAAAGGAAGACCTTTCTCTCTGTCTCTCTCTTTCACTGTCCACTCTGTAAAAAAAAAAAAAAAAAACCCTAGGGCCAGCGCTGTAGCACAGTAGGTTAAGCCTCCTGCTATGGCGCCAACACTCCATCTGGGCACCGGTTCAAATCTTGGCTGCTTCACTTCCAATCCAGCTCTCTGCTACAGTCTGGGAAAGCAGCAGAAGATGGTCCAAGTGTTTGGATCCCTGCACCCGCATGGGAGACCTTGAAAAAACTCTTGGCTCCTGGCTTCAGACTGGCTCAGCTCCAGCCGTTGCGGCCATTTGCGGAGTGAACCAGCGATGGAAGACCTCTCAGTCTGTAACTTTGCTTCTCAAATAAATAAATCTTAAGGAAAAAAATAACAAACCAAAAATGCTGGACCAGGTGTGTAATGTAGTCTGGCTCATGCCAAGTTTGCTACAAATAAAATCTGCCTGCTTTCAGTTTGCACAAACCATTCTGATCAAACAAAAACTCCTTCTCTTCCCTTTCCCTCCCCTTCCCTCTCTTCCTCTCTTCTCTTCCCGTTAGCTCCTTCCTCTGTCTCATCTCAGCTTGGTTTTGCCAAGAGGTGGCTCATTTTAATAAGGGCTCTGACAACCAGTTTGTTTATCCAAAGGAACTCAGCAGCACACGTTCATGTTCCAATGAATAAACACATTTGCAAACACAAACTGCTGCGTCTTTTGAAAACCAGGCCACAAGTTAAAAGATGTGACTAGTGATGAACTGCTCCCATACAATGTGGCCAGGAATCAAACTGGTAATGCAAAGACCCTTGCTGGGGAGAAAGGACTGTTCTTCACCAACTGCAGAGTTCAAAACTCAAAAGGATCCGAGAGGCTTCTGAGGTTCTTTGCAGCCTGAAACTACCCTTTGCAATTCTCCCACAGTCATCTATTTACCTTTTCCCAGATGCTACAGTCTTGCATGCTCACCAGATTTCTTTTAAAGAAACAGACTTGGGATGGGCGTTTGACCTAGCGATTAAGATGCCTGCATGCCAAATCGGAGTGCGTGGGTTTGATTCTCTGCTCTTGATTCCAGCTTCCTGTTGGTGTGGACCCTGGGAAGCAGCAGGCCATGGTTCAGGTGGCTGGGTCCCTGCCACTCATTTAAAAGACCTGGACTAAGTTCTTGGCTCACAGCTTCAGCCCAGCTCAACCTACCGCAGGCACTTGGGGAAGAACCAGCAGATAGGAGCACTCTCTGTGTGTCTGTCTCTCCCCATCTGTTTCTCAAATAAATTAAAAAAGAACAGAAAATGGAGACAGACTCAAACTGAACGGTAAGGAGAAAGCAGTTACCAAGACCATCTGTGCCAAAGCCCTGGCCTCCCACACTCACTTAAACTCCAGACACTTGGTGATCTCCTTCTGCAGGTGCATCACCTCATACAACAGGTTCTGTAGCTGCAGGTGATAGGCGTCTACTTTCTGCTTAGCCTGAAAAGGACAAGGTCAGAGGTGAGCAGGGCAAGTCCAGGTGGGGCTCAGCATCAGCAAGGTGAGAGGAGGTGCTAAGGAGGAAGAGAGTGAGTTAAACCTCTCAAGTCCTACCTCGTGGGTCTGGTCTCTTCCTTTCTTCAACCTGATGTGGGCTAATCGGTTAAGCTTCTTTAGCGTCATGAAATGCACACAGCTCTTGATCCTCCGTTCTTCAATTTCAACTGCCTGTGGGCAAAGAAAATGGTGTAGACCACTAGCAACAGGTACTGGCTCATTCCCTTCAGTCCTGTGCTGCCGACTCATCGGCACCAGGGCCAAAACAGACACTGGAGGGAGCTCACAGCCATGAGAGACCTCAGAAGGGAACCAGAAAGGTGACTGCGTAAGATACTTATGGTTCCCAGGCAAAATGCAATTTCTGCTTGGACTGGAAAAACAGTCATGGCAGACAAGGTGCAGCTAACACACATTTAACATCTCTTCTGATAGCTCCTAAAAAAGGCATCCTAACTACAGCAACATCTTGTCATAAAATCTTCTACAAACAATATTACAGAATAATTTAAATATACATAACAGAATCACAGATGAAAAGCTTGGCTATAATACAACAAATGGGGTTCTGGCACTGTGATGTAGTACGTTAGGCCTCCTCCTACAGTGCCAGCATCCCATATGGGCATGGGTTTGAGTCCCGGCTATTCCACTTCTGATCCAGATCCCTGTTAATGGCCTGGGAAAGCAGTAAAAGATGGCCTAAGTGCTTGGGCCCCTGCACCCGTGTGGGAGACCCAGAAGAAGCTCCTGGCTTCAGATCAGCCCAGCTCTGGCCACTGTGGCCATTTGGGGAGCGAACTAGCAGATGGAAGACCTCTCTCTCTCTCTCTCTCTCTCTCCCCCTCCCTTTATTTGAGGTGTAACTCCACCACTCAAGTAAATCAATCTTAAAAAAAAAAAAAAAAAAAAAGAATGTAATATTCTTAACATCAGCCAGCATTAAGCACAAGTAAGATTCCTGGGGGAGGCCGGCGCTGCAGCTCACTAGGCTAATCCTCCACCTTGCGGCGCCGGCACACCGGGTTCTAGTCCCAGTCGGGGTGCCAGATTCTGTCCCGGTTGCCCCTCTTCCAGGCCAGCTCTCTGCTGTGGCCAGGGAGTGCAGTGGAGGATGGCCCAAGTGCTTGGGCCCTGCACCCCATGGGAGACCAGGATAAGTACCTGGCTCCTGCCTTCGGATCAGTGCTGTGCGCCGGCTGTGCGTGGTGGCCATTGGAGGGTGAACCAACGGCAAAGGAAGACCTTTCTCTCTGTCTCTCTCTTTCACTGTCCACTCTGCCTGCCAAAAAAAAAAAAGATTCCTGGGGGAAAAAATGGATTTTTAAAAAATGCATCCATGTGGTCACACTGCTTAGTTTTTCTGCCCCCAAAGCCTGGTTTATTCTTTCAATAATGATGATTTTGAAAGCTTTCTCTGATTTACCTTTATAGTCCATCTTTATCACACCAAGAGAATGTATCAGTGCCATTACTTCTCAGCACCTAGCAAAATGGTGCTGAACAAAAATTGGATAAATGATCAAATCAGTTATGGAAAAAACTAATTCTCCTGTACCTTCATTACTTTTAATTTTTAATTTTTAAAAAAAAATTTTTTTTGACAGGCATAGTAGACAGTGAGAGAGAGAGAGACAGAGAGAAAGGTCTCCCATGCGGGTGCAGGGCCCAAGCACTTGGGCCATCCTCCACTGCACTCCCGGGCCACAGCAGAGAGCTGGCCTGGAAGAGGGGCAACCGGGACAGAATCCGGCGCCCCGACCGGGACTAGAACCCGGTGTGCCGGCGCCGCAGGTGGAGGATTAGCCTAGTGAGCTGCGGCGCCGGCCTGTACCTTCATTACTACCATTGGTAATGGGGTAGACTGAGAAATTCCAGGAAATTTATAGCCAGTTCTCCAGAGCCCCAGGCTCCAAACACCGTACCATGTCCAGGACAGACCAAGCCCAGGCAGGGCCCTGGGAGAGCAATCATAGCAGCACCCACGCAGAACCACGGCCCGCGGCTGCCTGGTCCCCCTGCTCACCACTTCCTTGCCGCCCCTGCTCTTCAGGTCCTGGATCTCAGCCATAAGCCTCTGCAGCTCCTGGCATGTGTACTTGTACAGCTCATAGTCTCTGCCAGGGTCCCGCAGGTCCACCTCCGCCTCCTCGCTGTAGTATTTTCCTTCCTGTGGAGGCAAGCAGACAGGCTGCAGATGGGGGCTGAAATTCTCCCTGCTGGGCCAGGGACACCTGCCTGAGGTCTCTGCTTACATAACAGTAACAATGAAGCCCAGGTCAGGTCGCTGGAGGATCTGTTCTTCAAAGCAACTGCTTTTCTTCTTTTCAAAACAGAACCCTTGCTCTCCTTCTGATTACAGAGCAACACACATTTCGTGTCAAGGACGCAGAGAGAACAACCAAGAAGGAAATGAACAGTAGGTGTTTAGCCTGTCAGGTCAGACACAGATGCCTCACACTGGAGTGCCTGAGTTCAATGCCCAACTTGGGCTCCTGGTTCCAATCTCCTGCTAATGTGGTTCCTGAGGGACAGTAATAAGGGCTCATGTGACTGAGGTCCCACCACCCAGGTGGCAGAACCAGCTGGAAATCCAGGCGCATGACTTTAGCTTGGCTATCGTGAGCTTTTGGAAATGAACCAGCAGACTACAGATCTATCACTCTCTGTCACTCTACCAAACAGATAAAAAAAAAAAAAAAAAAAAAAAGAACAAATAAACATTAAAAAAACAAAACTGCATGACAGTCCACTACAGCAATTAACCAGAATTCACTTTACCAAATCCCTGTTGATGGGCATTTAGTTTGCCTAATCAAACTTTAACAAAGACTAATATATCGTAATTGGTCTCTGGTCTCCTAGCCTTTGCATTAAACAGAACACATTAGTTCATGGAAGAGCCATAATCAATGCCCCAAAAAGAAAGGCTCTTCAATGATCTTGGTTTCCTAAATTTGAGGAAGGTATCATTTTGTTATTTAAATACAAACTGGGGGGTTGGCGTTGTGGCCAAGCAAGTTAAGCTACCACCTGTAATACCAGCATCTCATATCAGAGCTCCAGTTCAAGTCCCAGCTCCTCCACTTCCAACCCAGCTAATGTACTTGGGAAAGGAGAAAAGATGGTTCAAATACCTGGGCCCCTGCCACCTATGTCAGAGACCGATGGAGGTCCAGGCTCCTGGCTTTGGCCTGCCCCAGCCCTGGCCATTGCAGCCATTTGGAGAATGAACTAGCAGATGCAAGATTTCTCTGTCATTCCACCTTTCAAATAAGTAAAAATAAATCTTTTAAAAAATTTAAAGTATGGGGGCCAGCGCTGTGGCATAGTGGGTAAAGCCACCACCTGAAGTACTGGCATCCCACATGGATGCCAGTTCAAGTCCGGGCTGCTCCACTTTCGATCCAGCTCTCTACTATGGCCGGGGAAAGCAGCGGAAGATGGCCCAAGTCCCCTGCAACTACATGGGAAGACCCGGAAGAAGCTCCTGGCTTCAGATCGGCACAGCTCCAGCCGTTGCGGCCAATTGGGGAGTGAACCAGCGAATTGAAGACCTCTCTCTCTCTCTCTGTCTTTCCTTCTCTCTGTGTGTAACTCTGCCTTTCAAATAAATAAATAAATCTTTGAAAAATTAAAATAGATAAATTAAAGCTGATGTTTCTCTATTCTAGTTTTTCAAAACAAAACCACTAAGCTATCAGTTGGTTTAACAGATTCAAGGACACAGAAACAAACAGAAGGAAGAGAAGAACCTGCTGAAGACAGGCACTGGCAGTCACAGCTAAGGCTGTGCGGCACAGGGCTCACCCAAGAACACGACATCTCGGAAGCTCAGTGCCGTGCCGCAGGTGGACGGCCTTCCTCTGGCCGTCAGGAAAGTGAGAGACACACGGCTCCCCGGGATGCGTTCTCTGTGCAGGCCCTCACAGTGCTAACGGAAGCTGCTAGTTCCCACGCTGTTACAGCTAAACTTGATGGGGACATTCAGGTTCTTTGCGGCCGAGGGAACTTTAGTCACTGGGCAAGTGGAGTCCACTGAGAGGCTGTCCCTGGTAGACGTGACCCTGAGCTAAATAAGTGTCTGGCCAGGAGCTGCAGCTTCTCAACACCATGGCAACCCCGGCCCATCGCACCTGCTCGGTGTCTGAGCGGTTCCGCTTCCCTTCAGTTTGGGATCCGTCGCTTCGGATGACTTTGGGTTTCCGTTTCTTACTTGATTCTGATGACATGGCTGTTCCTCGAGGTCAGGAGGAAATGGCAGAGAGCTGTGAAGAGGAGAACATTTCTGAGATTTCTCTGGAGTCAGAATACTGAAGTCTAACTCATCATTGTGGCCCCTTACAGATCTGCTAACTCACGAAGTCACTGATCCCTCCAAAGGTTACGTAATCCTCTGAATCCTGCAGGGAGTCTGCTCTCGCTCCACCTCCTCTTCGACACAGGCATCAGCACCACCGCACTGACCCTGGGATCATCTTCAACCTCTCCCTTCCCCACTCCGTGCACATCCTGCACTCAGCGGCTGACCCGTGCCATGCATCTCTCCCTCTCAACACCCTAAGCCAGGCCCTCTGTACTCCTCTCCAGGACAACAGTGACAGCCCTGCCCAGCAATGCTGTCTAAATTCTGTTTCTTAAAAAGGGCTTACCTGAGGCTGGCACTGTGACGTAGCAGGTAAAGCCACTGCCTGCAGTGCCAGCATCCTGTATGGGCACCGGTTCGAGTCCCGGCTGCTCCACTTCTGATCTAGCTTTCTGCTATGGCCTGGGAAAGCAGAAGATGGCCCAAGTCCTTGGGACCCTGCACCCACATGGGAGACCCAGAAGAAGCTCCAAGCTCCTGGCTTCGGATTGGCCCAGCTCCAGCTGTTGCAGCCATTTGGGGAATGAACCAGCAGATGAAGATCTCTCTTTCTCTAACTCTGCCTTTCAAATTAATAAATAAATCTTTAAAAAAAAAAAAAGCCTAATTAATGCCTCTCCTATTTCGAAACCTTTTCTGGCTCTTCATGGTGCACCACGGTGGACATCTGCTGGCCTTGGTTTGTCCACAGCCCACTTGCCCAACTGCATTCCTTGCATTCCTGTTCTTAGGAAGCCTCCTCTGCCACCCACTAACCTGAGTCCTGGCTGCAACTGCACTTAGCACCCTGGGTCCCAGAACACGCCACACAATCTTGCAGAGATCTTCCTCCTTCTCTCTGTGCACCTGAAGACTAAGAAATGCTCACTGATTGCTCCAGGAAGCCTCTCAGGGCTCCCCAAGGCCCTCCCTTGGGTATTTGGGATACACTATTAGAGGATTTCTCTCTCTGACTTTCTTCCCCATGTGCCTGGCGAAACGCTCCATAAATTGGTAGCTCCTTAGTCTGGCACGTAATAAGCTTATTCCCAACACAACCAACAGGTCACAGCGTGGTGGGCCTTCACCTAGGCACTTCATGGGTGTGTTCACATTCGATCTTCCTAACTTTTCAGATGGGAATTGTTACTTGTGTCCCAGATGAGAAAGTGGAGGCTCGGAAGGGAAATGACTTGCCTAGTCACCATGCTAATATGCTGAAGCTTGGGTCCATCTGCAGCTACACCGGGGCTCTAGACAGCTACATCCTCAAGCCTCCTCGTCCTGCCAGCATATCCTATGACGGTGTCATAAATATTCTGGTTGACCCTAAAATTTACAAAGATCAGAAGCTATGTTCCACGGGGCTCAGCAGTCACCACCCCTCATGGTCATCCCCAGTCTCTCCTGAGGCAGGCAGCACAGCTCCTGATCTGTAACACTGAGAGCCAACAGCGTGTCATGACGGAATCCCAACCTGAGTGGGACTCCCTACGATATCATGTCGCTATGAGTCTTAGAACAAGTCGCTTCCCTTTCCTCTGGTCTACATCCTCACAAAATCAACGAGAGCAACAGCCCCTGCCTCAGGGGTTGCTGTGGGCATGAACATGGGAGCTCCTCTGGGGAACGGGGAAAGGGCATCTGGTGATGGCCCAAGGACTTGGGTTCCTGCTACCACATGGGAGACCCAGATGGCGCTTCTGGCTTAGGCCTGACCTGGACCAGCTGTCGTGGGCATTTGGAAAGTGAACCAGTGATGGACAGTTTCTCTGTCCCTCTCTGTCAGTGTGCCTTTCAAATCAATTAATCAAATCACCTCTTAAGGGGGAAGAGGGAGCAAAGAAAAAAACTTGGGGCTTTAAATGGTCCATGAGGGGCCGGCGCTGTGGCACAGTAGTAGAGACTCTACCTGCGGTGCTGGCTTCCCATATGGGCATTCAGGTCCCAACCGCTCCTCTCCCTATCCAGCTCTCTGCTATGGCCTGGGAAAGCAGTAGAAGGTGGCCCAAGTGCTTGGTTCCCTGCACCCATGTGGGAGACCCAGAAGAAGCTCCTGGCTCCTGGCTTCAGATCAGCCCAGCTCCAGCCATTGCGGGCGGCCATTTGGGGAGTGAACCAGCGAACAGAAGACCTCTCTCTCTGTCTCTCTCTCCCTCTCTGTAATTCTGCCTCTACAATAAACAAATCTGTCTAAAAAAATAAATGGTACATGAGTGACCTTAGATAACACTGAACACCTAGGGGCCAGCATGACGGCACAGTGAGCTAAGCTGCTGCCTGCAATGCCAGCACCCCACATCACAGCAGAGCCCGGGTTTGAGTCCTTGCTGATGTGTGGTGTGCCTGGGAAGGCGGTGGAGGTCGGCCTTAAGTACTGGACCCCTGCCACCCCTGCTGCACACCAAGCACGGGAGTTCATCCCTTTCCAGTTCCTTTTTGAAACTTCTGTTTACTTCCAAGAAAACATCGGCTCCCTAGCTTGTCCACAGCTATGAACGCAACAAAAGGACGGTCTCGGAGCCTTAGACAATGAAACCTGGCCAAAGATCATTAACAATCACACTTCCCCGCTATATTTATTACTGTCATTTTCATCACTACCATCTGCATAAAAAAAGTGAAAACGGTTTTCCGTTTATTGTGGAGACTTAAACGTTTTCTCTCGAGTCAGTTTAAATTGAAAAAGAAAGAAAGAAAGGTGCCTAGATTGGGGCGGAGGATTTGGTACAATGGCTAGAACGCAGCTTGGACACCACATGCCCAGGCTGGAGTCTCGAGTCCATCCGAGCCCAGGTTCCTGTTCACGCACAGCCCGGGAAGCAGCAGGTAACGGCAGCTCCGGCCCTGCCACCCACGCAGGCCCAACCCCAGCTGCCGAGGGCATTTGGGGAGCTAAGTGGCAGGTGGGGGGTTTTATTCCCTTCCCTTCATTCTCTCTCTTTCAAATAAACAAATATTTTAAAATGCTAAAGTGAGTAAACAATAATTAGTGATTCGACAAAGCCACAAAAGTGCGACCCCAAATACTGAAAATGCGGTAAATCCTGGCTCTGGCAAAGCAGGAGGCTGTCCGGCACGCGGACGCGCGTGGCCAATGTGCACTCTTAGCACCAGCACCGCCACCATCCCCATCAGGCTCCACACGTCCCTCATCACCAAGCGGCTACAACCCAGACCCCGAGGATGCGGCCGCGAGCATTTTCCAGATGAGCAAACAGCGCCCCACGGCGCCTACCCGGAGAGCAAGGTCAAAAAAAGCCCGCCGCCCAGGGGCACCTTTCGGGCAGTCCGCACCTCAGTCCCAGAACGCCCGGCCCTGCCCGCCGCCCAGGTCGCCACCCAGGTCGCCACCCTGGTCCCCTCCTCACCGAACAGCTCCGCAAACCTGTCTCTGGAAACGAGCCACTTCCGGCGCCTAGGTGATGACGTTCCTTGCACCATAGAGAACCGGAAGAAGGGAAGGAGCGGCCTTCCGGAAGGCGGGCGCGGAGGCCGGAAGCGAAACGCCAAGTTCCCGGATGGCCGTGGATGTGCTGCGCCGGGGGCGACATCGTGGCGAGCGACTAAGCTGTGGGCGCTCTAGCCGGCCAGCCACCCCCGGCTGCTCTCGAACACAGGGAAACCGAGACCGTAAGGACAAAGACTCATACGTCTCGTTCACTTTCCCAGGTGCTACAGCAGTGCCTAGCAACGAGCGAGCGCTCTGCCCAGTCGTAGAATGAAGGGGTTGCCGCATGCCCACGATAACGCAAGAGCTGGTAGCGCCAACACTTGGACCCTGGTGAATTCGACTCCATAACCTGGCTTTGTAACCACCGTTGTGTTCACCGTAACATGTCACATCACCAGATTCTCCATTTTAGGCCCGATTTGACCGGGACAGTATCACAACTCGAAGGCAGTATTTGAAAGCATCGAGTGTTTCCTACACTTGGCATGAACTGTGCAGCAGGGCCCAGGATTTTTGGTGCAGGTCCTCAACCGGAGCTAGAAACACCTGTGTCAAGTCGGTGTTTGTACAGGGACAGTTCCTTCTCCTGCCCTGGGGCGAGGCTGAAGATGCCTCCCTGAGCCTAGCTCGGGTCGCAACGTCCTCCAGGGCTGGGGACATCAGCCATGTGGGACAGGGAAGCTGGCCAGCCCCGCTCTGCTCTGCCCAGCCCCGCTCTGCTCTGCCCAGGCCCGCTCTGCTCTGCCCAGCCTCGAGCATCCGCTCAAGTTCCTTGCAGATGAAGAACAGACACGGTGACTTATAGTAAATATTTAATTGGTTCCTTCAGCCACCCCAGTACTTGTTTTCATGGACAGGAGGCAGATCAAGTTCCCGGGGGGTTCACGAGGTATGGGGGTCACAGAGGAAGCTCCCAGGGTCGCTACCCAACTCCACGCCGGTGTCCCTATGAGGGCTGGGCTGGCAGCTGTCGCGTGAGGGGGAGGAAACTAGGGGGCCCTGGCCTGTGCTTGAGCCTGCAGGAAGGGACAGGTGAGCCTCTCTCCATCCGTCTAGTACTCACGAGCCCCTCCCCCAACGGTCTTCTGTCACTCCGACCTGTCTTCCAAATTTTGTGGCTCAAGAACCAGGGTCAGAACTCTACGTTCCAGCTTCTGGGGCTGGCTCCCGCCCCCACGTCCTTCCTCTCCCGTGCCATCGCTCTGCCTCTCTGGGTGCTGATCTGAGGGTTTTGGCAGTTCCAGACTTTTCCACAGCATGAGGGATTTGGCTCAGACTGTGCAGCAAGTGGGTGGTCCAGTGGAGACTAGGGAGTCCTGAGGGTGTGGCCTGGCCTGGCCTCCTCCCTTCCCACCCCACTTCGAACCATTGGTCGCACTCCCTTTTGCGCAACTAAGCTAAGCCAAGGTTTACTGAGATGCTAACTGGGGACGGACAGCTGTGAGGTGAGGGATCCCAAGGGAATGTGTGAAGACATGAGAGGTTCTGATCTGCGTTCAGGGAGATGAGGAACTACTGGCCGGGGAAGCCGGTGGGTGGGAGAGACTCTGGGCAGAGCGGGAGTCCTCAGGACCCCATAACCCTTCAGCTCCCCAGGTCTGAGCTCAGCCCCACCCCCCACCCCCAGATCTGGGAGAGAACCCAGACAGGCCAGCAGACCCTCTATCCTGGACTGCCCCGAGGGAGAAGGGGAAGGAGACAGAGGCGTCGGCCGCATCACTGGAGAGGCGAAATCTTCAAGGGGATCATGATCCGAGACTCCATGTGTCGCACAAGCGGCACTGCAGAGACAGGCAGAGGTCAGGGCTGAGGCAGGGGCCCACCCCGCACGCTGATGCAGCCGGCCCTGGAGGCGGAGACGGCCGAACCCCAGCACCTCCTGGAAGGGCCCGTGAAGGGCACCAGGCTTCCCAAATTACGGGGTGAGGCTGGCGTCGTGGCATAAAGGGTGTAAAGCTGCCGCCCACGATGCTGGCATCCCGTGTCGCGGCTGGCGGGGGGGGGGGGACTCCATCCTCAGCAAGCCTCCGGCAGGTGACTTCCAAGGGCCCGCCGACCCCCAGAGGCGGCACTCACCTGTATAGTAAACATTTTCGTCCCAGCCTCTCTTCCTCCAGGCGGCGTTCCGAGTCTCCTCCCGAGACTGCAGGTCTTTATAGGCTGTGGGAAAGGCCCTGGCTGACTCCTCAGACACAGAGATCGCGTCCCTTTCCCGACACGAGGCCCTCACTCCACTGCCCTCGCCTCTGCCCTGCTGACTCTTCCAGTTCAGATGCCCCCCTCAGGCTGCTGAAAACCCTGCCTGCATTGTCAACCTCATCCCATCAGCTGTGCAACCAAGATTACTGGGGCCCAGGTTATGGGATGGCGGGCTGGGCCATCCCCTGCAACCCCAGCATCCCACATGAGCACCGATTCAAGTCCCGGCTGCTCCACTTCCAATCAAGTTCTCTGCTGCTGTGTCTGGCAAAGCAGTGGAGGACGGCCCAAGTGCTTGAGCCCTCACCCACGTGGGAGACCCGGATGGAGTTCCAGGCTCTGGCTTCAGTCTGGCATTGCAGCCATTTAGGGAGTGTACTGGCAAATGGAAGACCTCTCTCTCTGTCTCTCCCTCTCTCTCTCTCTCCAACTCTGCCTTTCAGATAAACAAATAAATAAATCTTAAAAAAAAGATTACTGTCAGATGATTACAAATCATATATATAGAAAAGAGGCAGGGAGAGATGGTAGAGAAAATGCTGGGAACGCACACTGGCTTCAGTACACACAGCAGGTGTCTCCGAGCAGGTGAAGTGTAAGCTCAGAGACTGAAGATGAGGAGGAGCCAGCCGTGAATTGTTGGGGAAAGGCATATCAAAGGCCCTGCGGCAGGAAAAGGCCTTTGGGGTCTTGAGGAGTGTAGCTGTTCTGACAACCCCTAAATCTGTATTTCCAGCCTAAGACTGTCCTGTACAGCCAGCGCCCCGAGACATCTCCACTTCAGTGTGACAGCAACTCAAGTGTAACGCTTCCGAGGGCCAAAGTTACACTCCCGCTCCTCCCACGGGAGTCTCGGTCTCAGTGAGCGGCACACAACTGCTCAAGCAGGAGCTTGGGAGCATTCCGGAACCTCTCCCCCCTCCACTGCCCAAAGAACAACTCCCTCTGCAGTCCCTCTGGTTTACCCTGGACTAGTCCATCTCCAGACAGGCCACTCCTGCGAGCGTCGGCCAGGCCCTGCCCTCTCCGCCTGACCCGCTCAACCATCTGCTGAGGCCCTGCTTCCCCCTGCTCCCTTACCAGGCACTCTGGGTCAATCACAGAGTCGCATCAGAACATCGTGAGGTCACGCTGCTGCTGCTGCAGCCTCCTATCCCATTCACAAAGAATCCCAGGCCCGTGAGGCCCGGCCTGATCCGAACCCTGCCACCTTCCTCGCCACTCCTCAAAATGCTACATGCCCTTCCCACCACAGGGCCCTTGCACATGCTGCCCCAACACACACACGCTGGGAATGCCTTTCCCCCAGGCTCCTATCATCCCTCCCTCTTTGCTGCAAACATTATTTGTAATAATCTGAAGTCAATCTTCAGTCTCTCGTTAGCAGGCAGTGTCTCCCTCTGCTGGAATGTGAGGCCCGTGGGGCCACGCCCCCGCCCCCGCCCCCTCTGTTTAGGGAGAACGACAGGGAAGGCTCCTGGAAGGCCCCCAACCTACCCCAGAGATGGTGCACAACGTAGAGCTCCCCAATCTGCGAGAAGAAGCCGCCCACCGCCTCCTGGTTCTCCTGCCGGTACTTGATGGCCCGAGCCCTGGAGAGAGCAGAGAAGTGTGGGCCGGAGGCCAGGGCCATGCAGGAGGCCCCCAGAGGTGGACGCAGGCCTCACAGGAGGGGTAGAGGTGGGGCCCATGGCCCTGAGGGATCACGGAGCGACAGGGTGACGGAGGTGCAGCCACAAGGCTGGGTGCTCTACGGAAACCAGCCTCACAATCCTCCTGCCCGGGGCACGTAACCTTTTCCTGCCAAGGGCCACATGGCTACTTCTAACATCACTCGTGGGCCATAGAAACTGATCAACTTACACACCAGCCTGCTAGACTTACTGTCTCCTCCCAGCTGCGGCTGCCTCGTCCGGGCCAGACCAGATGATCCTATGGGCCCTGCATAGCCTGTGGGCCGGCCCCTCCCCACCCCCGCCCCACAGGGGTCATCGCTTCCTGTGTACAGCTTTCTCCTGGGTCCGTGAGGGAGAGCGGGGGGCTGGGCTCCCTAAAACAGTGCCTCGGGAGAGCCCCTGAGTAGCAGTCCCCCACCCCAGGCCCTGGGCTGCCACTCACCAGTTGTTCCCCCACTCGATCATGGTTCCCGGCTGGAAGAGAGCCAGAGGGGATACGAGAATGAGCTCCCGCCTTGGATTCCCAGCATCATAGTGGGGCGGGGGGGGGGGGGAATTTTCCTGTGTCCCCAGCTCCAGGGGAACACGGGGCCACAGTCACGGATTCAGCCTACAGCTGGTGTGTGTGTGTGGGCTTGCGTGTGCACACACTATTGCCAGCAGAGCCCATGGTGGGAGAGGCCGGGACCCACCTCGGGGCACCTACAAAGCGACACTGCAGCAGGGAAGGTGGGAGTCGGGAGGGATCTGCGGGGAGGGAGGCACCTTGAGCTTGTACGTCCGCAGCTCATAGATGTTGGGGCCCTCTCTGGGCTGCGGCTCGTTCCAGAAGCTGAACTCCAGGAGCAGCTGGTTTCTCCTGGACAGCAGCATCTGGCTCCGCTCCTTCCGGAACTCCAGGTACTCCTGCGGGCACAGCGGCATGGGCACGGCGGCCAGGCAGCACCCTCCACCCCGCTGTGGGCGGAGGAGCCCCAAGTTCCAAGAGAGGTCTGCAAGGGGACGCTGCCTTACCTTGTTGTTCTTGAGCTTGTTCATGCAGTCCATGAGGGCTGGGTAGCCCCCCGAGAATCGCCACAGGTGCACTGTTGGGGGCGGGAGGGGCAAGTGAGGGAGCGGCGGGGCCCCTGGCCCACTTACCCCAAGGCTGAGTGATGCGGCAGTGGGGGTGGGGAGCAGTCCTCAGCCTGCTACTCTGCAGCATCAGGACTCTCCGGGTTCCCCTTCCACTGATGGGAGGACACGGCCCCAGAGACCTGGGCTTGAGCTCCGCTCTGCCAGGTGGCCTTTATCCCCTCCGGGCCCCGACGTCCTTGCTCCGACCCAACCTTCCTTAGGTAGCAACATGGGGATCGGAGGGGTCCTGGACCCCAGGGACAGCAGCAAGTCCAGACACGGATGACCGCCGGGACTGTGGGGCAGGCTGGACAAGAGGCAGCACGTCGGGAATGCAGTATTATTCTAAGACAGTGAATCCGAACCAAAGGAACCAAAGGACAAATGAGCATGTCAGGTGTGCCACCAAGTGCGATCAGAAGACTGGAGGGCATGTCCGAGATGCTGACCTACGCATCATTTCCGGATAGAGGCCCCGGGGCACAGAAGTGGGGCCTGGGGCCTCCAATGATAGAGATGCTCACGCTTCCCTGAGAATGCTTGGTACTGTTACAATTTCAGAAACCACGCTTTCTGTTCAACAGGACAGATTCTACTTAAGGGTTTAATAGTGTCCCCTTAAAATTCACAACCACCAGCCGGCACCGCGGCTCACTAGGCTAATCCTCCGCCTGCGGCGCCGGCACACCGGGTTCTAGTCCCAGTCGGGGCGCCAGATTCTGTCCCGGTTGCTCCTCTTCCAGGCCAGCTCTCTGCTGTGGCCCGGGAGTGCAGTCAAGGATGCCCAAGTGCTTGGGCCCTGCACCCCATGGGAGACCAGGAGAAGCACCTGGCTCCTGCCTTCAGATCAGCGCGGTGCTTCTTCCAGATCTCCCATGTGGGTGCAGGGGCCCAAGCATCTAGGCCATCTTCTACTGCTTTCCCAGGCCACAGCAGAGAGCTGGATTGGGAGTGGAGCAGCCGGGTCTAGAACCAGTGCCCATGGGATGTTGGCGCTGCAGGCAGCGGCTTTACCCGCTATGCCACACAATGGGTGGACTCTAAATGCAATGCCTGGTGTCCAGAGTAGACAAGGGGCGGGGTCTGGACACAGAGAGAGAACGCTGTTGACTGTGGCGGAAGTGGCTAGACCAGTGTGTCCACAAGCCAAGGACAGCGAGTTCTGCCAACAACCAGCAGCTGGGAGAAACCAGGAAGGGAGCAAGGCCCGGCCGACACCGCGATTCCTGATGTCCAACCTCGAGAACTGTGGGGAATTCATTTCTGTCGCTTTAAGCCACTCCGACCGTGGCTTTTTGTTAAGGCTGTTCTAGAAAACACATTTACCTTCCAACAAGAAAAACAAAAACCTTGTGGAGAAGAAAGGACACGGTTTTGCCATCCTGGGGGCATGACTGGAACTGTCAGGAGAGAAAGGTCCCCTTAGGGCCACCAGGGCCAAGGGGAAGTCTGAAACCAGACTCCTTACTCCCCAGCCCTGGCCTGCTCCTCACGTGCCTTTTGACTGCCTCTGTGCCTTGATTTTCCCATCTGCAAAATGGCCTGTGGTTTAACGGCCCCTTTCACAATTGTAACAGCCAAACTACTAGATGGACAGAAATCTCCCTGACATGTAGAACGCAGGTTAATCTAACACCAGGGGACTGACAGAGAAGAGTCACAAGGATGGCATCAAAGGCCGAGGTTTTCCTGAGCGCCGTGGTTAAGATGCCACTCACTTGGGACACCCACATCCCTTAACAGAATGCCTGAATTTGAGTCCCTCCTCTGCTTCTGACCCCAGCTCCCTGCTGATGTGCACCCGAACGGGAGCATTTGGGACCTTGCCACCCATGTGGGAGTCCCAGGTGGAGGACATTTGGGCTCCTGGCTTCAGCCTGGCCCAGCAAAGGCTGTTTTCAGTGTTTGGGGAGTGAACCAGCAGGTGGATGATCTCCCTCTGTCTACCTCTCTACTTGTCAAATACATTAAAAAAAAAAAAAAAAAAAGTCAGGATCCCACCCCTTGAAGTTCATTTCCCAACTAGCAAACACTTAAGGAGAATCCACTCAGGGCCTGGAGTTGATCAAGCCAGGCCTAACGTGGGAAAACTGCAGGAGCTGAACCTGAAGGCGAGGTGCTTTTCTCTGATCCCTTTACTCAGTGTGCCCACACCTGTTACTGAAACAGGGTACGTGATGAAGGAGCTCTACCTATGTGCGACAGTCTACCTAGCTCAGTCCTAGATTCTTTTTTTTTTTTTTTAACAGGCAGAGTGGACAGTGAGAGAGAGAGAGAGACAGAGAGAAAGGTCTTCCTTTGCCGCTGGTTCACCCTCCAATGGCTGCTGAGGCTGGCGCACCGCGCTGATCCGAAGCCAGGAGCCAGGTGCTTCTCCTGGTCTCCCATGGGGTGCAGGGCCCAAGCACTTGGGCCATCCTCCACTGCATTCCCGGGCCACAGCAGAGAGCTGGCCTGGAAGAGGGGCAACCGGGACAGAATCCGGCACTCCGACCGGGACTTTTTTTTTTTTTTTTTTTTTTTTTTTTTTTTTTGACAGGCAGAGTGGACAGTGAGAGAGAGAGAGAGAGAGAGAAAGGTCTTCCTTTTTCCATTGGTTCACCCCCCAGTGGCTGCTGCGGCTGGCACATTGTGCTAATCCGAAGCCAGGAGCCAGGTACTTCTCCTGGTCTCCCATGGGGTGCAGGGCCCAAGCACTTGGGCCATCCTCCACTGCACTCCCGGGCCACAGCAGAGAGCTGGCCTGGAAGAGGGGCAACCAGGACAGAATCCAGCACCCCGACCAGGACTAGAACCCGGTGTGCCGGCACTGCTAGGCGGAAGATTAGCCTATTGAGCCGCGGCGCCAGCCTAGTCCTAGATTCTTACAGATACACAAGTATCAGGGCTGTCAAAGGGTGAGACGGGCCGTCTTACAAGGAAGTGAGCCCTCCACTGCTGACAGCATTCAAGGGAGGGTTAGAGGACCATTGCTCTGCGCTATGCAGACAGGCTAAGCTGGCACTGCCCAGAAGGGCTTCCCGTTACAATGAAAATATTCACTAGCGACACTATCCGAGATGGCAGCCATGAGCCACATGTCTATCAGGGGGCACCTGAAACGTGGCTGGTGTAACTAAGCAACTGAATTGTCCATTTTATTTAATTTCAATAAAAATTTTATTTTATTTAATTTTAAGACATTAGGGGCCGGCATTGTGGTGTAGTGGATAAGGCCACCACCTGCAATAACAGCATCCCATATGGGCGCTGATTCACGTCACAGCTGCACCACTTCCGATCCTCCTCCCTGCTAATGGTCTGGGAGAAGCGGCTGAAGTGGGAGACTGGGATGGAGCACCTGGCTTTTGGTTTCAGCATGTAGCCCGGGCTGTTGCGTCCATCTGGGGAGTGAACCAGATGGAGGATCTCTCTCTCTCTCTCTCTCTCTCTCTCTTTGCAACTCTGACTTTCAGATATGTAGATAAATCTAAAAAAAAATTAACATTAAATTTCTTATACCATTTTTACTTATTTGAGAGGCAAAGAGACAGAGAGAGGGAGACAGACAGATGCAAAGAGAGAAAAAGGTATTTCTCAATCCAGGCTCTCCCTTTCAAATAAACCAATCTATCTTTACAAACAAACAAAAACAAACCCAGGCGCTCCAATACGGGATGCAGGTGTCCCACGTGGCAGCGTAACCACCAGGCCAAATGCCCACCCCCAGTGTAAATGTAAACAGCTACACGTTGTTAGCGCTACCATTCTGGATAGTGCAGGTCAAGGCCGAGGCCCCATGAAGGGGCCAATTCACGTGTGGGTCCTAGCGGCGGGTGCCAACTTCGGTGGGTTATGTTGGGGTGGGATGGAGCATTCTGGGGGTGCTCCTGGAAGCTGTAAGGAGCCAGTTTATTCCACAACCATGTGCTGCACACTGGGAGTTCAGCGGTGCACACAACCCTGCAGCCCCAGAACTCACCACCTAGAGAGGGAGACGGACAGCTACAGGTGCGAATGATCGGGGGCAGCGTGGCCAAGCACTGGGCGTGCGGAGTGAGGGGAGGTGACACTGACGCCAAAACAAAAGCCAGTGAGCCAAATAAGGTGTGAGAGAACAAGAGCTCGGAACAAGAAGGCTGAGGCGTGCACTGGGGACTGAATGAGGAGAGGAGTGGGAGACGGGGCTGCCTGTCCAGGCCCTGCAAAGATTCAAGATGCAGGCTGGGTCCCTGCTACAGGAACGAGGGACAGCAGTGCACAAGGCAGAGGTGGCACCATGAGGCTGTTGGCTGAGTGAGGAAGGGCTGGAGCCTTGGAGGCCACGCCGAGGACCGAGGGAGCTGAGGTGGGTGCTGGGGTGATCAGTTGTGCATTTGGGAAGAAGCCCCCCACCCAGTGCGGGCAGTGGAAGGCAGCCAGGTGTGAGACGCTGGCTGGGCAGCGGTGCTGGGGAGGTGGGCACCTCCTTACCTGCCTGGTCCTGCTCCCCATACCACGTGTTCCAGTTGCCCACGAGCGAGCAGGGGTAGTCCTCATCCAGGTGCAGCTTGGGCAGCACAGCTTCCCTGGGGGAGGAGCACAGAGAAGGGGCAGGGCTCAGACCAGCTCCAGGAACCCCCACAGGAGGGTCCCAACCCAGGCCCCCAGGGCAGGGTTCAGCCTCCCATGGCTAAGAGGCAGAGGTTGGACTTCCGGCTCTGAATCTACAGATTCCCGAAAGGGGCAGTGGGAGTTCTGAGATCTGCCGGGATGCGGGCCCCCACCCAGGCAGGCACTGGCCCGGGCAGCTGGAGGACGATGCTCACGTCAGGCTGTTGTAGGCATCCAGACACTCAGGCTTCACGTTGTGAACTGCGAGGAGAACACAGGGTGCAAGGTGAAGCAGGGCGTGTGCGTGGAGGCGGGGCAGTCAGGGGGCTCCCAGGACAGCCCGGCAAGGCCCCCAGAGAGCCCACGGGGCTGGGCAGCTCAGCAGTCACTCACACTGGATCTTGTACAGGTTGCTGGTCTCCTTCTTGGACAGCAGGGTGGAGTGGGCGTCCTTCCGGGGATCCACCTTGTGAACAAAGAGGGAGCGGAACCAGCTGCCTTCAGTGTCCTTGGAATAGAAACTGTGGGACAGACGTATTCAGGGGGGTGGGCAGGAGTAGCCCCCACAGTTCCCTCTGCTTGGATGCCCTGCTGCCCCAGGCTGGCGGCCCCTGTTTCTGGGAACAGGGCCACAGGATCCCGTGGCAGCTCGAGTGTGAGACGCCACCAGAGACCGCTGGGCAGGTTCGGCCTCTTCTGTAGAAAGGACCCAGTCTGCATCTTGAATCTCTGCAGGGCCTGGACAGGCAGCCCCACCTCCCACCTCTCTCCCACCTCCTGGCCTCCATGACCCCTCCTTCCCCTCCACTTGGCCCACACAAGATCAACCCCAAATCCACCTTGCCTGGTGCCCGACGCCCAGCTCAATCTGCCTTGTAGGCCTCGCCTCTAGTTCCCAGGCTCTTTCACCCTGGGTTTTCTTTGCAAGTCCTCTCCCCCTGGCGAGAAGGTAGCTTGCAGCATTTTCCCCAACGCTCACATTGCATTTGGCCTCTGGCCCCTCGCAGACCCCACAAACGCAGGGTCAAACACTGATACACCTTGTCCTTAAGGGCGTCCCGGCCTCATAGCACAGCAGGCTTAGCTGTCGCCCAGCAACCATGGCAGCCCATATCGGAATGCCAGTTCCGAATCCCACCTACACCACTTCCAATCCAGCTCCCTGCTAATGCACCTGGGAAGGCAGTGGATGATGGCCCAAGTGCTTGGACCCCTGCACCCATGTGGAAGACCCAGATGGAGTTCCTGGCTTCCGGCTTTGGCCAGGCCCAGACATGGCAAGATGACTCAGCCCACCTCCACAGGCTGCTGTGAGGATGAATGGATCAGCAACTGAACAGTCCATCAACGGGATTCAGAGCTTTGCCCACCAGACAGGAACTGTCCCTCCACACACATACACACACGGGTCCCAGCAGGGACCGGGCCTATTTTGAAGCTAACATGGTGCCACATTTGTACGAGCACAGAGAGGGAGAAATTATTTGTTCCAACCTGTTAATATAGTAGTCCCCCTTATCCACTGGGTCCCCCTTATCTACCGGATGCCTGAGATCAGATAGTACAGAACCATATGGGCATGCTTCAAAATGTGGAAAAGTGGAATTAAAAGGTAAGCTTATTTTTGTGCAAAACACTGGAAATCCACGCAGTTTTTTAAGATTTATTTTTTATTTCTTTTGAAAGGCAGAGTTACAGCGAGAGGAGGACAGAAAGAGAGGTTTTCCACCCACTGGCCACAACGACTGGGGCTGGGCGAGTCTGAAGGCAGGAGCCTGGAACTGTCCCTAGGTCTCCCACATGGGTGACAGGAACCCAGGTATTTATGCACCATTATCTGCAGTATCCCAGAATACATATCAGCAGGAAGCTGGCTTGGAAGCATGGGGTAGCCAGGACTTGAACCAGGCACTCCAATTTAGGATGCAGGCATGGTTAAGTGTGGCTTAACTGCACCACAATACCCACCCCCATACTATTTCTCTGATACATGCATACCTCTGATAAAGCTGAATTTATAAACTAGAGGCAGGAACCTGGTGCAGTTATGCCACCACTTCTGACACGTGCATCCCGTTATCGGAGGACCTGGGTTAGAGTCCCGGCCCCACTTCCAACCCTAGCCTCCTGCCAATGTGCACCCTGAAAGGCAGTAATAGGTGACAGCTCAAACACTTGGGTCCCTGTCACCCATGTGGGAGACCTGCATTGAGTTCTACCTCCTGGCTTTGGCCTGGCCCGGCTCTAATTGTTGTAGGCAGGACTGTTGGGGAGTGAAACAGTGGATGGAAGATCTCTCTCTGTTTATCTCTTTCAAGTAAGTAACTAATTTATAAACAAGGCACAGTAGGAGTCAATAACTGTGGGGAGCAACTCGGACTAGACTGTTACTCGAATTAAGACTTATTCTATACATCTGCTCTCCCACAATATGGCGCTGGGAGAGGAGTAAACCTCTACACAGCTGCCTCTTGCCAATTTGATTGACTGAGCTGCAGGAGCTGATCCTGCTCCTGATTGGAGGAGAGCAGCGTACTCGGCGTGTGGGTAGCAGAGTTGGGATTGGTGGAAGAGGACTATAAAGGAGGAGAGAGACAACATGCACCAGGAACATCTGAAGGAACACCTGTGCAGCCCCCGAGAGAGCCGGCCGGCGGTGTGCCGCTCCCCTGCGGAAGCGGGGAAAGTGGCAGGGGGAACCTCCGTGGAAGGGACGGTAGCCAACCCGGGAAGAACCAGCAGCAAACCTGGGAAGGGCCGAGCAGACAAAAGAACAGCGCAGGGTCCTGTGTCGTTCCTCCGTGAAGAGGGGGAGCGACAAATAACAATAATCAGTAATAAAATAGAACAATTATAACAATATACGAGTTATGTGAATATGGTCTCTGTTTCTACCTGGAATTTTCCATTTAATATTTTATTTTAAAAAAATTTATTTATTTGAAAGTCAGAGTTAACACAGAGAGAGAAGGAGCAGAGACAGAGGTCTTCCATCTACTGGCTCACTCCCCATAGCCACAACAGCCGGAGCTGCACTGAACCAAAGTCAGGACTTCCTCTGGGTCTCCCACACAGATGCAGAGGCCCAAGCACTTGGGCCATCTTCTACTGCTTTCCCAGGCCATAGCAGAGAGCTGGATCGGAAGTGGAGCAGCTGGGACTCGAACTGGCACCCATATGGGATGCCAGCACTGCAAGCGGCAGCTTTACCCACTATGCCATAGCACTGGCCCCTTAATATTTTCTAACCCAAGGGTAACTGAAACTATAGACAGGCAAACCATGGATAAGGGAGGGCTCTGTTTTGCTTCCCTGGAAGAAGGGAGAGGGAGATGGTTAAATTTTTGTTTATTCATTATTGGAGCATTTCTGAAATCATGGGCTCTTATGGTGATTGAACAGCTACTTGCTTCATTAGCATAAAAGCCAGTTCTCCATAGATGGGTAGTGTGGTCTGTGAAATTTCTGGACATTGGGGCTGGCACTGTGGCATAGCGGGTTAACCCGTCACCTGAGACACCGGCATCCCATATGGGCACTGGTTTGCATCCCAGCTGCTCCACTTCCTATCCAGCTCTCTGCTATGGCCTGGGAAAGCAGCAGAGGATGGCCCAAGCTCTTAGGCCCCTGAACCCACATGAGAGACCCGGAAGAAGCTCCTGGCTTGTCTGGCCCCGCTCCAGCCATTGTGGCTGTTTGGGGAAGGGGCGAACCAGCGGATGGAAGCTCTCTCTACAACTCTTTCAAATAATATCAATATTGGGGCCAGCGCTGTGGCCTAACAGGTAAAGCCATTGCCTTCAGTGCCGGCATCCCACATGGGCGCCAGTTTGAGTCCGGCTGCTCCACTTCCCATCCAGCTCTCTGCTATGGCCTGGGAAAGCAGTAGAAGATGGCCCAAGTCCTTGAGCCCCTGCATCTGCGTGGGAGACTCGGAAGAAACAGCGATGGAAGACCTCTCTCCCTCCCCTCTCTCTGTTAACTCTTTCAAGTAAATAAATAAATCTTTAAAAAATAATGTTAAAAATAAATGAATACATGTCTGGACACTAAAAGAACCCCTACAGGAGCCAGAGACCTGGCTGAAATCTTCACTCACAAAATCTCAATCTACAGAACCTCAGTAACAGTGCCCTCACTTTCCAGCATAAAACAGCCACTCAGAGAGTTCAAGGAACTTGCCCAGGGTCACACAGCAAATCAGGGAGCAGAGCTGATGCACACTCCAACCAACTCAGAGCTCCTTCCTCGAAAGCCAGCCCCCTTTCCAGGCTGGGCACAGACGGACCTGACCTTTGGTTTGACTGGACAGGAGTTCTTTGCATAGTGGAGGCGGCAGTGGGAGAAGCCCAGCTCCCGGTATTTGCCAAGCAAGACCTTTGCTCCCAAGTGAGGCTGTGAGTAATTTATTAACATCAGTGCTGATCAGGATCCACAGCCCAGCAGCCAGCCTCGAAGACACAGCTTGCGGGATGGAATGCTAGGGAGTGCAGAGCGCCCCCAGCTCCAACGGACTCCCGTCCCTTCCCTCTGCTCGCTAATCCTACCTGCCATTGGGCCTCAGTTTCCCCAACTGTCAAGTGAGCAGGGCAGGGCGGCCCACCTCTACAGAATCTTTTCTACAGGTAAAAAGCCAAGAAGGGCCTTGTCCAAGATCCCAGGCGGGGTCTGAACTGCAAGCTGGCACCCACAAGCACACATTTTCAAGGGTGCAGGGGCAGGCAACTGGTGAAGCAGTGAAGGTGCCACAGGGGGAGCTGGCTCTGTGGTGCAGGGAGGGGGTTAGGCCGCCACCGGCAATGCCAGCACCCCATGTGGCAGCACTGGTTTGAGTACTCCCGCTGCTCTGCTTCTAATCCAGCTTCCTGCCGATGCACCTGGGAAAGCAGCAGCAGATGGCCTGAGTGCATAGGCCCCTGCCGCCCTGGATGGAGCTCCTAGCCCCAGGCACTGCAGCCATCTGGGGAGTGAACCACCGGATGGTTCTCCTTCTCTTTTCATTGTGCCTTCCAAATATTAAATCTTAAAAAAATACATGTTTTTTGCTTTAAAAAAAAAGATTTATTTATTTATTTGAAAGTCAGAGTTACACAGACAGAGAAGGAGAGGCAGAGAGAGAGGTCTTCCATCCGCTGGTTCACTCTCCCCAGATGGTCGCAATGGCCGGAGCTGCGCCAATCCGAAGCCAGGAGCCAGGAGCTTCTTCCGGGTCTCCCACGCGGGTGCAGGGGCCCAAGCACTTGGGGCATCTTCTACTGCTTTCCCAGGCCATAGCAGAGAGCTGGATCGGAAGGGGAGCAGCCGAGACCTGAGCCAGTGCCCACATGGGATGCAGGCACTGCAGGCGGCGGCTTCACCCACTAGGCCACAGCGCCAGCCCCTTTTCTGCTTATTATGGGCTTTGTTTAAGGCCTATCACCCCAGCAGAAGCAGCCCCATGAAGGCAGGGCCCTGGTCTGTTCTACTGTATCTCTGTCTTATCTGCAACGCCTGGATGGGTGCTGGACACGCAGCTCCTTCCATGCTTGAGAAATAAATGCAGGTATGTGCAGCGGAGTAGCTAAGACAGAGTTGCACAAAAAAACGGCAAAAGCTGGAGGGTAAGAAAGGCAAGGAAGGGGAAACCTCAGCCCCACGCATGGGCTCCGGGCTCAGGGACCCCCCTCCATCCCCAGCAGCGGCACCAGCAGAATCAGTCTTATGAGCCGGCTCTGGGCAATCCCAGCTCGAATTCATCTTTCTACATCTCATGTTCCTCACCTGTAAAAACAGGGGTGACAAGATGGGCCTTTTGGAGAAAACGGTGACTCAGCAGGGCAACTAAGACCTCCATTCCTCTCCAGCTTCCTAAGTCATCTCCCAGCTCCCTCGCGCCCCCACCCTGCCCCCCATCGCTGTTTGCAAAGCAGGGTTTCTATGATGCTATTCCTCTGCTCCCAAGTCTTCCTTGACTCCCCACTGTCTACACAACAAAGGCCCAAGTCTCTCTCCATCTGGGATTCCACCTCTAACCTATTTCTGCTGAGCTTTCCAGAGTCAATTCCCTCTCTCTCAAGATTTATTTATTATTTATCTAAAAGGCAGAGGGAAAGAAAGAGAGGGAAGACAAAGACCTTCTATCCACTGATTTCACCCCCCAAATGGCCACCATAGGCTGAGGCTGGGCCAGGCCAAAGCCAGGAACCCAGAACTCCCTCTGGGCCTCCCACGTGTGGCAGGGGCCCAAGCACTTGGGCCATCTTCTGCTTTTTTTTCCCAGGTGCATTAGCAGGGAGCTGGATCAGAAACAGAGGAGCTGAGGGAGCCGGAGTTGTGATGTAGCAGGGGAAGCTACTGCCTGCAACGCCAGCATCTCATATGCCAGTGTTTTGTGTCCTGGCTGCTCCACTTCCAGTCCAGCTCCCTACTAATGGCCTGGGAAAACAGCAGAGGGTGGAAAACTCAGAAGAGTTCCAGGCTGCTGGCTTCAGCCTGTCCCAGGCCCAGCCACTGTAGCCATCTGGGGAGTGAACCAGCAGATGGAAGATCTTTTTCTCTAAATCTCCCTCTCTATCACTCTGCCTTTCAAATAAATAAAAATCTTTAACAAAAATGCCTCTGAGGGCTGGCACTGTGGCATAGCGGGTAAAGCCACCACCTGCTCTGCCAGCACCCCGGCTGCTCCACTTCTGATCCAGCTCTCTGCTGTGGCCTGGGAAAGCAGTGGAAGATGGCCCAAGTGCTTGGGCCCCTGCACTCACGTGGGAGACCTGGAAGAAGCTCCTGGATTCAGACTGGCCCAGCTCTGGCCGTTGTGGCCATTTGGAGAGTGAACCAGGGAACGGAAGACCTCCCTCTCTCTCCCCCTCCCTCCCTCCCTCTCTCTTTCTGCCTGTTATTCTGCCTTCCAAATAAATAAACCTTTAAAAAAAAGAAAGAAAGAAAAATGCCACTGAAGCCCAGAAAAACACAACACAGCTCCGTCTAATCCGCGTAGTAAGGGCTGTCCAACCCCTTCCCACAAAAGCACTTCCTATATTTCTCCCTCAAACCTTCTGTCGTATTCATCTGGCCACATCTTGCTTCTCCAGCCACTGGACGCCAACAGCTAGTGTCCCTCCCTCCCCCAGGGTACCTGGCAGGGTGCTTCTGACATGGGTGGTGCTCAACAAGGATTTGTCTCAGGGGCAGGTATATACGTGTCCCACATCTGAGTACCTGGGTTCAATACCCGCCTCCCACTCGTGACTCCAGCTTCCTGCTAATGCAGACCCGCAGAGGCAGCTGTGAGGCCACCCATGTGAGAGACCTGGACTTGAGCTCCTGGCTCCTGGCTTTGGCCCTGGCTCAGCCCCAGCCATTGAAGGCATTTGGGGAGTGTCTCTTAAATAAGTAAATTTTCCTCTAATGAGAACCTTTCAGACTCTCTCCAGGAGAAGGGACTGAAGATGACACCTGTGCACTACCAATAGTCTGATGCCTCCCCAAATGAACCTGTTCCAGAATGTGAAAGATTCGTCCCAGGGAGCTTGGCTCTCGGCACATTCTAGAATGCCCTTCTTATTTGGGTCAGCGGACCTGAGGAAGGGGCTCTGCTACTGCCAACTGTTCCAAAGCTGTGTCTTTACCCGGAAGAACTCAAGTTCCATTAACACGAGGATTACTGATTCAGCAGTAACAGCTGCTGCTTGCTGAGCTAACAGCTAATCCCCACAATACATGTTTTAAGAACAATGATGCTGAGCCGGCGCCGTGGCTCAATAGGCTAATCCTCCACCTTGCGGCGCCGGCACACCGGGTTCTAGTCCCGGTTGGGGCGCCGGATTCTGTCCCGGTTGCCCCTCTTCCAGGCCAGCTCTCTGCTATGGCCAGGGAGTGCAGTGGAGGATGGCCCAGGTGCTTGGGCCCTGCACCCCATGGGAGACCAGGAAAAGCACCTGGATCCTGGCTCCTGCCATCGGATCAGCGCGGTGCGCCGGCTGCAGCGGCGGCCATTGGAGGGTGATCCAACGGCAAAGGAAGACCTTTCTCTCTCTGTCTCTCTCTCTCACTGTCCACTCTGCCTGTCAAAAAATAAAAAAATAAAATAAAAAAAAAATTAAAAAAAAAAAAAAAAGAACAATGATGCTCAGAATGCTCAGAGAGGGTCCACGCCTTCTTCAAGGACGATTAATCGATGGCCAAGAGGATTCCGATCCAGGTCCACCTGATTCCAAAGCCCAGGCCCTGTCCCCATCCCAGGAGCCTCACTGCCCCCAAAACTCAGGGACAAGATGGGCTGCTGCTGGCCCCCCTTAGGGATGCCACAAAGCTGTGGGGCAGGCTGAGGGCCAGCGAGGATGGGCTCATGTGGCCCTGGGCGTAAGTAAGTGCAGAACAGTTCTGGGGCTCTGATACGCACTCACCCAAGTGCCTTCACACACTCACATCAACCCCAGGCAGGGAGGGTCACCCCCGCTCTCCAGTGGAGTAAGCCGAGGCTCACGCTCAGGGGCTCGTCCAGGGCTCCCGAGTCAGGAGCCAGGAGCAGCAGGCTGCCTCGGAGGCCTACCTTGCTTTTGTGGCATCCGGGTATTTGCCACACAAACGGTTTTCCCACCAATCTACTCTAGCCCTTCCCCAACCTCCATTTCTTTATATGAAAAACAGGGGACCATGAAAGCTGATCTCTACAAGGCCCTTTCAGCCCTGAAATTATGTGGGTTTCACCTGTTTCACAGATAAGCTTGTGGGGAGAGGGCAGGCTCTGTGGCAGAGCTTAGCACGCCCGTATCCTACATCAGAGTGCCCGCACTGAGCGCCCTCTCTGCCTCCGACCCAGCTTTCTGCTCACGCACACCCCTGGAGGCAGCAGATGATGTCTCAAGTCCTCAGGTCACTGCCACTCAGCTGAGAGACAGTGGAGCTCCTGGCTCTCGCCTCGCCCAGCCCCAGCTGCTGCGCACATCTGAGGAATGTATCTGTGCACAGAAGATCTCTCTCTCTCTCTGCCTCTCCTCTCTATGTAACTCTTTCAAATAAATAAATAAATCCTGGCCGGCGCCGCGGCTCACTAGGCTAATCCTCCACCTTGCGGCGCCGGCACACCGGGTTCTAGTCCCGGTCGGGGCGCCGGATTCTGTCCCGGTTGTCCCTCTTCCAGGCCAGCTCTCTGCTGTGGCCCGGGAGTGCAGTGGAGGATGGCCCAAGTACTTGGGCCCTGCACCCCATGGGAGACCAGGATAAGCACCTGGCTCCTGCCTTCGGATCAGCGCGGTGCGCTGGCCGCGGCGGCCATTGGAGGGTGAACCAATGGCAAAGGAAGACCCTTCTCCCTTTCTCTCTGTCTCTCTCACTGTCCACTCTGCCTGTCAAAAAATAAATAAATAAATAAATCTTAAAAAAAAAAAAAAAGACATAAGCTTGGGCAAGGGGCAGCGCTCAGGGTTGGCCAGGTGCCCGACATTTCACGACCATGGTGTCTTTAATTCTCAACAACCCCATGAGACGTGTGCTGGTTCCTCACCCTCAGTTCACACAGGAAGGACCTGAGGCTTGCAGAGGTCAGATGACTCGTCCAAGGTCACCCCACTCAGAAAGGCTGAGTTAGATTTGCTGGTGCCAGGCAAACCCCAGGCTCTTTTCATGACAGCGGCATTCTCCCCAGTTACTGGGCAAATCCAGGTGTGTGCTGGGGGGAGGCACGTGCACCCCACTGCACGGGGCTCCAACATCTCGCGGTACAGTCTAACAAACTCTGCAGCTTCTCTCCTGGGCTGCTGGCCGGCAGGGACCCCTGCTTTCCTTCCACAGGTGGGAGGGGACAGGTTCCGCACCTGTAACCGGAAATGCCCCCCCCCAGCGTGCACCGTCCTGAGCCCTGTAGGGGCAGCGGGCTGGGGAAGCAGGAAAAGCAGACAGCAGTCTGTTGGGACAGCGTGGCGAGCACCAGGGAGGTCACCAGTGAACGAGGCAGTAAGCAACACGGGGGAAGTTCAGGGCACTGGAGGGCACAGGGAGGGGCCAAGCCCTGCCTCAGCCCAGGGCCCAGCACATGGCCCAGCCAGCGTCCCTCTCCCAGGAGGCCACCAGTTACGGTGCAAAGTGCATGGCCAGGAGACCTGGGTTCCAGCTCCAGCGGTGCACAACCCCGCGGCCAGTGTGACCTTGGCCACCTCTCCCTCGTCTCAGGCCTCTGCCCTACCTGTACAGCCGAGAACGAGGGAGGACAGGGTCTGTGAGGCCACGGTCCCCGGAGCTCCCCCTCTGTTCCTCGACCGGCCCAGAATCCCCTGAGGGCGGGGCTGCCTCACCCAGAGGCCCCGCAGACGGAGGGTGCACAGGCCTGGGGAGGAGGGGGCCACTCCGCCTGTCCTCTGCCCCCTCCCCCTCTCCAAGGCCTGGATCTGCCCCTCCCACTCACCCCATCTTCCATTCCCTGGTTCCCACCAAGCCAGAGGCCCTAATTACACCTTTCTCACCTCCGCCTCCCGTTCACAGACCCCTCCATCAGCCTACAGCCGGACCCCGCCTCCAACCCCTAGACGCCAAGATCAGGAACCTCAGCCCCTCCCCCACCAGACCCCGGCCCCGACCCCGGCCCGGCCTGGGTCCCCGCACCGCGCACCGCCTGGACGCCCCCGCCCGCCTCTCACCGCGCCGCGGCCGCCGCCGGGACGTTCCGGGCGCGGGGTCCGGGGCCCCGCAGCAATAGCCGCGTCGCAGCAGAGATGCTGCACAGCCGAGGAGCCATGTTGGAGCGGCGCAGGCTGGCGCCAGGCCACGCCCCTGAACCCGGCGTCGGAGGCGGGGCGTGGGCAGGCCCCGCCCCGGGCCACTCCCGCCGGGTGTGCGCAGCCAGGCGGGCAAGCCCCCGCGCGTCCCCCAGCCGCTTCGCAGGTGCGGAGCGGAAGTCGGTTTCTGTCTAGTCCTCTGCGACCCTGCAGCAGTGCCACCAGCTCGCACTGGGGCCTTGAGCAAGCCCCGTGCCCACTCTGCGCCTCTGTGTCCCCCTCGGTAAAATGGGAGCGTTGCAGATACTACTAAGGGGTTTTGAGGATGGGCAGCGGAGACGCATTGAGGTCCCTAGAGCTGCACAAAATGTGTACCTGTTCTTGGGCGGGGCGTCCGGTCGGCAAGGCTTTGTCCTCTGCGTCTCTCCATCTTCTCCCTACCTTTCCTGCCTCTCTGCCGGAGCCTTGCGGGACCTCAAGCCCTGCTTAGGCCGGTGGAGGGGAGGGCTGACTTAATTTCCTGATTCCTTCTGCAGATACTGAGTCTACCTGGCTGGGCCCTGGGCTAAACTCTGAGAGGCTGGCAGAACAAGCTCTTGGGCCTCCCGAGACTTAGGCCTGGTAGGACAATGGCCAGGGTTAAGTAGCCTCCCGCAATGACCTCACGTAAGTGTTTAGCAACGAAGCAGAGGAGCTAGGCACCAGGACAGGAAGGGCCCGGCCCTGCTGGCCGAGGGTGAGAGTCTTTGGCTCCAACACTGGTGTTTCTGGCTGTGTCACTCTTCTCCCGAGGCGAGGAGAATGAGGCAGGAGCGAGCTACAGCCTCTACCTGTTGCTCCTGGCGCTTCCGGGAACTGGTTCTCTGCCTTCCTCCTCGCAGATAGGGCAGGAAGGGGGAAGGAGCCACTTGCCGAGACAGGGAAGATGGTCGCCCTCCTCACCGCGTGTACCACGGCTCGAATGTTGGTCCTCCAAACTCCGGTGTCCAGAACCGAATCCCCCGGCAGGTGCCTGGGTTCGAGTCCCAGCTCTGCTTCCTGCCAATGCACACCAAGTACTTGGGTCTCTGCCACCCATGCGGGAGACCTGGGGTGAGTTCCTGGCTTCTGTCTGATCTGGCCCAGCACCAGCTGTTGCAGGCATTTAGGGAGTAAACCACTGGGTGGAAGATCTCTTGTCTGTCTCTGTCTCTCTGCCTTTGAATTTAAAATAATGAATAATCCCAAAGTCATTTTTAAAATATTTTATATTAGAATAGTTTTCTTTTTTTTTTTTTTTTTTTTTTTTGACAGAGTGGATAGTGAGAGAGAGAGACAGAGAGAAAGGTCTTCCTTTGCTGTTGGTTCACCCTCCAATGGCCGCTGCAGCTGGCGCACTACGGCCGGCGCACCACGCTGATCCGAAACCAGGAGCCAGGTACTTATCCTGGTCTCCCATGGGGGTGCAGGGCCCAAGCACTTGGGCCATCCTCCACTGCACTCCCTGGCCATAGCAGAGAGCTGGCCTGGAAGAGGGGCAACCGGGACAGAATCCGGTGCCCCAACCGGGACTAGAACCTGGTGTGCCGGCGCCGCTAGGCGGAGGATTAGCCTAGTGAGCTGTGGCGCCGGCCCAGAATAGTTTTCAATTCATGAAACAAAAATTGTGAGGTGGGGGCTGGCATGGTGGCATAGTGTGTTAGCCTCCCTCTGTGACAGTCCCATGTGGACACTGGTTGTTCCACTTCCGATCCAGCTCCCTGCTACTGCGTCTGGAAAGGCAACAGAGGATGGCCAAGTATTTGGGCCCTGCCACCCACATGGGAGAGCAGGATGGAATTCCAGGCTCCTGGCTTCAGCCTGGCCCAGCCAGCCCCAATGTTGCTATTTAGGAACTGAACCCGCAGGTGGATGATACCTCTCTCCCTCCCCACCTCTCTCTGTAACTCTGCCTTTCAAATAAATAAATCTTTGATAAGGTTATGAGGAAGTTATACAAAGAGTTCCCAAAAGCAAAGTCTGATGTTAGTGGAATTTGGAGGTCAGGCTCTTGGGAAGTGGCAGGGTCATGGGGGCTCTGCCCTCATGAATGGAAACATTCATTGCTGACTCCACGGATGAATGGGTAATGGAGGGAGAGGGTTAATGATCAACAAGAGTGGGTCTGTTATAAAAGCCATTTTGGCTATCTTTCATGAGCCCCCTCACCCATGTGCTGCCCTCCACTGCCTCTGGACTCTATAGAGTGTCCCCACCAGCCAGAGGCCCCGAGCTCAGGCTTCTGCTGTATCAGTTAGCCAGTCTCTGGTATCTTTTCCTTGCTTGATTGAATCTATTTACCCTGCTTGAGCGAGATGGTGGGGGCAGGGCACGCAGTTGGGTTCTGTTTGTGGCGCTCAGTGACACACAGTGGTGGTTAACTGAGTACCTAGTATGAACCTGGCCTTGACCCATGAGCCATTCATGCTGGACAGCAAACTGGTTGGATAAAACTACCACCAATGAGACATCTGACCATGTCCCATTACTATGGAATAAATTCCCCCCAAAACTTAGCGCCTCAGGGCTGGCATTGTGGGCTGAGCCTCGGCCTGTGACACCTGCATCCCCTATAAATGGCAGTTGAAGAGTCCTGGCAGCTACACTTCTAATCCAGCTCTCCTGCCGCCCTGATGGAGTTTCAGGCTCCTGGCTTCAGTGTGGCCCAGACCTGGCTGTTGCAGCCATTTAGGGAGTGAACCTGTTGGATGGAAGTTCTCTCTCCATCTCTCCCTCTCTCTTTCTGGAACTTGCATTTCAAATAAGTTTAAATGTTTCCAGTTGGAAAGTAGAGTTCTGATGGGTTAGAACAAGGGGTGGCCGGTTCCGCGGCTCACTAAGCTAATCTTCCGCCTTGCGGCGCCAGCACACCGGCACACCAGGTTCTAGTCCCGGTCGGGGCGCCAGATTCTGTCCCGGTTGCCCCTCTTCCAGGCCAGGTCTCTGCTGTGGCCAGGGAGTGCAGTGGAGGATGGCCCAAGTGCTTGGGCCCTGCACCCCATGGGAGACCAGGATAAGTACCTGGTTCTTGCCATCGGATCGGCGTGGTGCGCCGGCCGCAGCACGCTGGCCGCGGCGGCCACTGAAGGGTGAACCAATGGCAAAAGGAAGACCTTTCTCTCTGTCTCTCTCTCTCTCACTGTCCACTCTGCCTGTCAAAAAAAAAAAAAAAAAAAAAAAACAAAGGGTGAGTGGTTCTCTGGGGTGCCTCTGGCTCGGGGTCCCCCGCAAATTTGCAGTCCGGATGTCGGCTCGGGCTGCGTCACTTGAGGACTTGCAGAGGGCTGGTCACGCCCCAGGGTGCCAGTGCTGGCTGTTGGCAGGAGGCCTCAGTTCCCTGCCACCTCGGCTTCTCCAGAGGACAGCTGGCTTCCCCAAGTCCGTGTTCCCATACAGAGCAAGCTGGCAGCTCCAGGGAGTTCTGCCTGGCCGTGGAGGTCACGCTGTCATTTCCACACCTGTCCTTGGCCACACAGGTCAGCTCTGCTCAGCGTGGCGGGGGCTACACAAACACAAACACCAGGGCCCATCCCAGAGACCAGCGTCCACCGTGAGGTTTAGCACAAGGTCCAACGAGAGGACTGGGGTTGGACTCTGCAAGCCGGCCACCCCCCAGCCCCTCCCGGCCCTCTGCCCTAGGATCTCTTCCCCCTCTGGCCCCCGCCATCCCCTTCCTTTCTGATGCCCCCCCTTGCACACCTCCAAGTCCGTGACATCTCTGTCTCCTGCGCGTGCTGCCCATCCTCCCCTTCTTCCCTCTCTGCCGGGAGCAGGCCCATCTCCTCCTCTCTCCCTCCCTCCCTCTCTCCCTTCCTTCCCAAAGCTGCCTGCATGGAAGCCACCTTCATAACTCTTTGCCAAGGCCTGCTGTCCAGTCACGAAATGAAATGAGAGGACCCAGGGACAAAGACAGATGGGCAGAGCCGGGCGGAGAGGAGCAGGCAGGTTCGTAAGTGTAAAATATGGACAAACCTGCCATCATCTATTCCCCGGGACAAATAGATCATCACCAAATGGGCTGCAGAAGCGCAAAGAAACAAATTACCCAGCTGTGGCAAGTGTCAGCTGCTCCTTACTGATGGCTTTTATGCTCAGGCCCTCCTGCTCTCTCGAGAATTGCATCCCCCAGCTACTATGGGACCCCTAAACTTGGGAAACAGGACAAGAAAGCTTTTTTTTTTTTTTTTTTTTATCTCCACAAGGGCAAAAACCACAGACCAAGCCTCAGGCTTCCTATACAAGGCCTCCTATGTAGATATGAATTATGTGAGTTTGACACAGTGTCATACACAAACACTAATGAAGTATCACTTGATGAATAAATTATAAATAGTACAGATGCAAGGGGGAAAGTCTAACTGACTAAGTACTGAAGATTTCAAAGCTGTTTGGAGGACGGAATAAATTATAACCTATGTTTTCGCTGTCGCCACAAGGTGGCGCCACTGTACGCACAAAACAAATGCCAGTAACGCGCCAGGATGGAGGGAATCACACTGTTGGTGGCCTGCTTTGGGCTCTAGCCGCTCTTTGAATATATAGAGCTGTTATTTGGCCAGTCACTGTTACTAAAAACGGCCATAACATTTTAAAGCTATGATATTATGTGTCAATTAAAACTAAATAGAAACAAGCATTTGATGCATCATTAAGGCATTGGTCACTTGGGACACTTAAATCCCATATAGGACTGACTGGGTTTAAATCCTAACTCCAGGCCAGTGCCGCGGCTCAATAGGCTAATCCTCCACCTAGCGGCGCCGGTACACCGGGTTCTAGTCCCGGTCAGGGCGCCGGATTCTGTCCTGGTTGACCCCCTTCCAGGCCAGCTCTCTGCTGTGGCATGGGAGTGCAGTGGAGGATGGCCCAAGTGCTTGGGCCCTGCACCCCATGGGAGACCAGGATAAGTACCTGGCTCCTGCCTTCAGATCAGCGCGGTGGCCATTGGAGGGTGAACCAAGGGAAAAGGAAGACCTTTCTTTCTGTCCCCCTCTGTCTCACTGTCCACTCTGCCTGTTAAAAAAAAAAAATCCTAACTCCAGGGGCTGGCATTGTGGTGTAGCTGGTAAAGCTGCCACCTGCAATATTGGCATCTCATTTGGGCTGCTCCACTTCTGATCCAGCCATCTGCTGTGGCCTGAGAAAGCAGTAGAAGATGGTCCAAGTCCTTGGGCCCTGCACCCACATGGGAGACCAGGAGAAGCACCTGGCTCCTGCCTTTGGATCAGTGCAGTGCACCAGCCGCGGCGGCCATTGGAGGGTGAACCAAGGGAAAAGGAAGACCTTTCTCTCCGTCTCTCTCTCTCACTGTCCACTCTGCCTGTAAAAAAAAAAAAAAAAAAAAAAAAAAAAAAAAAAAATCCTAACTCCAGGGGCTGGCATTGTGGTGTAGCTGGTAAAGCTGCAATGTTGGCATCTCATTTGGGCTGTTCCACTTCTGATCCAGCTCTGCCAATGGCCTGAGAAAGCAGTAGAAGATGGTCCAAGTCCTCGGGCCCCAGCACCCACATGGGAGACCCAGAAGAAGCTCCTGGCTCCTGGCTCCTGGCTCCTAGCTTTGACGTGGCTCAGCCTTGGCCGTTGTGGCCATCTGGGGAGTGAACCAGCAGACAAAAGATATTCTCTATCTCTATCTCTTTGCCTTTCAAATAATAAAAATCAGTGAATGAATTAATTTTTAGAATCCTTTTAAAAATGATGTTTATTTATTTGAAAGGCAGAATGATAGAGAGAACAAAAGATAGGGAGATAGGTAGGGAGAACAAAAGAATTTTCTATCCACTGATTTGCTCCCCAAAGAGCTGCAATAGCCAGGTTGGGCCAGGCCAAAGCCAGAAGCCAGGAACTCCATTCAGGTCTCCTACGAGAGTGGTAGGGACCAAAGCCCTTCAGCTGCCATCTGTTAACTTCCTAGGAGCATTAGCAGGAAGCTGGGACTTGAACTTGCACTCTGATATGGGATTCCAGTGTCACAAGGAGTGGCTTAACTCACTGTACCTCAATGCCAGCCTCCAAAATAAAAATTCCTTTTTTATAAAAATTTATTTTATTTTAAAGATATTTATTTATTTGAAAGTCAGAGTTAGAGAGAGAGAGAGAGGGATCTTCTATCCACTAGTTCACTCCCTAGATGGCCTCAATGACCAGAACTGGGCCAGACGGAAACCGAGAACCAGAACTCCATCCGGGTCTCCCACATGGGTGGCAGGAGTCCAGACATTTGGGACACATTCCACTGCTTTTCCCAGGCTGTTAGCAGGGAGCTGGATCGGAAGTAGAGCAGCCAGGGCTTGAACCAGCGCCCGTATTGGCTGCCAGTGACATGGGCAGTGGCTTTACTGCTGCACCATAATGTTGGCCCCTAGAAATCCTTTTGAAAAAGGCTCTGACCACATCATTCAAGCATTCCTGAAGCTGAGAGGCACACTCCCAGATGGATGCCTTTGGAGTGGATATGGAACGTGATACAGCCCGTAAAGATGAACCACTTCCACGACAGGTGGTGCTGTTGATTGAGGAGCGTGCCCGTGGGCAGAGATAACGCAGCATCAGAAGCAACGCTGCGTGAGATGGTTCTGTAGATTTAGGAGCTGTGTGAGCGTATTTCTTCTCTGCCTTCACATTCATTCCTGTCGGGGGGTAGGGAGGGAGCAGGGCTTGGAATCCAGAGTTTTGAATCGCAGGAAGTTTATTGAAGGCATTCTTCTTGTAAAAAATGACTTCCCTGGGCCTCCCCCAGCTCCCCTGGCATAAACACACACGCTGGAGCCCACCCCTAGAAGGGGGTGCTACAGGTTGAGAAGAGGTGGGGGGTGCCGGGCATTGGCACAGTGGTTAAGATGCCCCCTGGGACTCCCACATTCCATATCAGAGCACCAGGGTTTAAGTCCTGGCTCCACTTCCACTTCCCCAGCGTCTTGTTCTGTGTACCCTGGGAGGTAGCAGGTGATGGCCCAAGTACTTGGTCCCCGTCACCCACGTGGGAGGCCTGATTGGAGTTCCTGGCTCTTGGCTTTGGCCTTTTGAGAGTATTTTGGGGAATGAACTGGCAGATGGGAGACCTCTATCTGTCTTCTGTCTCTTTCTCACTGCCTTTTAAATAAATAAACAAGAGGTTTTTTTTTTTTTTTTAACAGATAAGTTATTTTAAAGATTCATTTATTTATTTGAAAGGCAGAGTTACAGAAGGTCAGAGAGAGAGAGAGAGAGAGAGAGGTCTTCCATTCTCTGATTTACTCCCTAAATGGCTGCAACAGCCAGAGCTGGGCCGATCTGAAGCCAGGAGCCAGGAGCTTCTTCCGGGTCTCCCACGTGGGTGCAGGGGCCCAAGCACATGGGCCATCTTCCACCACTTTCCCAGGTTCATTAGCAGGGAGCTGAATTGGAAGCAGAGTAGCCAGGACTTGAACTGGCACTCTGATATGGGACGCTGGCATTGCAAGGGGAAGCTTAACCTATATATTTTTTTAAAGATTTATTTATTTACTTGAGAGGCATAGTTACAGGTGGAGAGAGGGAGAGACAGAGAGGTCTTCCATCCACTGGTTCATTCCCCACATGGCCACAATGGCCAGAGCTGATCTGATCCAAAGCCAGGAGTCAGGAGCCCCTTCTGGCTCTCCCACGCAGGTGCAGGGGCCCAAAGCTTAACCCACTTAACAGTGACCCCAGCCTCAATAGGGTCTTGCTAGAGCTGATCAAGTTAAAAAGAGGTGTGTAGGGTAGGCCCTCATCCAATGCGCCCGGTGTCCTAATAAAAGAGAAATCTGCACAGGGACGGACCTGCGCCTATGGAGGATGAAGAGGCCATGTGAAGATGGAGCGATGCTGGAGCCACAAGCCGAGGCGTGGCAGTGGCTCCCAGGAGCTGGAAGAGGCAAGGAAGGGCTCTCGCGTATCCGGCAGAGGGAGCACTGCCCTGCTGCCATCTTGTGCTCTTGACCTCAGAGTCTTGGGCTGTCTCCCGTTAGTCCATGTGGTCTTCGGCCAGGAACTTGACTTCCAGATACCTCAGTTTTCTTGGCTGTCACATGGGCACGCTAACCTATTGAATCTGGAGATTAAATTAAAAAGTGTGCATGGAAAACTGAGCCCTCAGTAAAAGTGCAAGCCATGTGTGCTTTTAGGTTTTGCTATTTGCAATCCCATCTCCTGTTCTCCTCTTTTCATTCATCCATTCATTTGAGAGAGAGAGATCTCCCATTCGCTCCCCATGTCTGCAACAGCTGGGGCTGGGCCAGTTCAAAGCTGGGAGCCAGAAACCCCACCCAGGTCTCCTGAGTCATCCCTGTGGTGTGTGGTAAGCAAGGTGTGCCCCAGCAGGATGCTGGAATCAGAAGTAGAGCTGGGACTTGAACCAGGCACTCTGATATGGGAGGTGGGTGTCCCAAGCGCCCCGTAACCTACTATCCCCATGTCTACAGATGACGTAACTGAGATTCAGAGACACGAGGTTGCCCAAAGTCACAGAGAAGTAGAAGTCGCACCTCAGGCCTGTCTGCCTCCCACGCTGTGAGTGACGTCCTGGGTAGAGCTGGAGAGCTACAGATGCAGCCCCAAGGATGCAGGACGAGAACACATTACAGTCGTCTCCGCGTGCCAAGCCCCCAGCAGAAGCCTGCATCTGTGGATAGCACCAAACCCTCTGCAGACGGCACTGTATATCCTTCCCACACCTGTAAAGTTTACCTTTTAAAAATATTTGGTTATTTATTTGAGAGATATAGAGAGAGGGAGAGACAGAGAATCTTAAATCTGCTGGTTCTCTCCCTAAATGGCCGCAGTGACCAGAGCTGGGTCCATCCGAAGTCAGGAGCCAGGAGCTTCTTCCAGGTCTCCCATGCGGGTGCAGGGGCCCAAGCACTTGGCCATCTTCCACTGCTTTCCCAGGCCACAGCAGAGAGCTGGAACGGAAGTGGAGCAGCTGGGACTCGAACTAGTGTCCATACCTACTACATCGCAGTGCCAGCCCCTATAAAGTTTAATTTAAAATCAGGCACAAGGCTGCATTGTGGCGCAGCAGGCTAAGCAGGTTATATATGCCATATCAGAGCTTCAGTTTGTGTCCTGGCCGCTCTGCTTTCTGATGCAGCTCCTTGCTAGTGCACCTGGGAAAGAAGTGAAGATGGCCCAAGTGTTTGGCTCCCTGCACCCACATAGGAGAACCTGAAGAAGCTCCTGGCTCCTGGCTTCAGATCAGCACAGCTCCGGCCATTGTGGCCATTTAGGGAGTGAACCAGCAGATGAAAGATCTCTTGCACTGTTTCTCTGCCTTTCAAATGAATATTTCAAAGAGATTAGGCACAATAACGAATGATCAGAGATCAACAATAACGAATCACAAAACAGCACTTTGACAGACAGAAGCACCATTATTACTGTAGATCTTAGCAATCTCAGCATGTGATTCTTTTTCCTTTCCTTATTAAGTGGAGCACTTCCACTTCTTCACTTCATTGCTTCTCTTGGCTTATCCAAATTGCCAGACATCACTCATGGCTCTTGCGCTCTAAAGCCATTGCTAGGGTTAATACGGGCTCCCGGAACACGAGAGCTGCTGTTCCACTATAGTGGATCTGATTAGCTACGCAGTGACTGTCTTATACAGCGACAGAGTGGACAAAGGGACAGCCATGGCAATGCAGGGTTTCATTACTACTCAGAAAGGGGCATAATTTAAAATTCGTGAATGGCTTGTTTCTGGAATATTCCATCGAGTATTTTCAGACCATAGTTGACCACGGGTAGCTGAGACCATGGAAAGCGAAACCACAGCTGTGAAGGGATGGCTGTGTTTTCAGTGGTGTGATTGGTTCTTTCCCGCTGCTATTTCAGAGGGGAGCTATGACCTGCATCTGGCCTCAGGGTGGGAAAGGTGCCTTGGGCCAGGCGGTGGTGGTGACTCAGGTCACCTCCCTGGGCCTCAGGCTGCAGGTAGGCAAGAGTGTCTTAGTTCACTTGGTTTCCATCTCCACCCTATTCCAGAAAAGAAAAAAAGAAAAGGAGCTCAGCTTATGAAAATACTCATATGCATGGGCTTCAAATAACTGCACCAAAATGAATTCATGGTTTTTTAAAGATTTATTTATGGGGCTGGTGCTGTGGTGTAGTGGGCTAAGCCTCTGCCTGCAGTGCTGGCATCCCATATGGGTACTGGTTCAAGTCCCAGCTGCTCCACTTCCGATCCAGCTCTCTGCTAATGTGCCTGGGAAAGCAGCAGAAGATGGCCAAAGTGCTTTGGCCCCTGCACCCACCTGGGAGACCTGGAAGAAACTCCTGGCTCCTGGATTTGGATTGGCATGGCTACAGCCATTGCAGTCATTTGGGGAGTGAACCAGCGGATGGAAGAGCTTTTTCTCTGTCTCTCCCTCTCTCTGTCTGTAACTCTAGCTAATAAATAAAATAAAAAATCTTGAAAAAAATATTTATTTACTGGGGCTGGTGTTGTGGCATAGTGGGTTGGACCACCGCCCACGATGCCAGCATCCCATGTGGGTGACGGTTCATGTCCCGGCTGTTCCACTTCCCATGCGATCCCTGTTAATGGCTTGGGAAAACCAGTAGAAGATGACCCAAGTGCTTGGGCCCCTGCGCCCACGTGGGAGACCTGGATGAAAGCCCCTGGCTCCTGGCTTTGGCCTTTCCTGGCCCTGGTTGTTGTGGCCATTTAGGGAATGTGCCAGTGGATAGGAAGATATCTCTCTCTCTCTCTCTCTCTCTCTCACTCACTCTCTCTAACTCTGACGTTCCAATAAATAAATAAATCTTTAACATAAGAAAGAAAGAAATACAGTGAGTACAACAAATACATGGTAAACGGGTGGGTAAAATGTCCCTGCAAAGCGAACAATAAGGACAGGAAGAATAGAAGAAAGCCGAAGATAAGACAAGGCCAAGTACAATTGCCAGAAGTAGGCTTCAGATTTGGCTCTGAACTTGCTAACTGCAAATGCCAAGAAAGAAACGAGATTGGTTACGTGAGTCACAGTGTGGGGAAGAGAGCAAAGAAAACTTATGTCCATACGTGGGATCCTGGGCAGCCTTTAGAAAACTATATTACAGCATATTTAATGACATGGAAAAAACATTCATAACACATCTACGAGTGAAAAATTAACGAATTGCAAAACAGTATGTAGTACATGCAAGCAGTGGGCCAGTAGACTAAACTCAAATTAAGATCTATTTTTCTTTCTGGCTGTATCAGTCACTTATTGCTATGTAATGCATTGCTGCCTAGTTAATGGCTTACATATGTGTGGATCATGTATGTGTTTATTTATTGGAGCAGCAGAGGGACAGAGACTGAGACCGCTCATTCATCGGCTCACCCTCCAAATGCCCACAATGGCCAGGGCTGGGCTGGGGCCAAAGCTGTCATCCGGGAACTCAGTACAGGTCTCCCATGGGGGTGGCAGGGATCCAATCACGTGCGTCATCACCGTGGCCTCCTAGGCTCCACAACACAGCAAGACTGGAGTCAGCAGTAGCCAGGGATTGAATCCAAGTACTCCGAGGGGAGAAGCAAGGGTCCTGAACACTGGGCTAACTGCTCACTGCTTTCCCGGTTCTTTCATAGGCAGGGTGCCGTGGGAACTTCGTCAGCAGAATCTCTGTTGTAAAGACAGAGTTCTGGGGCTGGCACTAGGGTGCAGCTGCTTAAGCCGCCACCTGCAGCGCCAGCATCCCATCTGGGCACCGGTTCCAGTCCTGGCTGTTCCACTTCCAACCCAGCTCCCTGCTAATGCACCTGGGAAAACAGCAAAAGATGGCTGAAGTCCTCGGGACCCTGCACCCACATGGGAGACCCAGATGAAGTTCTTGGCTCCTGCCTTTGGCCTGGCCCAGCCCTGGCTGTTTTGGCCATTTGGGGGATGAACCAGCAAATGGAAAATCTCTCTCTATGTCTCTCTCTCTCTCTCTCTCTCTAACTGCCTTTAAAATAAATTAATTAATCTTTTTAATAATAATAATAATAATAAAACGGCAGAGTTCCCCAGACTGTTTCCTGCAGTGCCCAGAACTCCATCCAGGTCTCCCACATGGACAGCAGGAGCCCAAGCACCTGAACCACCACTAACTGCTTCCCGGGATGCATTAATAAGAAGCTGGATCTGAAGCGGATGTGCCAGGACTCCAGGCAGCGCTCTATTATGGGATGCAGGCACCACAAGCAGAGGCTTAACCCTTGGAGCCACAATACATGTCTGAGTAGGGCTTATCTATTTTTTTATTTTTAAAGATTTATTTATTTATTTGAGAGGCAGAGTTACAGAGAGCAGAAGAGACAGAGAGAAAGGTCTTCCATCTGCTGGTTCACTCCTGAGATGGCTGCAACAGCTGGAGCGGGGCCAGTCCAAAGCTAGGAGCCAGAAGCTTCTTCCAGACCTCTCATGTGGGTGCAGGGGCCCAAGGACATGGGCCATCTTCTGTTGCTTTCCCAGGCCATAGCAGAGAGCTGGATTGGAAGTGGAGCAGTCAGGATTCAAACCAGTGCCCATATGGGATGCTGGCAATGCAGCTTTTAGGCTTATTCCATTATGCCACAGCCATCAGCTGCAAGTTTTATCTTTTTTCGGATTTAAGTTATTTATTTATTTTCGAAGGCACAGTGACAGAGAGGTGGAGAGATGGAGAGAGGGAGAGAGGGAGAGAGAGAGAGGAGAGATCTTCAACTATTGGTTCACTCCCCAAATGCTTACAATAGCTGGAGCTGAGCCAGGTCAAAGCCAGGAGCCAGGAACTCCATCCGGGTTTCCCATGTGGGTGGCAAGAACCCACGTACTTGGGCCGTTTTCCACTGTCTTTCCAAAGCGTATCAATAGGAAGTTAGATTGCAAGTGCAGTAGCCAGGACAGGCATTTGAAAGGCCACTCTGATATGGATGTGTCGTGGAGAGGGGGCTTAACTGGCTGCATCACTACTAACACTTGGCGTGGTTAACTCTGTGTGGAGGGGCTGTCCTGTGCACTGTGGGCTATTTGACAGCATCCCTGGCTTTTACCCCAGAGGCTCAGAGCACGTCTGCGTGGTGACAACCAACGAAGTCTGCAGACACTGCCAAACGTCCCCTGTAGGGCAGGGACCGTCCTTTCAGAACCACCGATCCTCTGGATGGATGGCGGAACAAACGTCAAGTAGGTAAGTGATGGATTAATGCAGTCCCGGATGCAAATCACAGCTCCACCGCTTAGGAGCCTTATCATCCCTCTTTTCTGCCTTCTCCAGTTTCCTCACGTATAAAATAAGGCTGTAATATCTACCAAAGAGGGCACTGAAAGACATCAAAAGCAGCAAAGCACGCAAGGCACCTTGTAGAGTGCCTTCTATGATCAGCAGCCAGTAAGTGCTGGCTGTTATCACTGTGGAGGCTGTAAGCACTTACCTCCTTATGTCCTTTACTTATTCCTTCCACAGATCATTGTAACTGGTGTCTGCAGGCCAGGCCTTAATGAGTTTTACCTGAATCATTCCTCCCCAAACCTTTATGTGCTAAGGACTACTATCACCTGTGTTTCAATTTCTTTTTTCCATTAAAAAACAAACAAACAAACAAACAAAAAAAACACTACTTGGCCGGCGCCGCGGCTCACTAGGCTAATCCTCTGCCTTGTGGCGCCGGCACACCGGGTTCTCGTCCCAGTCGGGGCACTGGATTCTGTCCCGGTTGCCCCTCTTCCAGGCCAGCTCTCTGCTGTGGCCCAGGAGTGCAGTGGAGGATGCCCAAGTGCTTGGGCTCTGCACCCCATGGGAGACCAGGATAAGCACCTGGCTCCTGCCATCAGATCAGCGTGGTGCGGTGGCCATTGGAGGGTGAACCAACGGCAAAGGAAGACCTTTCTCTCTCTTTCTCTCTCTCTCTCTCTCACTGTGCACTCTGCCAGAAAAAAAAAAAAAAAAACCAAAAAAAAAACCTCCTTGAAAAATGGAGAGACAGACATATAGACAGAGATGCCCTATCAGTGCTGGTTCATTCTCCACGTTCCTGCAACCACCAGGACTGGCCAGGCCAGGCCAAAGGCAGGAGCCAGGAACTCAATTCAGGTCTCCCATGAGGGTGGTAGAGACCCCAGTATTTGAGCCATGGCCTGCTGCCTCCCAAGCAGGGAGCTGGAATCAGGAGCAGAGCTAGGGTTTGAACCCAGGCACTCTGATACAGATGTCCCAAGGGGCATCTTATTCACTATACCAAATATCTGCCCTATTCTCCCCCCTTTTAATACCAGCATAATATTCCACCGCATCTATTTTTATTTCTGGCTGTCACCTGAGGCCCAGATCCACACACCTAGCTGGATGTCCTCAAGGAACCTCGCACTCAGCATGTCTGGCTAATTAGCCCAGCGCCCACCGCTTCGCAAAGCCTCCATAAAAACGAGCTATTACTGGCTATCAATGTTATTTTTTAGCCCCTGCTGTCTGATCCACTTGCATTTGCTACTCCTCAGTGGGTTCCCAGAGCCACTTATTTTCTGTTAGCATCCCTGGCCCTGGTTGAAAGGCCTGATTTGTCATCTCTGTGGGAAGCCCAGAGGAGAATCCAGCCTGGTTCTCCCACCTGCAGGGAAGAACTGAAGCAGTGGAAATGGAGACACGCCCACACTGCCGTGAACAATCAGGTTCCGTGGGCAGAATTTGCTAGCAGCACACAGGACATAAAGTCTCCCGGTGGCAACCATCCTGGGTGTGCCAGCAAATGATTCCTAGGGCCTGGCTGGTGCTTCCTGGCACTGCAGGGGCCTGTGCCGAAAAGCTAGGTTTATGCTATTTGGGTAGTTACGGCAACAGTGTCTGCTAACCGCTCCAGAATTGCAGCTCATAATTCTTTTTCTTTTCTTCTTCTTTGAGATGGAGAGAGGCAGAAAGCTCTCATCTATCCATTGGTTCATTCTCCAAGTGCCTTCAATGACCAGATCTCGTGGGCTCGAATCTGGGCGCCGGGAACGATCTAGATTCCCCCCAGGAATCCGATTACCTGAGCCATCCCTGCTGCCTCCCAGGGTTTGCATTAGCAGGGAGCTGGGGCTCAGACGCTGGAGGTGGATCTCAAAGCCAGAGACTCCAACGAGGCACACAGGTATCAACCTGTGGCTTAACTACTAGGCTATACGCCCACCCTGGAAGTTCAGGTTCACGGAGGCTGCAACAGGGAGAATCTGGAAGTCACAAACAGGGAAGCAGGCGGCACAGCGGTAATACCAGCAGGCACTGGGCGGCACAGACCTAGGTTTGCCTCTCACTATGTGGGTGATAACAGCAAGTGGTTCTATCAGGCCAAGTCTCAGTTTCTTCATCTGTACAGTGGGAGTGATTCTTTAAACATTTATTTATTTATTTATTTATTTGAAAGGCAGAGTTATGGGGGGTGGGGGTAGGGTAGAGAGGGAGAAAGAATCTTCCATCCACTGGTTCATTCCCAAAATGGCCACAATGGCCAGGGCTGGTGCAGAATCAGAATCAAAATGGAGTGAGTGTGGCTAAAAGCTAATTGCAGACCTCTTGTTTCTGCACATATTAGCTTTGCTTGCTAACGGCTAAGGGTGTATCTTGTGAAACTATGTGGGCCCAAATTCCCAGGAACCAGGTTGACAGAAATGCGCCCTGCACTGTTCTCTTACAACCATATCTTGGATCTGTTACTGGGTTTGTTATTGTTAACTGTTATCTTACAACCATATTCTGGTTTGGTTTTTATTGTTCATTGCATACCAGGGGTCCGGTTTGAAATTGTGAGCCCTAGTGGACAGAATACTATAAAAAGCTGTGTAACTCGCGGTTGGGGGCCGTACTCTGGTCCCAATCGGTTGCCTTGCTTCTCATTTGTCTCTCATTTTTCAATAAAATTCATGTGTGACTGTCACTGGTTTTTGTAACATTCTATTTTAGCTGACCAGTGGATGCAACACTGGACCAGGCCAAAGCCAGGAGCCTGCAGCTCCATCCAGGTCTCCCACGTGGAGTGGCACCAGCTCTTGGGCCATCTTCTGCTGCTTTCCCAGGTGCATTAGCAGGGAGCTGGCTCAGAAGTAGAGGAGCTGGGACCCTAAGCAGAGCTCATACAAGATGGCAGCATCCAGGTGGGGGGTGGGGGGGTTAAGCTCAGCACACTGTACCACAATGCAGGCCCTGGAGGTGATATTAATCAAAACACTCATGAAGTGCTAACTGTTCAATCAAAACTTAAGTAGTTGCCTGCATTTGACAACTGAGAGCTATTTAAAATAGAACTAGGAGAGTGGGCGTTTGGCCTAGTAGTTAGCACACTGGGTAGGACACCCGCCTCCAAATAGAGGAGTATCTGGGTTCCGTTCCCGACTCAGGCTCCTGTCTCTGCCTCCTGTTAATGCAGACCCCGGGAGGCAGCGGCCATGGCTCAGGTAATCTGGCTTCTGGCTTTGGCCCTCCTCCTCCACTCCTCCACGAGCCGTTGTGGGTGTTTGGGGATCAAACCAACAGATGGGTGCTCTGTCTCTCGAATAAAAATAAATAAAAATCGAAGTTTTGACTTTCTAAACTACAGAAGCATAGACTCCTCCTGACACCCACTATAACCCTTGATGACGTTCTTTCCCCTTTCTGATCTGCAACCTTTGTAGGATTCTAGGGTGTGCCACTCACGGCCCTGAAGCCTTAGGTGTATTCAAAGCGCTCAAGTTCCTCATCAACTCCGTGCGGCAGGTACAAGCATTATTCCTTTTTGCTAACAGTAATTTTCCTAAAGAGAAGCTGAAGGATTTGGCGGGAAAGTACCGGCAACCCACTAGGTCTCCACAAGTGTTTTAAAAGTTTGAGAAACACAAATCAGTAGGTGTAACTAAGTGTCAAGGAGGAATATCCGCCCGGTGTTCGAAACGCGATCCCCTGGAGCGCCATTCTCGGCCCGCGGTCCAGAGAGGGACCTCACGCCAGCGCTCCGGGACCAAGCTCCAGGCTTCTCCCCGCTGCGCGCCCGACTGCGCCGCCTCAACCAATCTTGCTGGAATAGGCGTAGTCGCTCGAACAAAAGCATCTAGAGTGACTGCCCCTACAGCCAATCAACGCCGAGGCCGGACCGCCGCCGCTAGTTAAATCACAACTTCTAATTGGTGAAACTTTCTGAAGGGGGCGGGACGAAGCAGGAAAGTCCCACCTCCTTTGGCGTTCTCAGCCAACCGTGGCGCCTGGGAGGCAGCCGCTGAGTTAAGTTACTCTGTGTGTAGTGATCCGAAGGTACTGAGGGCGGAGCCCGGAGCTGGCAGAGGGCTACTGGGAGGGGGACGCTTCGCGCGGGCACGCGGAGCGAGGACAGTGACAGCCCCGCGCGCGCTCGGTAGTGCGCGGCCCCGGGGCTCCGGTCGGCCCTGGAGAGGCGCGCCGGGTCTGGGCCGCCGCCGTCTAGGGTTCTTAGTCCCTGGGCGTCCTCGGCGTCCGCGCGGCCTGAGTCCGGCAGCGCCGGGCCGCGCCCGTCTGGCCGGTCCCGGCTCGCGTCCCCTCCCCGCCGCCGTCCGGCAGGGCCTGACCCCCAGGTCCCCTTTCCGCTCCCGAGGCAGGGTCCTCGCGGCCCATGCTGGCCGCCGGGGACCCACCCAGCCCAGATCGCTTCCAGGCCGGTGTGCCGGCCACCATGGTGGCCTTGAGGCCTGTGCGGCTGCTCCAGGGGGGCTAACAGTTCCCGATCACAGGCCTTGGGGTGCGAAGGTCCCCGGGCCTGAGCCCCGCGCCATGGCCGGGGCCATCGCTTCCCGCATGAGTTTCAGCTCGCTCAAGAGGAAGCAGCCCAAGACGTTCACGGTGCGGATCGTCACCATGGACGCCGAGATGGAGTTCAATTGCGAGGTAACCGGCCGGCACCCCCACGGGCTGCGGCGAGGGGGACCCCGGGGAGGAGCCGCCGGCCCCGCGCGCGTCCCGCCCCGGCCCCGCGCGCGTCCCGCCCCGGCGGCGGTGTGACAGGCGCGGGGGAGCGTGCCGAGCTCCGTGGCTGCCGTCTTTTGGGCGTGGAGAGGGTCGGAGCCGGAAAGGGCCACGTAGGCCCAACTCCTGTGTCAAAGAGCCTTGTTGCTTTGGGGCTTTCAGCCCTTTCTGAAGTTTGTTTTCATTCATTGTGGTGGGAAGAGGCTGGAAGCGTCCGTGGTTGTGAGTTTGGTCTCCACCGTGGGAGGAGGCTTGAGCGCACACCCGAGGGTTTGTTGTTGTTGTCGTTTTTCAGCCTTGCTTAGATAATGTGGTTACCTCGAGCACTGGAAATTCCATCTCATTTATTTGGAAAGTCTATCCCTGTCTCTCTTTCCCAAAGCTTACATTTTCAGGGAAAAACTCTTTGAGGAAAGAGGTGGTGTCATCAACTTACTTTCTGGGAAGTTTCCTGCATGATGATGGTAGCAGATATCATGGGCTGAAGAGTTTCTGAGGGTGAGACGTGGGCACATTTTCCTCTTTGGGACAACTCAGAGGTGGAGGTGCCTCTGAGGACGCGAACTATGTATTCGGTCTTCTCAGCTAAAATCCTTGGAATCTCAAAGCGATAAGTGTCTTTTTGTGTGCTGATGAGCTGACCTGCTAGGAAGCCCTTAGGTAGTTTTGGGTTGGGGGCTGGTGGGGAAGACCACTGCAAAGATTAGGGAGTTGGGACTTTTCCGCCACACCCCCTAACCTCTGGGGGTGAGTGGAGGAGGGGCTGGAGGTGAAGTCGGTGGCCAATAGTCAATTATGTAATCAGTCATGCCTTTTAGTGAAGCCTCCATACAGCCTCAAAACGCACAGGGTTCAGAGAACGTGCAGGGGGCTGGGCATGTGGGGGTTCGTGGAGGGTGGCATGCTGGGAGACGGCAGGGATGCCCCAGCACCTTCCCGGGTGCCTTTCATCCGTATGCTTTGTAATAGTCCCTGTGAACAGGGGAGTTAGTGTCTCTCTGAGCCGCTTCCAGCAAATCAGTCGAATCCAGGAGCAGTTGTGGGGACTCGGGTTTATATCTGGTGCACAGAAACAGCTGGGGACCTGTGATTGGTATCAGAAGTGGGGGCCAGTCTTGGGCGACTGAGCTCTCAATCTGTGGGCTCTGACGCTCCCTCTAGGTAGAGAAAGACAGAACTGAATTAACTGAAGGACCCTCACCTGCTCTCTCTCTGCTGTGGGAAGAATAGACTGGCTGTGGGTGGGGAGGAATCGCTACACGCTGCTTTAAAAAAAAAGATTTATTTTTTTTGTGAGAGGCAGAGGCAGAGAGAGAGAAAAAGAGAGAGAGAGAGAGTTTGATCTTCCATCTGCTGGTTCACTCCCCAAATGACTGCAACAGCCAGAACTGGGCTGATTCGAAGCTAGGAGCCGGGAGCTTCGTCTGGGTCTCCCATGTGGGTGCCGGGGCCCAAGCACTTGGGCCATCTCTGCTGCTTTCCCAGACCATAGCAGAGAGCTGGATGGAAAGAGGAGCAGCCGGGACTGGAACCGGTGCCCATATGGGATGCCTGCACTGCAGGCGGTGGCTGTACCCGCTACACCACAGCACCGGCCCCTCTACATATTTCTTGGTGACTCGCTTCAGAAAAGCCTTCTGTGTTGATGGCTGATTGCAAGAATAGAAACAAACACTTTGCTTTCTCCCTGTATCCACAGAGTGCCTCAAACTATATGTTTAGTAAACAGCACAATAGGACTTTGAACTAAGCTCCTAGCCAATATAGTATTACTTTTGCAGTAATTTTTAAAAGCATTTTTGTTTATTTGAAAGGCCAGGGGACAAGGAGAGAGAGGTCTTTTCACATTTTTAATTTTATCTGAAAGGCAAAGAGACACAGATCTTCCATCTTCCTTAGTAGCAGGGCCTAGGCCAGGCTGAAGGCAGGAGCAGTGACCTCCCTCCAGGTCTCCCACGTGGGTGGCAGAGAACCAACTGCTTGAGCCATCCCCCGCTGCCTCCAGGTGCTCATTAGCAAGAAGCCGGGACTCAGATCCAGACACTTCCGTGTGGGGGCATCCCAAGCATTGGTGTAACTGCTGTGCCACACACCCAACCCCGGACTCTGCAGTCTCGCTCCTCCCAGTGTGGTCTGTGCAGTAGCGGCGTTGGCAGCAGTGTCCTGTCGGGGGTTGGCAAGCTGCTTCCACACGGGGCCACGTAGTAAATATTTTTGGCCTTGTGGGCTGTAGGATTTCTTTGGAACTACTCAGCTCTTCAACTCCACTGGACGGGATTCACTAGCAGCGTGACAGTGAGGGAGCGCCACTGATCTGTTTGCAAGGTGTCCAGCGCATAACAAATCTTCCCAGGCAGACGAATCGATTAATTCACAGGCTTTTGTTGGGATTCCGCTCCTGGGCGAGGTTGCCCGGTCCCAACAGAGCAACCGAGGCGGGGGGGGGGGGGGGGGGGGGGGAGTCCAGCATCAGAGATTGGGAGTGCTCCTTTTATAGATTCAGGGCATGGGGGTTAAAGGTTGAGGCGGGTCTGATCCTCATTGGTTGACCTTTAGGCACCGGCAGGGACCTTGACAAGGACTTTTCTTCCCCTCAAGTACAGGTAGGGACTTCTCCATTCCCAGAAGTGTAGGCCTTCCTTCCATGCGGATCCCAAAAGCTACCACTGTTCACCTGTAAAACTAGGGAAAATTAAAAACAAAACTGTTTAAATCCACTGGACGGGGCCTACGCACATGAAGAAGCATCTTTCTTTCTTTTTTTTTTTTTTTTAAGATTTATTTATTTATTTGAAAGGCACAGTTACAGAGAGGCAGAGCCAGAGGCAGAGGGGAGTATTCCATCCGCTGGTCCACTCCCCAAAAGGCAGCCATGGCTGGAGCTGTGCCGATCTAAGCCAGGAGCCAGAAGTTTCTTCCGGGTCTCCCACGTGGATTCAGGGGCCCACGAACTTGGGCCATCCTCCACTGCTTTTCCAGGCCATAGCATAGAGCTAGATCTGAAGTGGAACAGCTGGGTCTCAAACCAGTGCCCAAATGAGATGCCAGCACTGCAGGCAGCGGCTTTACCCATTATTCCACAGTGACGGCTCCAATTTTTTTTTTTTTTTAAGATGTATTTATTTGAAAGGTAGTTACAGAGAGGGAGAAGCAGAGGCAGAGAGAGGGAGATCTTCCATCTGCTAGCTCATTCCCCAAATGGCTGCGACGGCCAGAGCTGGGCCAGACCAAAGCCAGGAGCCAGACTTTATTCAGGTCTCTTACTTGGGTGCAGGGGCCCAAGCACTTGGGCCATCTTCTGCTGCTTTCCCAGGCACATTGGCAGGGAGCTGGATTGGAAGTGGAGCAGCCAGGACTCAATCTGGTGCCCATATGGGATGCTGGTGCCACAGGTGGTATCATTTTTTTTCCCCCTTCTTAGAGATTCATTTATTTATTTGAAAGGCAGATTTACAGAGAGGCAGAGGGAGAGAGACAGAGGAAGAAATCTTCCATCTGCTGGTTCATCTCCAAATGGCTGCCATGGCCAGGGCTGGGTTGGTTTGAAACCAGAAGCCAGGAACTTCTTCCAGGTCTCCCACATGGATGCAGGGGCCCAAGGGCTTGGACCATCTTTGCTTTCTCAGATACATTAGCAGAAAGCTGGATTCGGAGTGGAGCAGCTAGGACTTGAACCACTGCCCATATGGAGTATTGGTACTGCAGACAGCATCTTTTTTTTTTTTTTTTTAATGATTTTTTAATTTATTTGAAAGGGACAGTTATGGAGAGGCAGAGGCAGGGAGGGGAGAGAAGTCTTCCATCTGCTGGTTCACTCCCCATTTGGCCACAATGGCTGGAGCTGGGCTGATCTGAAGCCAGGATCCAGGAGTTTCTTCTGGGTCTCCCACACAGGTACAGGGGCCCAAGGACTTGGACCATCTTGGATTGGAAGTGGAGCAACTGGGACTTGAACTGGCGCCCATATGGGATGGGCCACTGCAGGTGGCAGCTTTACCGGCTATGTTACAGTACAGGCCCCAAGAAACATCTTTTCAAGAAACACTAAGAGTGTGGGCATTGTGGTGCAGCAGGTTAAACTGCTTATGACACCCACATTCCATATCTGAGTCCTGGCTGCTCCACTTCCCATCCAACTTCCTGTTAATGAGCCTGGGAAGGTAGCAGAAGATGCCCCAAATCCTTGGTCCCTACCACTCATGGGAGACCTGGATGGGAGTTTCTGGACTGGCTTGTCAAATAGACAAACTTTGTATTTTAAATAAATAAAACTTAAAATTCGGAAAGAAAGGCCAGAGGCTACAGTAGGTGAACCAAGACCACTCTCCTTCGCCAGCTCGGTGAGGTGGAGATTCCACTCCGGACTGCCACAACCCATCACGCAGGGCCCCCGACCCCCACCTCTCCGTCAGTGGGCTTTCTTCCCAGGAGAGGCAGGATTTCAGCATTTCTCATCTCACCCAGAGCTGCTTGTTGCTGAGGTTAAGCCTTGGGTGAGTACAGCTGAAAGATGGGCTCCTTTCTTCTACCCAGAATCTGTTACAAAACAGGGCTATACTTTTTTTTTTTTTTTTCTGAATGCTTATTTATTTATTTCCATCTATTTGAAAAGCAGAGTGCAGAGACAGAGAGCTCTTCCATCTGCTGCTTCACTCCCCAAATGCCTGCAGCAGCCAGCTAGGACTGGGCCAGGCTGAGCCAGGGAGCCTGGAACTTCATCTGGGTCTCTCACGTGGGTGGCAGGGGCCCAAGCACTTGAGCCATTATCTGTTGCATTAGCAGGAGGGATTGGAAGCGCAGTAGCTGGGAATTGAACCAAGCACCCAATATGGATGCCTCCTCCCTGCACCTTAATACCCACCTCTTTTTTTTTTTTTTTTTAAGCGTTGTTTATTTATTTATTTGAAAGAAAGAAAAGAGTAGGAGAAGGGAAGGAGGCAGGGAAGGAGGAGGGAGGGAGACAGATTTTCCATCACCGGTTCACTCTCTAAATACCCATAACAGCCAGGGCTGAGCCAGGCTGAAGCCGGGAGCCAGAAACTCCATCCAGGTTTCCCACATGAGTGGCAGGAACCAAAGTACTTGGCCCATCATCTCTTATCTCAGAGGATGCACATTTTCAGAAAGCTGGATTGGGAGCAAAGTAGCTGGGGCTCCAATGAGGCACTCGGATGTGGGCCCCCTGAGTGGTGATTTAACCCTTTGTGCCACAACACCACTCATGGCATACTGAGATTATTGGGGTCCCAGCTTCTCGCTCTTTTTTTTTTTTTAAATGATGTATTTATTTTTTATTTGAAAGTCAGAGCAAGAGAGAGGGAGAGAGAGATATCTTCCATCTGTTGGTTCATTCTCCAAATGCCCACAACAACCAAGGCAGGGCTAGTCAAGAGCCCAGACTCTACCCAGGTCTTTATTGTGGGTGTCGGGGACTGAAACACTTGTGCTGTCTCCTAAACTTTTCCAAAGAAAGTAACTTTATCTGCATCACAATTTGGGGAGTTTCCTGTCTAAGGACACTGATGAGAACTGCAGAGATTTTGGTGAGAGGCAGTTGGAAGATTTGTGGATTTGATGACGATGCAGCCTAGACTGTAGGTCACCCAGCAAGCAGGAAAGAAACGGGGAGCTTGCCCGCTGGGAGGAGCCCTTCTGGGGCCAGGACGAAGATCAGCTGTTGACCTCAGAAACAACTTCCTCAGAAAACGGCCCCAAATGACTGGATTAATCAATCCACAGAGCAAGCTATACCGCAGGGAATTGCTGAAAACAACAGGACAGGGGCTGTCTGTGGTGCAGATGAAGCTACAGCCCGTGACACCAGCATTCTGTATCAGAGTGTGAGTTCAAGTCCAGCTGCTCTGCCTCCAATCCAGCTCCCTGCTAACGTGCCTAGGAAGGCAATGGAAGATGACCCAAGGGCTTGGACCGCTGCCACCCACATGAAAGACTCAGTTGGAGTTCTAGGATACTGGTTTTGGCCTGGCCCAGCCCCAGCTGTTGTGGCCATTTGGGGAGTGAACCAGCAGGTGGAATATCTCTTTTTCTCTCTATCTCTTGATCTGTCACTCTGGTTTTCAAATAAGTAAATCAATCTTAAGAAAATAATAAGACAGTAAGTTTCTGTTAGTGGCGTTTAACAACTGAGTGTGGTCAAAAACTACCTATGCCACCATTGTCCCAGGGTGACTGTCTACTGAAAGCTGTACTTCCCTGACAAGCATCACGCCTTCACACTGTGTGTGCGAGTAGATTTTACTAGAATATTCTAGCCAGTCATTAAACAAATAAACCAGCAAAATAATAATAAGTCCTGAAGAGGGGGAGGGGACTAGTGCGTAGAGCTGCTACAATATACCATCTACAACATCCAGTTTCTGGCAAAAAAATTAAGGGATGTGCAAAGAAGCAGGAAAGTATGACCTGGAAACAGATCTGACACCAGAAAACTGCTAGTGAGAGCAACCAGAGACTAGACTTAAGAAAAGACTATGTTTCTTGAAAGATTTAATTAATTTATTTAAAAGGCAAAGAGACTGAGAAAGAGAGTGGAAGAGACAGAGATCATCCATCCTCTGATTCACTCCCTGGGGCAGGCCACAGTGAGAGGCAGAAATTTTATCCTGGCCTCCCTCCCACGTGGGTGGGAATGGCCCAAGTGGGTGGTGGTACTTGGGCCATCTACTACTGCCTTCCTAGGCACATTAGCAGGGAGCTGAATTGGCAACAGAGTACCCAGGACTCAAATTGGCACTTGATAAGGGAATGCCAGCATTTTAAGGAGTGACTTAACCTGCTGTTCTATAATGCCAGCCCCCTGAAAAAGGCTTTGTACTCACCAGTGTAAAGTTGTTTACAGAGCTGAAGGAAAGCAAAATGATAGAGGAGTAAGGAAGGTGTTTGACACTGTTGTTTCAGCTAGAGAATGTCAATAAGGAGATAGGAATTATTAAAAAATGAAAATTATGTTGTTGAAAGTATAATAATGGAAATAAAAATTCACTAGAGGGGCAGGTGTTGTGGTATTGTGCGTTAAGCCATTGTTTGTTTTGATGGCCTTCTTTTATTGGGATGCTGATTAGAGTCCTAGCTATTCTGCTTCCAATCAGGCCTCCTGCTAATGCACTTGACACAAGTACTTGGGTTCCTTCCACCCAAGTGGGAGACCTGGATGGAGCTGTGGGCTCCTGGTTTCAGCCTGGCCCAGTCCTGGCTGTTGCAGGCATTTGGGGAGTGAACCAGTGGATGGAAGATTTTTTTGTCTGTCTGCCTGTCTGCTTTCTCTCTCACTTTGTCTTTTAAATATATAAACAAAATTTTTAAAAAATTCATAAAAGAATTAAATAGTAAAGAATTAGTAAAGTTGAAAATAGATTGATAGAGATTATACAAGCTGAAGAATAGAAAGGACCAAAAAAAAAAAAAAAAATGAATGCGGTCATTAAGCATACCACCATGTACACAGTGAGAGTCCCAGAGGGGAGGTGGGAAAAAGGAGTGAAGAAAAATATTTGAACAAATAATTAGTGAAACTTTCCCCAGATTATTGAAAAGTGATAACCTACACCTTCAGAAAGCTCAGTGAACTTCAAGGAGGCAACTTACAAAGAGATCCACAGAAAGCCACAGCATGGTAAAATTCCCAATGTCAAAGAAGAAAATATTGAAAGCGTACAGGGAAAAAAGACTCATCACTTACAAGGGAGCTCCAATAAGATTAACAGCAGATTTCTCAACCAGAACTGGAGCCCTGAGGCAGTGGGATAACACATTGAAATTACTCAAAGATGAGGTAGATGTTCCGCCCAGCGGTTAGGACCCTGCTTGGGGGCCCGTGCTGTGGTGTAGTGGGTAAAGCTGCCTGCAGTGCTGGCATCCCATATGGGTGTCAGTTCGAGTCCCGGCTGCTCCACTTCCGATCCAACTCTCTGCTATGACCTGGGAAAGCAGTAGAAGATGGCCCAAGTCCTTGACTCCCTGCATCCGTGTGGGAGACCTGGAAGAGGCTCCTGGCTTCGGATCAGTGGCCAATTGAGGGGGGTGAACCAGTAGATGGAAGACCTCTCTCTCTCCCTCTCTGCCTCTCCTTCTCTCTGTGTAACTCTGATTTGCAAATAAATAATAAATCTTTTTAAAATGAAAGACCCTGCTTGGGCCAAATGCCTGGATCCCATATCAGATTCCATACTTTGCTTCTGATTCCAACTTATTGCTAATGAGCACCCTGGGGAGGCAGCAGGTACTTGGATCCCTGCCACATACCTGAGAGATCCAGGTTGAGTTCTGAGTCACTGACTTCAGCCTGGCCCCACTCTGGCTGTTGCTGGCAGAAAGCTCTCTCGCTCTCTCTCTCTTTCTCTCTCTCTCTCTCTCTGCCTTTCAAAAAAACCACACAGCTGACATAATATGTAATGGCAAAAGTCTGCATGCTTATCCTCTGAGATCAGGAAAAAGTCAAGGATGTCCAGTCTCACCTTTGTTTAGGTTTTTAAAATTTATTTATTTGAAAGAGTTAGAGAGAGAGGAGAGACAGTGAGCAACAAATCTTCCATCTACTGGTTCACTCCCAAATGGCTGCCATGACCAGGGTTGGGCCAGGCCAAAGCCAGGAGCCAGGAGCTTCTTCCTGGTCTCCCAAGTGGGTGCAGGGTCCCAAGAACTTGGGCCATCCTCTGCTGCTTTCCCAGGTGCATTAGCGGGGAGCAGGATTGTAAGAGGAGCAACAGGGACTCAAACTGGCACCCATATGGGATGCTGACGCTCAGACAGTGGCTTAACCTACTGTGCTGGCCCCAACTCACCATTTTTTTTTTTTTTTTTAATTTGAGTGGCAGAGACAGAGAAAAGCTCCTATTTGCTTATTCCCTTAATGCTTGCCAGACCAAAGCAGTAATCACAAACTCAATCTAGATCTCTTATGTGGGGGTCAGGAGCCAGAGCCAAGTCATCAAACCCAGGCATTCCAATATGAGATATTGTGGCACAGCACCTTCCCCTGAATGAATACTTTAAATGGTTAAATTTTAAAGTATGTGAATTACATGTCAATAAATTTGTTTATAAAAAACAAATTTAGGAGCTGGCGCTGTGGCTTAGTAGGTAGCCAGCTTCCCATATAGGCACCAGTTCCAATCCCAGCTGCTCCACTTCTGATCCAGCTCTCTGCTAACACACCTTGGGAAAGCAGTGGAAAATGGCCCAAGTGCTTGGGTCCCCATACCTATGTGGGAGACCCAGAAGAAGCTCTGGGCTCCTGGCTTCAGCCCAGAAAACTCCAGCCATTGCGGCCACTTAGGGATTGAATAAGCAGTTAGAGGACCTCTCTTTTCTGTGTGTTTCTCTGTAATTCTGCCTTTCAAATAAATAGTAAATAAATAAATCTTTAGGGCCGGCGCCGCGGCTCAATAGGCTAATCCTCCGCCTAGCGGCGCCGGCACACCGGGTTCTAGTCCCGGTCGGGGCGCCGGATTCTGTCCCGGTTGCCCCTCTTCCAGGCCAGCCCTCTGCTGTGGCCAGGGAGTGCAGTGGAGGATGGCCCAGGTGCTTGGGCCCTGCACCCCATGGGAGACCAGGAAAAGCACCTGGCTCCTGGCTCCTGCCACCGGATCAGCGCGGTGCGCCGGCCGCAGCGCGCTGGCCGCGGCGGCCATTGGAGGGTGAACCAACGGCAAAGGAAGACCTTTCTCTCTGTCTCTCTCTCTCTGTCCACTCTGCCTGTCAAAAAAAAAAAAAAAAAAAAAAATCTTTAAAAAAATAATTGGCAAATTACATTAATCCTGTGGGCCATAGTTTGCGGACCTCTGACCTAAGTTACTACTTCATGAATTATGTGAGTGAGAAAGACTACCTTGTAGGAAAAAAAGGAACTTGTATGACATTGATTTCTTCAGCTATAATTTTCCCAGGAAAAAAAATTCCTTTATTCTCTTCTTGAAATGAACCTCATATCCAAAGTTGATATTAGTTAGAGCAGGGTTTCTTATTGGACACTATTGACATATTGTCATGGAAACGTGCATTGTCTCTCATCAGGGTCTCAAGCCTCTACCCACTTACTGAGTAGCACTCTATCTGGACCCAGTTCTTGAGACAATTGACAATCAGGTGTCCTTGGCGGGGGTGGGGGTGGGGGGGTGGGGAATGCTCCTCCCCTCCCTGCCCCACCCCATTAGTAATCTGAAGAAGGAGATAATACCAGTGATATTCAGAGAGGCAGAATGATACAGTACAGAATGTATCACATTAATATGCACGTAGATGATGGGGATCTTGGTAAATTGTGGATATGATTCAATAGTTCTGCAGTAGTACTTGAGAATCCTGCATTTCTTTTCTTTTAAGATTTATTTTATTAATTTGAAAGGCAGAGAGAGAGGGAGAGACAGAGAGAGAAAGAGAATGAGAGATCTTCCATCTGCTGGTTCATTCCCCAGATGGCAGGGTCTTCCACGTGGGTGGCAGAGGTCCAATGTCGCTGTGTAAAATTTGTTTACTCCTTCTCAGTGCCATGTTGTGGGAGCCGGGCCCTGCTTCCCACAGTCCAACACTTGTTCTTTCCCACTGCTTTCCCAGGTGCACCAGTAGGGGGCTAGAGAGAAAGCAGAGCAGCCAGGACTCAAACTGGCACTTCGATATGGATGCCAGCATTGCAGGCAGCTTAACCTGTGCCACAATGCTGGCCCCAAGAATTCTGTATATTTTTTTAGATTTTATTTATTTGGAAGTCAGAGTTCACAGAGAGAGGAGAAGCAGAGGCAGAGAGAGGGAGAGACAGAGGGGTCTTCCATCCGCTGGTTCACTCCCCAGTTGGCTGCAATGGCCGGAGCTGTGCTGATCCGAAGCCAGGAGCCAGGAGCTTCTTCTGGGTCTCCCACGCGCAGGGGCCCAAGGACTTGGGCCATCTTCTGCTGCTTCCCAGGCCACAGCAGAGAGCTGGATCGGAAGAGGAGCAGCCAGGACTAGAACCGGCGCCCATATGGGATGCCGGCGCTTCAGGCCAGGGCGTTAACCCACTGAGCCACAGCGCTGGCCCCGCATTCTGTATTTCTACTGAACTTTTAGGTGATGCCAATGCTGCTGGTCCAGGGACCACACTTTGAGTAGCAGAGCAGTAGTAGAAAATGCCAGGGCTTTGAAATCAGACATGGGCTTGAACTTTAGACAAACTACTTCTAACATGGATAAGACACTGAAGTAGTCTGGATCTGTTTCCACATCAGCAAAAAGGTACTAATTCTACTGACCCTTCACAGCTGTTAGCAGGATGTGTGGAATGCATAAATCCTGGCAGAGAGGGAGAGACAGAAGGCACTGGGGTGGGTGTTTTTGCTAAGATACCACTTGGAGCCGGCGCCGCGGCTCACTAGGCTAATCCTCCGCCTAGCGGCGCCGGCACACCGGGTTCTAGTCCCGGTCGGGGCACCGGATTCTGTCCCGGTTGCCCCTCTTCCAGGCCAGCCCTCTGCTGTGGCCAGGGAGTGCAGTGGAGGATGGCCCAGGTGCTTGGGCCCTGCACCCCATGGGAGACCAGGAAAAGCACCTGGCTCCTGGCTGCTGCCATCGGATCAGTGCGGTGCGCCGGCCGCAGCGCGCCGGCCGCGGCGGCCATTGGAGGGTGAACCAACGGCAAAGGAAGACCTTTCTCTCTGTCTCTCTCCTCACTGTCCACTCTGCCTGTCCAAAAAAAAAAAAAAGATACCACTTGGGACGCCTGCCTAGTTTGAGTCCTAGCTCTGCTTCCACTCCAGCTTCCTGCTAATTGCACTCCAGAAGTTGGCAGGTGTCAGTACTTGGGTCCTAGCCACTCACATGGGAGACCTGGATTGAGTTCCTAGCTTCTGACTTTGGCTTGGCCCAGCCCCAGCTGTTCTAGGTATTTGGGAAGTGAACCAGAGGATGGAAAAATCTGTGTGTGTGTGTGTGTGTGTCTTTGCCTTTCCAAAAAAATAGAAAATAAAATTCTTTTAAAGAAGAAATAGAAGGGGCTGTAATTGGCATAATGTAGAAGTCTTGGGTCACCGTGGGCACTGCCCTGTTGCGATTAGTCACGTCACTACATCTCACTGACTCTTAAATGCCAGGCAAACTGTCTGCTTGAAAATGATACTGGAATATTCTGTTAAAGTATTAGTAGTTTGATTTATGATGATAGAGCTCAGAGAAGCGATTAGTCTTACTCTCCTGCCCTATTTTTATGTTTATGTTGTACATGAACTGAGCAAGGTGCTGGTGCCGGGAGATGGTGGATGCATTTTGTAAAAAAAGAAGAGAGATGGTACTTGTGGAATTCCTGGCGTTATTGAGGTCAGATGTTGGTGGCTTTCCAAGAACCAGTGGTAGTTAACATATGAGTCACGTTACCTGATGCTAATCAGTTCAGACTTTTCACTGCAGAGGTGCGGGGAGGGGAGACTTCCTTGCACTCTGCTGCATTGCACAATTGGCCTGATACTTTGGAAGATTTTTCCACTTGAAAGAGTTGATATTTGTCATTTTGAAAAAGTGGGTGCTGAATGTAATTTGCCAGGAGGCTAAATGGTTATGTTATTTCTTATCTGGGCTGGAATTTTACTCTAATAATTCAATCTATCAGTAAGGAGAGCCATATATGAAAAATTTCTTAAAATTGAGTTGTGAGAGATTCTAATACCATCTTATGTTGGAAGCAAAGCCACCTTCTGCTGGTTGACCTCCAACATATTTTCCCTCATCCCCCTGGGATTAGGATTGGATTGAATGCCCACATCATGGATCATGCCAACATTCGATGAGTGGACGTAAGTTGTCCATAACAAAAGGAATTTTCACAAGGGGAAAACAGACAGCAGCTCCAGTGTTTTCAATAAGATCTTCAGTCTTTACTGTCCTGGGCAAATGGTCTCATTCTAAGGTGTAAATTCAAGGAGGGCAGTGTGATTATTTCATTAGTTTTTGTAGTAATAATATTCTGTCTAGGCATCCTGAAAAACTTTTATTTTTATTTCAAAAAAATGCTGTCGTCTCCCTTTTTACCACAGGGCTCCCCCATGAAGGTTAAGCTGTGCTGATGGCTGCACGGGTCCCCTGGCTCAAGTCTAGTTCTTGGACGGGCGGGAGTGAAGGAGGAGTGGCTGTATGCTAGTGAAGGGGTGTGAACAGGAAGCAGGGTGTGTGCTGGCCAGTGCTACCCTCCGTTGGACCCCACTGCTGCTCTTTTGTGGGGAGAAAGGTAGAGAATTGCAGTGACTGCCTGGTACTGTGCTAAATGCACAACAGGGACTTTAAATGCACAGTAGGGATCTGTTCATCCAAGAGGTGTGAGCTTGGACTTGGGAAGCTGGTCTCTCACTCTGCCTCTGGTGAGCTCAGCAACCTTAGACAAGTTCCTTAACCCCCACATGCCTCCGTTTCCTCCTCTGTAGCGTGGGGATTGCGATAGTCCTTCTCACATGGAGTTGTTGTGGGATTAAAGTTGGGTTGTCACTGGCGTAGTGCTTAGAATAGGACCTGGCACAAGGTGGTGCCGCGTAAGGGTTGTTAGAGAGCTGCTCAGCATTTCCTGCCCTCTCGCAGCCTGTCCGAGCTTGCTCGAATGCCCTCCCTGGTCTGGGCCTGTTTGGTTGCTCTCTCTTGGAAGTGCCCAGCTCTCTTCACACGCTGTGCCTTCACAGAGACTTCCCTTTGCCTGCCATGCCCACATTGTCCCCCGGCACAGAGGTACTTACTCTTCTGCGCTCTGCTCAGAGGCTTCCTCCTCTGTGCCAAAGTCCCCACACGGCTGCTGGGTGGTGGGGCTGCAAGCCCAAGGGTATCCATCTTCCAGGTGAAACCTTTGTCCATTTGTGCTATCCTATCTAAAGTAGAAAAAGGAGAGAAAGGATTAACTTGTGTTTGCTTAACAGGAAAAAGAAAGAAATGCGAGCTCTTTCATCCGATGGTTCACTCCCCAACTGGCTGTAATGGCCGGAGCTGCGCCGATCTGAAGCCAGGCGCCAGGAGCTTCTTCCAGGGCTCCTGCATGGGTGCAGGGGCCCAAGTCCTTGGGCCATCTTCTACTGTTTCCCAGGCCACAGCAGAGAGCTGGATCGGAAGAGGAGCAGCCGGGACTAGAACCGGCACCCATATGGGATGCCTGCGCTTCAGGCCAGGGTGTTAACCCGCTATGCCACAGCGCTGGCCCCATGGACGCTGTTTCAAGTCCTGGCTGCCCCTCTTCTGATCCAGCTCTCTGCTAATGGCCTGGGAAAGCAGTAGAGGAAGACCCAAGCTATTTGTGATGCTGTTTTATTTATTGCATTTGGTATAAGATACCTTCTGAAAGTCATTTTGTGAACTTGTGAGTAGATTAAATTTTTTTTTTTTTTTTTTTGGACAGGCAGAGTGGACAGTGAGAGAGAGAGAGAGACGGAGAGAAAGGTCTTCCTTTGCCCTTGGTTCACCCTCTAATGGCCACCGCGGCCGGCGCACCGCGCTGATCCGAAGGCAGGAGCCAGGTGCTTCTCCTGGTCTCCCATGGGGTGCAGGGCCCAAGCACTTGGGCCATCCTCCACTGCACTCCCGGGCCACAGCAGAGAGCTGGCCTGGAAGAGGGGCAACTGGGACAGAATCCGGTGCCCCGACCGGGACTAGAACCTGGTGTGCCGGCGCCGCAAGGCGGAGGATTAGACTAGTGAGCCGCGGCGCTGGCACACGGGGTTCTAGTCCCGGTTGGGGCACCGGATTCTGTCCCGGTTGCCCCTCTTCCAGGCCAGCTCTCTGCTGTGGCCAGGGAGTACAGTGGAGGATGGCCCAAGTGCTTGGGCCCTGCACCCCATGGGAGACCAGGAGAAGCACCTGGCTGCTGCCTTCGGATCAGCGCGGTGGGTTGGCCGCAGCGCGCTGGCCGCGGCGGCCATTGGAGGGTGAACCAAGGGCAAAGGAAGACCTTTCTCTCTGTCTCTCTCTCTCACTGTCCACTCTGCCTGTCCAAAAAAAAAAAAAAAAAAAAAAAAAAAAAAATTGCTGGGCGGGTGACTCAAGTTACAACCCCTGATGCGTTGCTTCTGTGCCTAGTTTGTCTTTTAGATTCACACGGGCTTTTTCCATAAGTGAATCTTTTTTTTTTTACTTCCCTAGGATTTACTTGGAATTCAGTGCCTTTGGCCTAAAATGAAGCTCATTTTGCAGCAGTTTTTTCTAGTTGCATACTTAACATGCTTTGTGGTCAGAGTGGTCTCACTGTGTTCAACCTGTATTATAATATTTGGGGTATCCAGAGCAGGCATTTGGCGCAGAGGTTCAGAGACACTTGGGAAGCTCATAGGGCATATCAGAACACCCGGGTTGAGTCTCAGCTATGCTTCTGGTTCCAGCTTCCTCCTAGTACAGACCCTGGAAGGCAGCAGGTGGGGGCTGAAGTAGTTGCTTTCCTGCAACCCGCCTGGGAGACCCAGACTGAATTTTGGGCCCCTGGCTTCAACGTAGCCCAGGTCAGCCATTGTGGGTATTTGGGGAGTGAACTGGTGGATGGAAGAGCTCTCTGTGTTCTTCTGCCTCTGTCTCAGCTGAATAACAATGAAAATATTTGCTGTGTCTATAATATTTGCCTGGCAATTGGTTAATAGCTCTTCTGAGACTTTTCAGGTACTTTGAAAAAGTAGTTACTGTATCTGTTCAAAACTGTTTTAAAGTCTACCTCCTCCTGGAGCAACCTGTGGTTTTTTTTTTTTTTTTTTTTTTGGCTTGTTTATCTTTTTTTAAAGATTTAAAAAATTTTTTTATTTGAGAGGTAGAGTTACAGACAGAGGAGAGAGAGAGAGAGAGAGAGAGAGAGAGAGAGGGAGGTCTTCCATCCGCTTGCTGGTTCACTCCCCAAATGGCCAGAGCTGAGCTGATCTGAAGCCAGGAGCTAGGAGCTTCTTCCGGATCTCCCATGCAGGTGCAGGGGCCCAAGGACTTGGGTCTTCCTCTACTGCTTTCCCAGGCCATTAGCAGAGAGCTGGATCAGAAGAGGAGCAGCCAGGACTTGAAACAGCGTCCATGGGGCCAGCGCTGTGGCATAGCGGGTTAACACCCTGGCCTGAAGCGCAGGCATCCCATATGGGTGCTGGTTCTAGTCCCGGCTGCTCCTCTTCCGATCCAGCTCTCTGCTGTGGCCTGGGAAAGCAGTGGAAGATGGCCCAAGGACTTGGGCCCCTGCACCCATGCAGGAGACCTGAAAGAAGCTCCTGGCGCCTGGCTTCAGATCAGCGCAGCTCCGGCCGTTGCGGCCAATTGGGGAGTGAACCATCGGATGGAAGATCTCTCTCTCTCTGCTTCTCCTCTCTCTGTGTAACTCTGACTTTCAAATAAATAAATAAATCTTAAAAAAAAAAAAAAAAAAAAGAGGCCGGCGCCGCGGCTCACTAGGCTAATCCTCCGCCTAGCGGCGCCGGCACACCAGGTTCTAGTCCCGGTCGGGGCGCCGGATTCTGTCCCGGTTGCCCCTCTTCCAGGCCAGCCCTCTGCTGTGGCCAGGGAGTGCAGTGGAGGATGGCCCAGGTGCTTGGGCCCTGCACCCCATGGGAGACCAGGAAAAGCACCTGGCTCCTGGCTCCTGCCATCGGATCAGCGCGGTGCGCCGGCTGCAGCGCGCCGGCCGCGGCGGCCATTGGAGGGTGAACCAACGGCAAAAGGAAGACCTTTCTCTCTGTCTCTCTCTCTCACTGTCCACTCTGCCTGTCAAAAAAAAAAAAAAAAAAAAAAGAAAGAAAGAAAGAAAGAAAGAAAGAAAGAAAGAAAGAGCGTCCATATGGAATTCTGGCACTGCAGGTGGAGGCTTAGCCCACTGTGCCACAGTGCAGGCCTCTTGTTTTATCTTTTATATTTTCATTATATTTGAAAAGCAGAGTGCAAGACATCTTCCATCTGCTTGTCCACTCTCCAAATGTCTGCATCAGCCAGGGCCAGGCCAGGCCAATGCCAGAAAGAAGCCAGAGTTCAATCTGGGTCTCCCCTGTGCATGGCAAGGACCTAAGTACTAAGTATAGGACCTAAGTACTAAGTACAGGACCTAAGTACTAATTGCAGGAAGCTGGAGCAGAAGCGGAGCTGGGACTCAAACCAGGCACACAGATATGGGATGCAGAGTCCTAAGCAGCAACCTAACGGCTGCACCAAATGCCTGCCCCACAGCCCCTATTTAAGGAATCCGAACCTACAAAGGGAATGTCTCAGCTTTCCAGGTGCTTAGTCTAGTAGAGAAATAGGACACACATGAAAAGGTAACTCAGGAACACATGTGAGAGGGCTTCAAAAAGTTCATGGAAGGGCTGGTGCTGTGGCGTGGCAGGTTGAGCTGTGGCCTGCAGCGCTGGCATCCTCTGGGTGCGGTGCCAGTTCAAGTCCCTGTTGCTCTACTTCCCATCCAGCTCTCTGCTATGGCCTGGGAAAGCAGTTGAAGATGGCCCAAGTTCTTGGGTCCCTGCACCCGCATGGGAGACCTGGAGGAAGCTCCTGGCTCCTGGCTTTGGCCTGGCCTAGCCTAGCCCCGGTCCTTGTGGCCATTTGGGAGTGAACCAGCAGATGGAAAATCTCTCTCTCTCTCTTTCTGTGTAACTCTGCCTTTCAAATAAATAAATCTTTTAAAAAAGAGTTCATAGAAAATGCATGTTATCTTTTAATTCCATTTTCCCTGAACTTTTGGAAGCCTCCCTCATGCATCAAACCAGAGTGTGTTACTGTTTGGAGGGAAGGAGGCAACTCCGTGCAGTGGGCTGAGCAGTGGGCTTGGCTCCAACAGTGGCTGTGGATGGGAGGAAGAAGGGGAGGTGTGTTTGAACTGGGGGGTTCAGGCCGGTGCTGCGGCTCACTTGGCTAATCCTCTGCCTGCAGCACCGGCACACCCGGTTCTAGTCCCGGTTGGGGTGCCGGATTCTGTCCCGGTTGCTCTTCTTCCAGGCCAGCTCTCTGCTGTGGCCCGGGAGTGCAGTGGAGGATGGCCCAAGTGCTTGGGCCCTGCACCCACATTGGAGACCAGGAGGAAGCACCTGGCTCCTGGCTTCGGATCAGCACAGCGTGCCTGCCGTAGCAGCCATTTGAGGGGGTGAACTAACGGCAAAGGAAGACCTTTCTCTCTGTCTCTCTCTCTGTCTAACTCTGCCTGTCAAAAAACAACAACAACAAAAAAAGCCTGGGGGGTTCAGACCAAATGGTGGAGGCAGGAGGCAGGTTATGGAGCTGGTATTCACTAGATGCAGTTGGGAGCGTGTGAAAAAAAATTTTTTTTTTTTTTTTTAATTTTAAGAAGTAGAGGTTGGGGGAGATGTCTCCCATTCTCTGGTTCATCCCCTAACTGCCCACAACAGCCAGGCTGGTTCAGCCTAAAGCCAGGAGCCAGTAACTGTATCTAGATCTTTCCTGTGGGTGACAGGGACCCAAGTGCTCCTGCCATCACCTCCTGCCTCCCAGGCGCTTTAGCAGAAAGCTGGATCGGAAGCAGAGGCAAGACTCTAACCCAACCACTGCGATATGGGATGTGCCACAGTGCTGGCCTCCTTTTTTAATTAATTTATTTTTATTTATTTGAAGGGCAGAGAGACAGAGATATAGAGAGTCCATGAAATTTTATTTATTTATTTTTTGACAGGCAGAGTTAGACAGAGAGAAAGGTCTTCCTTCCCTTAGTTCACCCCCCAAATGGCTGCTACGGCTGGCGCGCTGCGCCAATCCAAAGCCAGCTGCTTCCTCCCGGTTCTCCATGCGGGTGCTGGGCCAAAGCACTTGGGCCATCCTCCACTGCCTTCCCGGGCTGCAGCAGAGAGCTGGACTGGAAGAGGAGCAACCAGGACAGAATCCAGTGCACCAACCGGGACTGGAACCCAGAGTGCCAGCGCCGCAGGCGGAGGATTAGTCTAGTGAGCTGTGGAGCCGGCCAGAGTCCATGAACTTTTGAAATTTCCTTACATTGTTTAAGGAATAGGAGCCAGAGTCCTTATAAGGGCTATGTTAGGCGAGGAAAAAGCCCTGCTGTTGCCACCTGCACCCCAGTGAACTTGGACTTCATTTTTATTTAAAATTAATTAATTTATTTGAAAGTCAGAGTTACACAGAGAGAGGAGAGGCAGAGAGAGAGAGAGAGAGAGAGAGGTCTCCCATCTGATGGTTCACTCCCCAGATGGCTGCAATGGCCGGAGTTGTGCCGATCCAAAGCCAGGAGCCAGGAGCTTCCTCCAGGTCTCCCACGTGGGTGCAGGGACCCAAAGACTTGGACCATCTTCAACTGCTTTCTCAGGCCATAGCAGCAGAGAGCTGGACAGGAAGTGGAGCAGCCGGTTCTCAAACTGGTACCCATTTGGGATGCCGGCACTTCAGGTCAGTGCATTAACCCACTGCACCACAGCGCCGGCCCCTGGACTTCACTTTCTAAAACACACTTGCTGCATCTGTAAAATGAGAAGACTAACAGTGTCTTCCTTTAGAGGCTGTTTTGAGGCATCAGTGGGATGGGACTTTTTAGGCACTCAGCCTGGTATTTGGCCAATAGTGAGCATTTGGTAAATATTATTAGCTTCTGAGGTTGTCATGGGTTGGGAGCATGGGAACCCCTGGAAGAGTTTCACGCTAGAGACACTGAATTTTCCCTAATCATCTCCTTATTTTTCTTTGGACCCTCTTCAGCTTATCTCTGTCTTTATAATTGTTGGCCCTCTGATGAGCTTGCTTTATGCCATATTCCAGTTGAAAGATCTTCCCTTTTGTATTGATCTCTATTTAGCTTGACGTCCACTGTGACAGCAGGATTCTTTGCAGACTTCTGCTGTACTTAATGCTGCATTCTTTTGTCCTCAATGTGTCATTTTGAAGTTTTTCTTTTCTCTTTGTTTTTGATGACTTCTCCAATTATTCATGCTGGTTTTTCATTCCTATCCAAGAACATTTTTGGTGCTCGTGTTAATTTTCTTTTCAGAAATTCAGGCATTTGAGGGTTTAAAAACCCAGAAATGAATTTTCTCAGAGTGGCTTAATCTTTGTAGCCAGCTGGTGATGCTTCCCTGGATTATTGCAGGGTGATGGGTTCTGTCCTCCTGTCTGTGCTTTGTCTAATTTAGATTCTAAATCCACATGTTTTAGGGCATTTTTAGCACGCAGAAAATTTATTATCAAACTAGTGCTGACTTCAGGAAAAAATCTTTAATCAAATCTTTAGCGTTATGCTAAGACCCAAGCTGCTTGTCCCAGTTTAGGAATCACATTGGCACCACTAGGTGGCGTCAAAGCACATAATTTCTAAAGACACTGGGGCCCTTCCCATACTTGATTATGTTTTTTAAATCTTTCCTCTTTTAATATTTTCTTTTCTTTTGTTTATTTTTTTATTTATTCAACAGGTAGAGTTATAGACAGTAAGAGACAGAGACAGAGAGAAAGGTCTTCCTTCTGTCGGTTCACTTCCCCAAATGGCTGCTACAGCCAGAGCTACACCAATCCGAAGCCAGGAGCCAGGTGCTTCCTCCTGGTCTCTCATGCGGGTACAGGGCCCAGGCACTTGGGCCATCCTCCACTGCCCTCCTGGGCCACAGCAGAGAGCTGGCCTGGAAGAGGAGCAACCGGGACTAGAACTTGACGCCCACATGGGATGCCAGCGCAACAGGTGGAAGATTAACCAAGTGAGCCACGGTGCCAACCCCTTAATATTTTCATTTTCCTTGAGAGGCAGAGAGAGAGAGACATTGACGGGTAGACATCTACTGGTTCACTCCCCAAATGACCACAACAGTTGGGGCTGGGCCAGACTGAAGCCAGGAGCCTAGAGCTCCATGTAAGTCTCCTACATGGGTGTCAGGACCCAGTTACTTAGGCCATCACTGCTGCCTCCCAGCATGTGCGTTAGCAGGAATCTGAAATGGGGAGCAAGCCAGGACTTGAACCCAGGCACTCTGATAGTGGTGGGATATGGATGTCCCAAGTGTATTTTTTTTTTTTTTTAAGATTTATTTATTTCAGAGGCATAGGAGAGGGAGAGAGAGAGAGAAAGAGAGAGAGAGAGAGAAGTATCCACTGGTTAATCCCCAAATGGCTACAATGGGCTGGGCAAGACCAAAGCTAGGAGCTTCATCCAGGTCTCCCACAGGGATGCAGGAGCCCAAACACTTGAGCCATCCTCCACTGCTTTCCCAGGCATATTAATATAGCAGGGAGCTGGATCAGAAGTGGAGCAGCTGGAACTTGAACTGGTGCCCAGATGGGATGCCGGCACTGCAGACAGTGGCTTAACCCCTTGTGCCACAGCACTGGCCTCCCAAGTGATGTCTTAACTGCTATAGCAGGTGCCCACTCCTCCAACACTTTGTAATTCCTGTTCCTCATTTTGCTTCTTTGTCAGATTAGAACTCAGCATTGGAAAATTCACAAAAACTTTGTTAATTATGTTGTTTATGACTTTCCCATCCACCGTGCCAAGTTTTAGTCTCCTAGTTTCAGTAATTCTGATAGTTTGACTTTCAGATAAAACTGAAGCCTAAGGTTATTACTAATCTTACCTGGATTGATCTTTGGTTTCCAGTTCACCAACCATGCATTTACCTACTATCCTGCCATTGATTTTGAGATTGTCAGACTCATAAATATGTTGAGAAAGTCTTCAGTCCACAGTAGTTCTCCTCTGTTTGCAGAAACTTATTACTAGTCCTCCCCACCCGGAGCTGTACCTTCCATGTTGTTCAAGTCCATGTCATCATCACTGCCACGACCGCAAAGACTTCATCAAAAGATCAAGGCAGAAACAGGAGCAGAATGTTAACGACTGCTTTCCAGGCCAGGGCCCGAGTTCTCCCCAAGCTGGTTTGCATGAATATATTATGATCCAGCTCTCTTGTTCTGGGAGCTACAGTTTTTACAGTATCCATGGTAGAAGTAACCGGCTGCATAATACTCAGTGTTGGGTTGTGTTGAATAGTCTGCCGGTTCTACCTGGTGATTAGGCATTTGAAATTTAGTCTCGTGTCTTATCTGCACTGATTTTACTATTGTTTCCTATTTGTAGTTCTCTGCAGAATTTGTATTCTCAGTATTTCAGACATTTCTAATTGTTGATAATTGCTGAATATCAACAACCTGGATGGTGTTAAAAAAAAAAAAAAACTTCTGTTTTTCAGTAGCATTCTAATTGCCATTTGTGTCACATAGGAGAGTTGTTACGTATCAGCTCTCAGTTATTTTGAGTAAGGAACATGATGGCAGTGCCCGAGTAATGGGACAGGCAGGTAGAGACTACACATACATTTAAATGGGGCCGTTTACCTTCCTGAAAGTGGCTGGAAAATACAGAACGGGATGATAAGGGAGTACCAGAAAAACTATTGCAGTGATGGAAACAGTACTGGTGGTTTATTCAAAACCATCTCCAGCGCTAGACTTAGAAAGTGGTCTGTTCGACCTGAAAGGCCGCTGGATGATTGCAAGAGCTGAGACCTGGAGAGGTTAAGTGACTCACCCAGCACAGCGGGGTTGGGTGTTTCACGGCTGTGTGGCAGAGCTGTGATTGCTGTCATGTTGGGAGCTGAATTCCAGAGAGAGATTGTCTTCTTTCTTTAGGGGGGCACTGCGTGGCTGTTGTAGCACCGTCATTGTATTGTTTCTTTTTGCTTTGTCATCTGTCAAGCGACTTTGAGAACGTGCATCTTCTTTATCCATCACTTCATAAAATAGAGGGAGGGAGAAACTGAGGCCCAGGTGAGCCGTGGCTTGTGTGGTGCATGCTGGGAGTCGGGGGCCCAGTCTAACGTGCCCCCCAGGTTCACTCTGCTCCCGTAACCGCTCTGCACTCCAGCAGGACAGATCTCAGGAACTGCAAACATGTCTTTCCCCCCTTAAAAAGCTGTAATAATTCATTCTGTTTTGAAAGACTTATGAGAACTTAAAAATCTCCATTTAGTGGCTTCCCAAGGTGCTATGATTTGTTTCTTACTAGTCTCTTTTGTTCTGTGGAAAATTTTTCTTCTTTAGTTCTTTGAGATTTAGATTTCCTTGCCAAGGTATTTTTAGAGAGGAAATCAGTATGTGTCACCAAAGGGGTAAAGTATATACCTTAAGGCCTAATTATGCAATTAGAGTTTTAATAAGGAGTGTCATAAATTCTGGCTTCATTGCAATCATTACTTAGAAGACTGTTCTACTCAGAAGCCTCATCCAGTCATCATCATTACCATTAGTGTCAGCAGCCAACCACAAGCGTTCATCGAGTGTCCATAGATTGTGTAACCCTTGCTGGGATTCTGGGAGACTTCAGGAGCTTGTGGGGGGCAGGCATTTAGCCTCGTGGTTAAGACACCAGTTGGGATGCTGACATCCCATAAAGAAGCTCCTGGGTTCAATTCCTAGCTCCTGCTTCCTGCCAGCGCAGACTGTGGAGGGCAGCAGTGAGGACTCAGTGTTTAGGTTCCTGCTGCTCAGGTGGGAGAACTGGATTGAGTTCTAGGCTCCTGGCTTTGACCAGGCCCAGACCTGGCTGGCCATTATAGGCATCTGGGGAGTGAACCAGCAGAGGGAAGCTGCATTGTTTGTCTCCCTGCCTCAGATGAATCAGTGAGTGTGTGTGTGTGTGTGTGTGTGTGTGTGTGTGTGTTAGCCCTTGCCTTCAAGGCATGTGTGATCTGCAGCACTGGAAGAAAGACAAGAAACTTAAGAAAGACACTTAATTTTCCTACACGTATAAAGTACATCCTGATTTGTACATGAGTTTGGAGGTTGAGGGGCAGTGATGAGATAAAGGGATGGATCATGGAAGGGTCTGGTATGAAACACTAGAGGCACGTATTGCTGCTGGCTTCGGGTGCTCAGCCTGGAGTCTAACAAGGCAGGATAATTGGTTGCAGGAGGGAGGAAGCGACTGGTGGAGAACCTTGAAACCAATCATTTAAATAGATTTGGTTTAATAACAGAGGTGATTGGAGGAGTGGGAGAAGAAAATTACTTGTTATGGTTGATTATGGCAGAACTGACAGGGCAAAAGATTGGAGTTTTGTTTTGTTTGTTTGTTTTCAAAGAGGACAGTGCCAGTTTGGGAGACCTTGCCCTGATTCAGATGAGGGGTGTAGGGTTTGGGAGTGGGGGAGCAGAGGAAGCGAATCTCTCTCTTCCTCTCTTTTTCCATGATCTTGGTTCTGCTAGAGGAGCCCCTTTCCCTCATGCTGAGAAATAATGGCTGAGTACAAGGTGGTGTGTCCTCTAATTGGGAACAGAAACGGCCGGATGGTTTTGCAGTTTAAGCTCATGAGACACAAGAGCCTGGTTTTGTGGTCACATCCTGAGTTGAGGTATACCTGTGTTGCTATGCTTTTGATCTTCTTTGAGTGATCAGAATAGATTTTAATGGACTTCATTACTCAATTTACTGCACTGCAGAATCATTGTTATACTTGGTTCTCTTGCATTTATCTGGTAAATTGAGGTTGTTGGCATCTTTTTTTTTTTTTTTTTCAAAGCAGGCAAATAAAAGCTGGTGTGTGAGTATCTTAAATTCTCAGGTCTTCTGTAAGTCTGTTCTCATAGGCTAGCTGGGACTGCCAAAATTGGTTATGGATAACCATGGAGTGGAAAACTCACAGTCACCCTGGATTTTCCATTTCTGAAACGACAGGAGACATGTGGCACATGTCCTGAGCTTGGTGAGGCACTGTTCCTTCTGTTGCTCTCTGTAAGGGAGTTAACCTTTCCACAATTTTTGTGGCAAATGCTAGGGCAGCTTGTGAGCTAATTAGAAGGAACCCTGATAAGTGAATACTGGCTTTGTCAGTTCTCCTTCATTTTCTGTGGCATAGACAGCCAAATAGCATTCCATGTGTGGCTGATAATTTAGTCCCCACTCCCCCCAGACCTCTGTGCAACTAACTGTCGCTCCTCAGCCTTGGTGATGAATGTTCTGTGTAAAGCCCACCTTACTCCGTGGGTTCTCCTTACGCTTTCATACGCAGCAGCCAAATTCCGTTCACTCTCTTCGAGAAACTTGTCCTCTAGCAGTGGCCTTTTCCCATCGTGTGGCTGCTCTCCTACTCACTCTGCACTGGGACATCTGCAAAGGCAAGGGGTTCCATTGCTGATGGCCGCATGGCACAGAGAACCAGGGGGGAAGCCATGTGAGGTTCTGCCGCAGCAACAAAGCAATGGCAGTTTTTGAGGGTGGAGGAGGGGTGCAGACCTGGCCCCTTGAGAGAAGGCTGTCACTAGATGTTACTCCTAATGCCTCCCCGGCTAATAGACCCCAATCAGCGCTGCAGGTGCTTGGTGCCAGTTGCTTCCTATAACAGAAAAGTGCTGCATTCCCTGTGTGCCTGCTGCGGAGGGTAAGTGCTTAGTGCTATTTACTTAAAACACTCTAGCTTGATAAATTACAAGCACTTCACTCTGGGTAAAGCTCATAAATTCAGCCCCTACCAAAAAAAAAAAAAATCACAAGCTGACAGCACTTAGTCCTGTTTATAAAGTTCATGCACATCTATCTTTGATACAGGCACAAGTATATATCCATGAAATAGCACCACGGCCCGGCGGAGTCCTGGCAGAGCACAGCCATGACTCCCTCCCGTTGGCCCCCACGCCCCAAGGGCACCTTGAGGAGGAGGCCTGCGGAGGGGGAGCGTCCAGCACTAAGGCCCAGGCCCCCCCCCCCCCCCCCCGATTTCCGTCTCCCTGCAAACCGCCTCCCTCATTCCCTGCACTTGTCTTTCCCATCTGTTTGCCCACTCCCCAGATCCCTCTGCTCTGCTAGGCTGCGGTGAAGCAGGGAGCAGTGGTGGACTGAGAACACTTCGGCTGGAAAAAGATGGCTTTTTAAACATTTATTTGAAAAATATCTGAGAAAGAGAGAGAGCACTCCCATCTGCTGGTTCATTCTCCCAAATGCCCCCAGTGGCCATGGGGCCAAAGCCTCGAGCCAGGGACTCAATCCTGGTCTCCTCTGTGGGTGGGAGGCAGCCGACCGCTTGAGCCATCGTTCCTGCCTCGCAGGTTCCGCGTTAGCAGGAAGCTGCATCAGGAGCTGGAGCCAGGTATCTGGTAGAGGTACTCTGATATGGGACGGGAGCATCTTGACCACTGGGTCAAATACCCACCTCAAGAGATGGGTTTAAATGAACATTTGTCAGAACCAGGAGCTGTTCTGTTTTTGGCAGCCTGTTCAGGAAAAGTTAGAAACCCCAACATAAAGACCTGTACGTAGTCTGAGCACAGGGCCTGAAAGATTTACGTGCCATCAGCTGTCAGAAAAGAAAATATTTTCACAAGAAAATAAACATGAGCTCATCTCGTTGGTCCAACTTCCCAGAGCCCCACAGGTGTTGTTACAGATGCATCACTGCTCAGAAGCAGAGAGCCAGCGACCCAGGTAGGCGCCTGGTTCCTAATCAGTTGTGGACAGGCAGAGTCGTCACACCCATCAGACCGAGGCTGCAGATTCTGCAGTGAACATTCAGTACTGCAGATAGGCTAATTATGCTGTTTGTCAGATACTAGAAAAAGTGCAAAGAACATTCCTTCACTCTGCAACAGCTTGGACTCAAGCTACAGACATGCTGTTCCCTCCGGCTGGCGTGACCTCCCTTCCGTCAGCCCCTTCACCACCCGGTGTCCACGACCCACCCGTGACAGCAGCCCCTTGGGAAGACCCTCACATCCCTCCTTTCCTGTCCCCCCAGGCCCGAGTTGGGTTCCCACAGCACCCTGTCCTGTTAGCACTTCCCAGGTCGTGTTTTTGTTATTCATTTATCTGTCTTCCCCGTCAGGCATAAACAGGGACAGTGTCTTGTCCTGAATTCATCATGTATCGCCTGTGCTGAGCACAATGACTAGGATGTGGTGGGTGCTCAGTAAATGTTTGTCAAGTGGGTGATCGTCTGGGTAGCTCAATGAGAACTGATGGTGCCCTTCCTGACCTGTCATCCATCATCCTCGGTGAAGGCGGGCTGGAGGCTGTGAGCAGCACCGCCTGGGAGGAGGCAGGTTCAGAATTAACAATAACCACCCCTTATGGAGGATTTATTTACTGTGGGTCGAGCCCTGTCGTAGGCATTTTAAATCTATTAATGCACTTAATCCCTAGATCAGTCTGTTAAGCCAGGTTCTGTTTATTATCCCCAGGGGAGAGCACAAGGAAGTCCAATAACTGCCCAAGGTCACCCAGTGACAGCGCTGAGATTCATGCTGATAGTGGGCACCCATCACTTATCTGTGCCTTCTACACTGCCTCCTGGAAAGAATTAAGCCCTAGCGTCCTAAGCATCCATCGTATGTAACAGTTTAACTGCCAGAAGGGTATTAGTTATGTCCATCCTTGGGAGTGTGGGAGAAGTAGTCACCAAGTACCTTTATGGGCTCTGTGGTTCACTTGAGAGAGGTGGAGTGAGATGGCTGACAAGGAGTTGGTTTTAGATGCTAGTTCTGGCCTTCTGGGAAACACAGCTGTCTTCTCTAGTCTGCAATCTTCTGTCAAGTGGAGTTACATTGTTTCCTTTTCCTTTAAGGAATGCCTGTTGACATTCGCCTATGGTGTTTCCTGTGCCCAGAACACACCAGGCTGCTCACTCCTTCTGCTCCAAGCCCAGTCTTCCCTGGCCCCTCTTTCCCACATAGGTCATTTTCAGTGTCATTTCCCTATTTCTCCTGGTCACATCCTAGGGGGGTCCCCGTGAACCCTACAAGTGTTGTAGTGCTGAAAACTATACCTGGGTTGAGTATTTTTATTTAATTTTATTTATTTATTTATTTATTTATTTTTTGTGAGAGAGAGAGGATGTGCTCCTATTCGAGAGAGAGAGAAAGAGAGAGGGCATTCTCATCTGTTTACTCACAACCCAAATTCCAGGAATGGGCCAGGCTGAAGACCCCGACCTGTCTGGGTCTGCCATGTGGGTGGCGGGGACCAACCACTTGAAACATGACTGCTGCCTCCCAGGATTTGCCTTAGCAGGAAGCTAGAGTCAGGAGCCAAAACCAGGCATGCAAACTAGGCACTCCCAGGCTCCTTAGCAAACCCCACCCCTGGAGTTGTTGTTGTTATCTTTTTTTTTGCATGGAGTGAGGGAGGAGTCTTCCTAGCCGGTTACAGTACTAGATCTCTGAGAGCAGACTTGTCTGGTTCCAGTTTATCCCCGGCACTGCGGGCAGTACTTGGACACAGTGCGTGTCCTCTAAATGTTTGTGGAAGGAGTAGATGAACCCGGGGTGGGGGTAGGGGTGGGGAGGTGATGTGATTTTGCACTCAGCCTCTGATCTGGGGATTTTACGTAGTCAAGGCGAATCTGTTGGACAGCCAGTGTTTGCCGAGTCTTTGTGCGTGCGTGCTCACCTGGACGCTGGGGACTGAGAAGATGACTAATAGTGCTCTGGCTTGGAGGCGCCTACCATGTAGGGGGACACTCAGATGACAGTGAGTCACTTCACTGCATCAGCACAGTGCGCCGCCTGTGAAAAAAAAAAAAACGAAGACGAGCTCGCTCATGTCCTGGCAAGCCGGCTGGCACCCAGGAAGCCCCGTTCACAGCCGAAGACCTGCCTTCCACGAGGTCCTGAGAAGTGCCCGGCGCATCTGTGGCCAAGAAGTAGAACCCCACATTAGGAAGGCCCAGCAGGTGTCCTACATCTGGGGAGGGCCGCTCAGAGAAGTCCTGCCTCTTAGAGGTCACGGCACGTTGCGGTCAGATTTAACCAAGCAGACACTCCTTACTTGCTTGCTTAAAAGAGAGCATCTTGTCTTTTGTAAGTGGACTCAGGGCTTTAAGTCAACTATATTTAGAGCATCTCCCTGGTTGCCTTAGTTCCCTTCACCTACTCTTGTCTCAAACCTAATTGTGCATCTCTTCCTCCCAGATCTGCTGCCTCTCTTGTGTCTCATCCTTCTTGACTGGCAGCTCCGCACTGAAGCGGAAGTGCCTGTGTCTGTGTCCCTCAGTTTTCCTCCTCCAGTCCCATTCGGACCCGGCTCTGGGTGCGTCTCCTGGCCACTTGCCAGGCCGCAGTCTTCCCCTCAACGGCCACCCTTTTAGCAGGAGTTGGCTTCCTGCCTGCCCTTCTTGGTTCTGGGCTCCTTGCCTCTCCTTCTCCTCCCAGTCGTAGAGGGCATCCGGAATGCACATCTGAGCCTGTTGCTCCTCTGACAATGGCCTTTGGCTGGTCCCGCATCGCACGCCGAACCGCCTCTTGAGCCCAGCTGTCAGTCTCAGTTCCACCAGACAACTGGCAGTTCCCTGTAGAGATCATGATTTAAAGGGAAAACATTTATTTTATTATTTATTTGAAAGGCAGAGTTACAGAGAAAGGGAGAAAGAGTGAGAGAGAGAGGTCGACTTTCCATCCATTGGTTCACTCCCAGATGGCTGGACTAGGTCAAAGCCAGGAGCCTGGAACTCCATCCAGGTCTCCCATGTAGGTGGAGGGGCCCAAGCACTTGGGCCATCTTTCACTGCTTTCCCAGGTGCATTAACAGGAAGCTGGGTCAGAAGTGGAGCAGCCGGGACTCGAACCAGTGCCCTCATGGGATGCCGGCATTGCAAGCCCAGCTTAACCCACTGTACCACAACACTGGCCCTGACATCATGATTTTTATATAGACTCATTTCCTTCTCTCCTTCTTCTAACCTCATTTTTTTTAATTCTTAAAAAACATTTAATTTTTCCAAATTATTGATTTAATTTATTTGAAAGACAGAGTTTTTTTGTTTGTTTGTTTTTGTTTTTGTTTTGGACAGGCAGAGTTAGACAGTGAGATAGAGACAGAGAGAAAGGTCTTCCTTCCGTTGGTTCACCCCCCAAATGGCTGCCACGGCGCTGCGCCGATCCGAAGCCAGGAGCCAGGCACTTCCTCCTGGTCTCCCATGTGGGTGCAGGGCCCAAGCACTTGGGCCATCCTCCACTGCCTTCCCAGGCCACAACAGAGAGCTGGACTGGAAGAGGAGCGACCGGGACAGAATCCAGCGCCCCAACTGGGACTAGAACCCCGGGGTGCAGGCGCTGCAGACGGAAGATTAGCCATGTGAGCCGTGGCACTGGCCAGACAGAGCTCTCTTATCCATTGATCTGTCACCCAAATCCCTGCAACAGCTGGGGCTGGGCTGCTAAAGCTGGGAACTTAATCCAGGCCTCCCTTGTGGGAGGCAGGGACCCAACTACCTGAACCATCACTTGCTGCCTCCCAGGGCGCACATTAGTCGGAAACTGGAACCAGGAGTGGAACTAGGACTTGAACCCAGGCACTCCAACATGGGGTACCAGCATCCCAAATGGTGTCTCAGCCTTCTGTGCCACATCCCCGCCCCTCACTTGTTTTCATTTCTGACCTAGATCCATGCCTGTTTTCCCTGTAGGAATCCTGCTTACACCATTATGTAGCCTTCAGTCAAAGTTAAAAATCTAAGCAGAGCATTCTGAAAAGGTGTGAGAATTTTTTCTCTTCACTTCTTGCAAGTTCCTGGGGGGGCAAACACATTGTCTTTTTGCATCCAACAAATGTTATTTTACATCTTAAAAACAAAGAAGTGTAGGGCAGCCTTTTGGCTCGGAGCTTAAGTCACCACTTGGGATGCCTGCATTCCGCTCAGAGTGTCTGGATTTGAGTTCTGCTTCTGACTCCAGCTTCCCTGGGAGGCAGCAGTTACGGCTCCGGGACTCCAGTCTCTGCCGCCCGTGTGGGAGGCCCTGACTGAGTTCCTGGCTCCCAGCTTCCTGCTGGCCCAGACCTGGCTGTTGCAGGCAAATATTTGGGGAGTAAACCAATAGATGGAAGATCTCTGTTTTTCAAATAAAAGTAAAATGAAAGCGGAAAATGAAGTAGAAGAGAACACAGGAAAACTGCATTAATACAATACTACGTTGAAGGATTTAAACTCCCGAGTTTGAGTTCCCGCAGCCTCTCCCCAGCGGCTTTCCTTTCTGTGTGCTGCACATCGCATCTGCACACAGCCCAGCCTTGGCCATGAGTTATGGCGGGGTGGGAGTCGTTACCTTGATCTTCTTGGCCTCTGGGTGTTTAACTTCTCCAAGTTAATGCCTCCTCCTTAGTGTTACATTATCTTGTAGTGAAGTAGTCATTTATAATTTATATACTGTGTGCTGGCTTAAAATAGAGACAAGAGGATAATCAGCATCCCGAAGCTTCTAGTTTTCCAAAATAACATTTCCTCAGTGAAGTCTGCCTGTAGGAATTGAAACCTGCCGTGAATTGAAAAGCCCTTTGTCCTGTTGTCAGACAGGGAAATGGATGTGCCTGTTATTCAGCTAGCACTGGAGAGAAGGGGATCATGTTTTGGGGGAAAAAAAAAACACAACTCATCATTTTATTTTATTCCACTCAAAAGAATCTCTACAACCTCCATCTTTGTAGTGTTCCAGGAACCCCGTTATAGTAGAGGGGGTGGCATGGAGCTGGAGGGCAGTTAGGAGGAAGGGCCACGGGAAGAACAGAAGCTGATACACACACCCTCAACCACTTGTCTGCTGTGGTCTTGGTGACCTTCCATCTGGGCTGACTGCAGACACAGAAGGGATGGGCTTGCCTGTTGCTTGCCACCCTGTTCATTGACCATAAATTAAAAATACAAGGACCACTTGAAAACATCCCTGTAGAATTAGGTTTTTGCAGAAATGCCAATCAGATACCGGAAGTCTAACTTACTTTCCGCCTGTCACCCGGAGGGCAAGTCTTCTGGTCCTTGTCATTGTGGGTCTTTAGTGAGCCAGGACTCTGGGTGGAGATTTCTAACAGGGCAGGAGAAAGGACCGATGCTTCTGCAGTGGAGTGGTCTCGTTCTTCCCATCTGTGACCTTGTACTTGAATTCCCAGATTACTCTTACCATCTCTGAGATGTGTCTCATGTGTTCACAACTGCAGCCAAGGATGTTTGGCTGTTTTTGGGTGGGGGTGGCTGGGGTGGGGAGAGAGGGGGAGTAGCCACCAGAGGGTAGCCGGGGAGCGTGCTGGGTGATTTAATGGGAAGGCCACTAGGTGGCAACATTCACCAAGCTTCTCTAACCCTGTAAAGATACTGCCCTTGCTTCGGGTCCTTTTTTTTTTTTTTTTTTTTTTTTTTTTTTTTTGACAGGCAGAGTGGACAGTGAGAGAGAGAGAGACAGAGAGAAAGGTCTTCCTTTGCCGTTGGTTCACCCTCCAATGGCCGCCGCTGCAGCCAGCGCACCGCGCTGATCCGATGGCAGGAGCCAGGATCCAGGTGCTTTTCCTGGTCTCCCATGGGGTGCAGGGCCCAAGCACCTGGGCCATCCTCCACTGCACTCCCGGGCCACAGCAGAGAGCTGGCCTGGAAGAGGGGCAACCAGGACAGAATCTGGTGCCCCGACCGGGACTAGAACTCGGTGTGCCGGCGCCGCAAGGTGGAGGATTAGCCTATTGAGCCACGGCGCCGGCCTGCTTCGGGTCCTTTTGACAGCGAGGCTGTAGCATAAACACACGGCAGTATATTGCTGTCTGTTCATCACCTGGCTTAGACACTGAGAGCCTGAAATCGCACCGTGTGACTGTGGGAGAACTGCTTTCCCACAGCAGAGGCCTGAGATTGGGCTGTCTGGTCTCTGGGTTCATTGTCTCCAAGATTTAAGACTTTGATTGCAACTTTCTCCTGTATATTTTAAAAACTTTTAGTAAAAAACTTTAAACAAAAAGTTGACTTTTATCAAGGATCTGAGTCATGATTTAAAAAAAAAAATCAGCACACTCTCAAGGGACTAACTGTCCCCAGGGGACAGCCATCTACTGGGTTAACTCAGGAGCCTGCACTGTCCTAAAGGAGGATGCGTATTTACCACCCCTCCTAAATTAGCAGCTCTGGCGATATTAAGATCTGTAAGGAACTGTCCACGGGAGGAGGTGTTGTGTATGCTCTGCAGTGATTAGCCATTAAGCTCTAATTGGTATTTTCCCACTCATGGCTTTGTGTAGGAAGCTTTGACATTATTTAGGAACTCAGTGCTCCTCGGCCATCTTTGTGTCACCCCCACGTTTCAGTCTGCCACTGCGGAGAGGAAGTTCATCCGCGAGCAGGTCGCGAGTTTTGCTCACGTGGTCCTTTCCTGTCGCTTGGTTACGTTGCAGATGAAGTGGAAAGGGAAGGACCTGTTTGACTTGGTGTGCCGGACTCTGGGGCTTCGGGAAACCTGGTTCTTCGGACTGCAGTACACGATCAAGGACACCGTGGCCTGGCTCAAAATGGACAAGAAGGTTGGGCTGAAACGTGTTGAATCCCGAGGGCTGGCCTGCCCGTCTGCTTTTCCCAGGGTTCCTAGCTTACTTGCCTGTTGCGAGGGCATTGCAGCTACCTGCTAGCACAAGGGCCGGGGTCCTGAGTGAAGTCAGCAGGAAGCAGGAGAGGCTGCTTGCTTTCTGTTCGTCCACGCAAGCAGAATCACCTGGATTAAGCTGTCGCCAGCTTTGGCTTCTTCACCCGTTGTCACCAGCCCTATTGCCGTTGGCGTTCTGCCTTCTAGTTTATTGAACCATTAATCAGGCCTTGTGAATTAAAATTACTATTATCTTCTTACACTTTTTTTTTTAACAATTCATGTCTTTGGAAGATTCTCCTGGGGCTCATGTTCTTCAGGGAATTTTTAGAAGTCTTTATGAGGAACACCGTGGCCCAACCTGAATGGATCATTAATGTGATCTAAGGAATGGGAGTGCCTGGTGCCTGTGGCGAAGGCAGAATGTTCATTTTGTCCTCAGGATTCTCCGGGGCTCCGAGGTGGAGAAGTCTGGGCTCCTGGCGATTTTACTGTGGCTTGGAAATGGACGTTGCTAAACCCCTACGTGGGTTCCTCCATTCCCACAAAGACACGCTTGCCTGCTTACGTGCCTGCCTAACCATGATGACAGCTGGGGAGCGGGGTAGGGACGGTGGGGATGCTTTTGTCAGTCTCTCCTAAAAGACACCTGAATCTCGAAGTCAGAACGTGTCAGATTCTTATCCCATGTGGTGCCCGCAGCAGATGCCCACGTGCAGTTATTTTCCACTGCATAGCATGAGCAACCGTGAAGATCTGCTGTTTTACCAGCTTGGCTCCAAACTTAAGTGTTCAAATTGTGTCCACATACAGGGGCACATCAAAAACTTCATGGAGAAATGGAATCAAAAGAGAGGTTTATTTTGGCACAAAAATTTTTAAAGATCCATGCATATGAGAAGTCTTTGAAAAGCTCCTGGTGGGGAGTGGGTGTTCTGTGTTGCCTGTGTCCCATTTGGAGTATGATGCCTGTCTCCGGCTCCTGATTCCAGCTTCCTACTGATGCAGACCCTGCGAGGCAGTGGTGATGGCTCAATAACTGGGTCTCTGCCACCCACATGGGAAACCTGGGTTAATTTCCTTGTTCCTGGGTTCAACCCCGGCCAGGGTCCACTGCAGGCATTTGGGGGAGTGAACCAGCAGATAAGAGCTCACTGTCTCTTTCTGCCTACTGAATAAATAATTTTAAAAAATTGTTCAGGGGAAATACATACTATGAAAAAACTATGCATGGTTTTCAATTTCTTTTTACACCAAAATAAGCTCATCTTTTAATCGTCGCCCTTTTCAATGAACTTTTTGAAGTACTCTCATAAGTACATAGTAATCTGTCAAATGGTAATTCCTAAGTGGTACAAAAGTACCACTGAGTGCTGGTGTCAGCGAGGGTGGCCTAGACCGGATGCCTTTTGAATTTCCTGGGCACTGCCACCTAGAATTGGCCAGGAGCATGGAGAATTATGTTTCAGGAAATCAAAGACAGCAAATTTCTGTTTCTTCTTCTTCTTTTTTTCTTTTGGAAAAAAGATTTATTGATTTGAAAGGCAGAGTTGGAGAGGGAGAGACAGATAGAGATCTTTCATCTGCTGGTTCAGTCCACAGATGGCTATGCTGGTGTGAAGCCAGGAGCCAGGGGCTTCTTCCAGGTCTACCACGTGGGTACAGGGACCCAAATACCTGGGCCATCCTTTGCTACTTTTCCAGGCCCATTGTTAGGGAGCTGGATCAAAAGTGGAGCAGCGCCCATATGGAATGCGGGCATTGCAGGTGGCAATCTTACCCACTGTGCCACAGCACTGGCTCCCCAGTTTCTGTATCCTTTTACGATTCTCAGCAAAGTGAATTTTAAATCGTACCTGAATGTTGGCCAAATGGATATTAGACTGGGGGCATCAGGAGCCATGGAACTTGGTGCTCAAAGGAAATAAATTATGACACATGTTAATGGAGCCTGGTGGCCTGTCCCATGGCATGTTTATGTCCTGAAATGAGACTGGCTCTGGAGAGCAGGTGGTCCAGGCTTTTCTCAGCATGGATGGAATTGTTCAAAGATGAAAGGCAATGGTTTAGTGACTGTGCTCCTGGCGTTTGGGAGGACATTTCTGCAGGTTCCTGAGACAAAGGGCTGCCACAGTGGACACGTTTCATTCTGCAGCTCAGTTCATCTTTAGCTGACTCAGAAAGATCTAGTTCATCGTTTCAACGTTCCAGTCCAACGTAGATCTAAATGCTAGCGGTAGGCAGCAAGCAGAAACAGGAGATTCCGCTGCTTCGTAGAATTATAAAGCCGTTAGCCTACCATGAAGGGTAATGGCCACGACCTCTGAGCTACACATTTCCAGTTTTGAACTTTCTGTGGCCTTGAGAACTTTTGTGTCTTAGTCTTATATCCACTCAGCCCATGGGGATATTGGTTAATTTGGTTCAGATCTACAGTGTGAAGTGAATATTATCTCTTACGATAAAAGGCTTTGAGAATGCTTCCAACTGTAGAATCACCACCTTTGAAAAGTGTGATGAATTTAGCAGGAAAAAAACGTTTTAGATGCTGCCTGCCCAAGGTGCTTTGATAGCATGGGAGGAAGGGGTTCCAACCGCTCTGTCTTTTGGTCTGCAATCCCGCAGGTGCTGGATCACGACGTTTCCAAGGAAGAACCAGTCACCTTTCACTTCCTGGCCAAATTTTATCCCGAGAATGCTGAGGAGGAGCTGGTCCAGGAGATCACACAACATTTATTCTTCCTGCAGGTACACCAGTCCGTGCTGCCTCCCCTCCCCCTCTCCCGGTTGTGAGGGAAGTCACCAGGTGAGGTGGCAGATTGGCTTGGGCAAAGCCCTGGGTGCTGACCACAGATGCTTTCCCGTTGCAGAAATGATCTGCCTGTGAATAGTCAGCCCCTTTGTTTCTGTAGTGGAAAAAAATCTTCAGCGTAGAAATGTGCTTGAACGATGAGAATTGGTGTCAGATGAAATTGCAGAGGTGTGAGGGTGAGGAGTGGATACGGGTAGCTACCTAACTTCTTTGAAGATAGATCCTGTTTTCTTCTAACTCACAAATACCCAGTAGTTGCACAGGAAGTCTAAAGAGAGAGTCCAGAGGTTCCGAATCTGCTCTCATTAAGAAGGGACTTCAGAACTCGGGGCCGCTCCGTGAACCCTCGCCTGTGGTACTGCACACATCCCGCTTCACGCCACCTTTGGTCTAGAACTGTCTTATTTCTCCCTCACTCCCTCCTTAGGTCGTGAGCCCTTAAAGGCGAGGGTCATTGAGTGCTCAGTAAGGACTTAATCAAACTGAAGAAATCATGAGATCTGTAACTCTAGGCTGACCACCAGGGCCGCAGGGTCGGGGCGATTAGTCTGAGGATGGAAATCTTTGCTGTGTTCCCCTGCTTGGACAGAGCACCTTCCCCATCCCCAATTTCATGCCTGGTTGCAGTGATTGGCATTGGGGCTGTCTGTGTGCCCCCAAGGTGCCCACTGTGGGTGATGTAGAAGACTGCAGCAGAGGCGTTAATTACATGATTTCCCAATAGCCTATGTGTGGTTGTCACAAAGCCCTCCTGTAATTAATTTGAGCCTTGGCATGTCATGTTCAGCAAATGTTAAATTAAATGTAATAAAACCCCTTAAATAACTTCTTTTGGGGGTCTATTTGTACTTTGTTAATTTTTATTTAGTCTAATTTATTTGAAAGGTAGAGAGAGGGAGAGAAACAAGACAGATCTTCTATCTGCTGGTTCTCCCCTCCAAATGCTTGCAACAGCCACGGCTGGGCCAGGCTGAAACCAAAAGCCTGGAACTCAATCCAGGTCTCCCTTGTGGGTAGCAGGGGCCCAGCTACTTGAGCCATCACCTGCTGCCTCCCAGGCAGCACATTTGCATCAACAGGGTGCTGGAATCAGAAGCAGGGCTGGGATCTGAATCCAGGCACTGCGATATAGGATGCAGGCAGCCCAGGTGGCATCTTAACCGCTGCACCAAATGCCTATCCCTAAAAAAACGTATTTGACCAGAGAGCTACCATAAATATGAAATAAAGGCTGTTTATTTACTTAGGTTCATATATGTGGAGCACTTCTCTCTAGCATGTTCAGATCAAAGGGAAGCTCTTTCTGTTGCTCTGTACCGTGGCTTTCCTTTGATTCCTTCTAGTAGAAAGCAAGAGATTAGGAAGTTGTACTGCTCTAGAGACAACCCTGGTTTCATCGTCTCCATAAGAACATGAAACCAGTTGTAAAACCTGGGAAGGATTTTTGGGTGTCACTGAACCCACACAAAGATCTCTTAGGCCTCAGATTGTCCTTGTGTTACAGAATTGGCTTTCTTACAGTGCTGGCATTGTAGCACAGCAGGCTAAGCCGTCACCCGAGATTCTGCCATACCGTGGGCACCAGTCCCAGCTGCTCCACTTTCTATCCAGTTCCCGGCTAATGTGCCTGGGAGAGCAGCAGCAGCTGGTCCGAGTCCTTGGGCCCTTGCACCCAAGTGGGAGACCCAGATGGAGTTCCGGGCTCACCGGCTTCAGCCTGGCCCAGCCCTGGCCATGGCAGCCATTTGGTAAGTGAACCAGAGGATGGAAGATTTATTTCTCCCTCTCTCTCTGTAACTCTGCCTTTCAAATAAGTAAATAAATCTTTTAGAAAATTAAAAAAAAAAAAAAAAAAAAAGCTCTCTTGTAAGCACTTCGAAGCAGTGCCTGTCCCTTATGTGACTTTGGCTGAATTTCACTTCATGCTGATGGTTGGCTGTGTTTGCCACTGAGCAAGGAAGAATTTACTGCATTTATGAGTCTCGGGACTGTTGACATCTGTGGAAGGAGCTGGCTTTCTGTGGCGTTTATTACAGTGGCCTCCACTTCATGCACCTCTCACTTCCATGTCTGGACCGCTACGTGCTGCACCATTCGCAGAAATGAAGTGCAATGAGATATGTTAATTCAACATTATGGCTTAGGAATTATATTTCCTGGACCTCACATGTACTTAAAAGTTGAATCGATCAAATTTTATTGCTTCCTTTTTCCTTAGAGCAGCACATTGAAAGTGATGGCTTTTTTTTTTTTTTTTCTGTCTGCAGTCATAACTCAGTGGCCTTGGTGGCTTTTGTCTTGGGTTAAGACCCAAAAGTCGACTCTATTTCCTCTAGTGCTGTGTGTGCAGCAGGGCCTGGGACTGCAGTCAGCCCCAGAGCTATGCCTGATGCTTCTCACCTTCACAGTTCTCTGTGACAGCCCACATGTCAGTCTCTTGTAACCATGACGATTTTTTGTTATTATTCAACATTGATCATGAAGAGATAAAGGGGGTTTTATGCAGAGCCGTCTTACCAAGAACTCATCAGAGACTGAACTCTCAACCTGTCTGCATCAGTTAAAAAAAAAAAATGTACCCTTTGTCAGAAAGTCATTAACAGGTGCTTTGGCGGCCCTCATGAGAACACACTGTGGCCATCTGCCGTGCCCAGCCTGCACAGCACCCATCGCGCACACGGTGTCACCTCTTCCTTGTTGTCCCTTTCAGGTAAAGAAACAGATTTTAGATGAAAAGATCTACTGCCCTCCCGAAGCCTCCGTGCTGCTGGCGTCTTACGCCGTCCAGGCCAAGGTAGGCTCGAGGATGAGACGCGCGTTCTTCCTGGGCCCCAACTCATGGCAGAGGATGGCTCCTGTCTTCTGTGTCTTAAGAGTTTCTGAACTTCAGGGGAGGTTTACTCCAGAGAGTGGGATGTTATGGGACGTGGGGGAAATCACTGTCGCTATCCCGCAGCTTCTGTGTAATCTTTTTTGTGTGTACAAATAAGTGTATTGTTCTAATGAATTAGAATTCAGTCTAGGTGGATTCATTCCGAAAGATGACTTTTCTGTGTCATTTCATTATGCACACGAGGTTCATTACATCCCCTAGAACAAACTCCTTTTACTAACCAGGAGAAATGAATTTATGGTCTCCAGTTATGGCAACACAGGGCCACAGGGCCTGGGTCAGAAAGACCCAGCTTCTGACTCCAAACTCATCTTGTGGGAAACAGGTGCCCTGTGGGTGGGGACCATGCCATATCCACCCCCAACGGGCACTGCACGCGCTGGGGTCTGTTGAGCCCAGCCGAGCTGTCTGATTAGCAGAGAATCATTCTCTTTTGTTTAATCACTGCAGCCCAGGAGTAGTGGGAGCAGGCACACCATTGTTCTTGTGTTTTTGTCCCCTCTGTTTTTATACGACCAGTAGAGAGTCGGCCCACAGTGCTTTGTGTCCCTCAGATTTCCTACTTCAATCCCTAACCATCTCTCATGGTCCCCCTGCTTCCTGCTTTCACCAAAGCCTAAGAAGATGTCCTGGGATTGGGACACCTTGATTATTTGTGTGATTTTTAAAGCACTGTCTTTTCAGTTATTTTCCTTTTTTAATAACAGGTGTCCATGAAACCATTTCTGTTAGAGAAACTAATGAGATACTTGTCTTAGTGTCCTTTTTTTGGTAGCTTTGTACAATTTCAGATCAAAGCCAGGAAGTACTGGACCTATCAGTTAGGAGGAGGTGGGGAAGGCCGTGCATGCTGGGTGGACCTGTAGAAATTGAGCAGAATCGATGTAATCATCCAATGACTTGTCTAATATTTGCTGAGTATTCACCAGGGATTGTTGACGCTGTCATCAGTGCAATCGGTAATGCAACTGTCTGTCCTCAGCCATTGGCCCAAGTTCATCAGGGCCAGTCTTGGGCAAAGCCAAGGGCAGAATTCATGGTTTGGACGTTGCATTTTGTGCCTCTCCTATTCCGCTTCCCTAAAAATATGAGTAATTGAGAAAACAGAAAATGGGCCTTAATTCAACTAAGACATATGCTTCCTTTTATGCTTTGATCAAGAATATTAGTAAAAGGAAAAACGTGTCCTTCCAATCAGCATGGCCCTGACAGTGATGAAGCAGTCATTGTCACTTTCATTAAATCTGAGCACTTCCTGGCTCGGAGTCGAGTTCCTTTTTGTGCACTTCCTCCCCAGCCGAGAGGAGACCCAGGCTCTCAAGGACACCACCTCTCTTTGAATGATTTCAGTCGCAAAGGCTACATTTTCTTTGCGTAGAATTTGGGCCACAAATTCAAAGGCCACCTGTGGGGGAAAAAAATCACTTTTTCAGGGAACCGGCAGATGTTTGCTTAACCAGATTTCACTGTAGGAAAGCCCTATTAATTTGGATCCTACTAATTTAGAGATGAAAGTGATTCACAGACAGCATATGTGGTTCATATGGAAGAGGATGTTCTATTTTTTTCCCCAGTGTCAATTTTTAAGGATTTTACAAATAAAGGTAATCTATGGCTTAACGTCTGCATTCTGGGAACTACAGTTTACTATAACGTGTTTCCAGCTTCTGGAACGTCTGGTTAATATTAAAAGGGTATCTCTGAGTATAACATTAATGAGATCTTACGTGTCCGTAGTGTTCACGGTTTTACCAAGTGTTATAACATGAGTATTTCACACAGCACTCAGCATCGTATTTTCTGGAAGCCAGGACTTGAGAATGTTAGGCCTGTTTTGCAGATGAGGAATTTAAGGCTTATGGAGGATTAGTGATTTGTCCAAAGTCACGGTACTTTGATGTTAATTCTGTTTTTAGGGAATACACAGAGCCTACTTCTTGGTGGAGAGGACTTGCAGCAGAATAAAGAGAGCCTGGAGCTGGCGTGGGAGCCTGGGGTCCGGGCTGCCCGTGTCAGAGCTCTGCCCTTGCCTCTCACCAGAGGAGTCTGTTGGGAACAAGCACGGCCTTTCATTAAATTTCCGTTTCCTCTTTGGGGTCGCATTAGTCCAGGTTTTCAGTAAGACACACTGGCTTCTACCATCCTGTGCGGCTTGTTTTCTTCTACAACCTTTTGAAATAGAAAGAAACTTTAGAAGTATGGAGGGGAGAGCCAGTTGAGCTCATTAACACACGGAATGTAATTATGCACAAATGTATTCATTACAGTTTTCAGCTGTTCAAATGATATAGACACAGTTAATTCCGAAGCATAAAGAAACAATTACCCTCAAAGCATAAATACAAATATTAATCACATGGTTCAGTTAACAAGAACCATATTTCTTGGTTGGAGTTTGAGTTATGCTGGAATCAAAAGAATGGGCAGGAATTTTCTGTTTCTTTCTTTCTTTTTTTTTTTGTTCTAGTCACATGACACACCAAGCCATCTTGCAATGTTTAAGCCACCTGTTGGATTTTATATTGACAATTTGGCGTTTGCAACATGTTCTTATTAAAAATGACTTTGGGAGAAAATGGTATGTAATTTACGAATCACGCGGTGCCGCCTGCAAACTCCTAGTATCTGGAAGAGAGAAAAGAATGGGGGAGGGGAGGCTTAGTGTTGCTTAGTATTTTTTAATGCAGTCAGGGGCAGGGTGCCAAAATGCAGTTCAGTTAAGAAACTGAGTCCATGTGAAATAAAAGCATAGTGTGTGGAGAGTTGAGGTTGGAAAGATATGCAGGCTACCAGATTATAAAAGGTCTTAGCTTTATCCTGTGGTTGATGCAAAGCCAGTGAGTTTTTTATATTTCACTATTTTCTAAAAATTTTATTTTCATTTTATTTGAAAGGCAGAGAGACAGATGGAAAGAGGGATCTTCCATCCACT